>NC_091173.1:29250252-29569901 GCF_040958095.1 Procambarus clarkii | reverse complement strand
CTGGCAAGCTTCATAGTGGTCATTGTTACAGAAGAACCTGTGTCTACTAAGGCTTTGATTTTCTCTCCATTGACTTTGCACTTGACGTATATTCTGTTGTACGGCCTGACATAATTCTCTGCTCCATCTGGCATCTGCTTTTTTTGTGACCGGATAATTAGTCGTGGATTTTTCATGTCATAGATTGTTGAACAGTTATATTCAGTTAAAAAATCCAAGCCCAGTAAGGCAACTCGCTGCTAAGCATTATAGACATATATCTTAGTATCAAGTGAGAAGCCTTCCTGGAAATAAGGTTTGTCTTTAAGGATCCCTTTGAAAAAATTTGAGAAGATTGTCGTCTTCGAAGTGCCACTTGCTATGTCTAAGAACGCCATCGTATCTTTGCACTAAAAATTCTTGTCCATTACGGCTTCCAAACCATAGATCTTCCTAAATGGATGCGTCACTAAGGAGAAAGGTGAGCCGGTGTCCACGATAAAATCTATAGTTTGGTTTCCCAACCGCACAGGAATAAACATTTTACGACAGTGGCGGTAAAGAGGGAGAGACACCTCGCCGGATACTCCTTCCTCACACATCGTTGGTCCTTGTAAACTGTCTCGCTCTTGCTCCTAAAGTTTAGTTAGTACACGAGAAATAGAGCAGAGAAGAGAAAACCACTTCCCACCATACATAGTTGCTCATTATGAACTAACCTTCATATCCCTGATGCAATTTATAGTTAGGGGTGGAGTAGTTTTTTAGTTATGGTGAAACAGGTTTTTGTATCTTATGCAGTTAATAGTTGTAATTAATAGGGAGTAGCAGTAAGGAGGGCAGTGTACACGAATTGTGACACAGACACTACAGCCGCCCTGGGCAGCACTACCTACGGTAGATCCTGTTGTGGTAATTATGAAATATACTGTCTCTTCTACACTTGGAGGAGTCCAGGAGTGAGGAGGATAATACTTCGCTACTGCAGGAGGAAGCCCCAAACACCTTTTATTCTTCGCCAGATTGCCAGAAACGGGCCGTGTTGAATGCTTTCCGTTGCTTTCATCCATTCTCCAAAACGACGTAAAAAAGAAAACAAGGTTTCGACTACCTTGCGTAGACGAGAACCCGGGCAAAGAAATGCAAAGTAAACCGGGTGGTCATTAATTTTGAAAATGATGATACATATTGAAGAAAGTGCCCAGAGTAGAGCAGTTGACGGGAATATTAACCTTAACATTAAGAAAGAGACTGCGGAGAATACGGCTGCAGGTACACATCTCCCAGCAGATAATGTCTCACCCGGTGTAGGGAACCTCAGCAACAGGACCATTAGCGACGAGTGCCATTGTGGAGAATACGGTGACATTTTTCTACAAAACTGTACATTAGAAATGCCTAAACAGTTTCTTGCACTACCCTCAATATTGTCACAATTGTCGGAACAGCGGAAATTAATATGTATTTGATTAACTGTCATGAGAGTTAACCACTGTACACAACTTGCATTACTGAAACTATCTTCAAAATATACAGCCATCAACAATGTAACCATCCTCAATAAACAGTCATCACTGTAACCATTGATTATACACTTGACCATAATTATTGTAACCATCTTCACACACACTGTCTACATCACTGTAACCATCTTCACTACACACTGTCTACATCACTGTAACCATCTTCACTACACACTGTCTACATCACTGTAACCATCTTCACCACACACTGTCTACATCACTGTAACCATCTTCACTACACACTGTCTACATCACTGTAACCATCTTCACTACACACTGTCTACATCACTGTAACCATCATCACTACACAGTGTCTCCATCACTGTAACCATATATACTACACACTATATTTATCACCGTAACCATCTTCACTACACACAGTCTTCATGACTGTAACCATGTTCAGTACACATTATCTTTATCACTGTAACCATCTACACTACACACTGTCTTCATCATTGTAACCATCTACACTACACACTGTATTCATCATTGTAACCATCTATTCTGCACACTGTCCTCATCACTGTAGTCATCTACACTACACACTATCTTCATAACTATAACTATCTACACAACACACTATCTTCATCGCTATAACCATGTACACTACACAGACACGCTGCCGGCGCCATAGCTAGCAGGCCGCACACGGCTTTACTATCTGGAAATCTTTGGATTCTGAGCACCCATCAGCTTAAATCAACGCTGTTTTGCGAGTAAGAGCATCTGTTATGACCCTTGACCTCTTGGTATGGTTCCTCTGTTACAGTTGTTAAAAAATATATAATAATACGACCTTTCCTACTAAAGTCTCTAGGGTAAATAACTCAAATGCTTATTCAACAAAGCAATATACTTAAAGTAAGTGTAACAAAGAACATATAAATATATAAATGGAAGTACAGGCAGCCAGAAATATTAATGCACAGGAAACAATACAACAATATCATTATATAAGCACCGATCACTTCTTTACAACTTAAATGGAGAGATGGGTATGCACATAATGGTCTAACCAGGAAATCAACTATGTTACTAAACAATAAACAATTACCACCGACTTATCTCCCAACATGTCCACGCCAGCCAGCTCCACCCACGCGACTGGCGTTGCTCGAGCATGCACGGCATGACATCTACAAGGTACTAACTAAAACCCACATGAAACCTCTAGATACTCTGCTATCAGAGAGTAATACTTAGGAACATAATTATAACTAAACTTATATGTATATAACAATGCTAAGGTTGTAAACAAGAAATTAAGTACATTCAATAAACAGGAATAATTACAGGGATGAAACAGTGACGCTAGCTTGATACACTGCACACATTACTGGAACATCCCAAATATGGTCATCCCCCCATGAGACGCCACGGTCACCCCCACAGGAATGAAACATGCAATAGCGTTAACAAAATATTAAATACAGGCACACTACAGCATGCTACATTTAAATCAAACATATATATACTGGAACACAACTGGATACAATGTTTTATTTAAGTATCTGAGGAAAGAAATGTTGGATATATATATTTATCATGAAAAATGTTAGAATCAATTATATGGATTATAACATCCCTCCCTGTCCTTAAAGAAAAATGAAATTAACTGAAGGTTAATTTCATTTTTTGACTACATAAGGTACTCCAACAACACAAAATCAATGTATAAAAACGATCAATTAAATGAAACATATGAAATAACCAAAAGGTAAAGACATCCTCATGTATATAACAATTCACATTAGGGCACTGCAATGGGGAATCCCCTGGATAAGGCATCAGCAATTACATTTTCCCTTCCATGGATATGTCTAATTACTATGTTGAACTCTTGTAAAATCAAAGACCACCTAAGAATTCTTTGGTTCTTACACTTCATGGAGTTAATGAATGTCAGGGGATTATGATCTGTGTATATGACTACTTTATTACCTGACAGGTATGTTTCAAATTTCTTAACCGCCACAATCAAACAGAGAGCTTCCTTCTCTACCACAGACTAATTAGTTTGTGCCCTTATCAAATTTACGAGAAAAATAGTATACAGGGTGTTCTAAATCATCTGGTCCTACCTGGGAAAGAACCGCACCTGCTCCTAGATCCGAAGCGTCTATGTGCATTATAAATGGCTTATGAAATTGTGGACTGGCTAATACAGGTGATGTTGAGAGAATTCCTTTTAACTTCTGAAAAGAGTTCTGACACTCCTGTGTTCACTTGAACTTTACCTACTTTCTAAGATTAGTTATAGGTGCAGCCACAATTGAAAAATTCTTACAATATCTTCTATAATATGCACCACATCCCCAATAAACCTCTGCATGGATTTCTTTGCTCGTTAGTACTGGGTAATCCACGATTGCCTGGATCTTGTCTTGCAACGGGACTATCATACCTTGTCCGACCTCATGTCCCAAGTAAATTATTGTTTCCCTTAGCCCAGCTACATTTATTTACATTTACAGTTAGATTAGCATGTTGTAACACTGCAAACAAGTGTTTCAAAACTAGAAATATAGTCTTCCCCAACACTTACTAAAAATCACAATATCATCTAAGTATGCTCTACAATCTGGCACATCTTTTAGCAGAGAATTCATCATCTTTTGAAAAGTTGCTGGAGCATTTCTCAGTCCAAATGGCATCACATTAAATTCAAATACTCCATCAGGGGTAATAAAAGCTGTCACTTCCCTAGCAAAGTTAGTAAGTAGTATCTGGTGATACCCCTTAGATACGTCTAGTTTTGATACATATTTAGCATGACCAATTTGGTCAATGCATTCTTCTAGCAAAGGTAGTGGGTATACATCAACTACAGTTACCTTGTTTAACTTCCTAAAGTCCACTACTAACCGCCATTTTCCATCTGGTTTTGGTACCACTAAACACGGTGAACTCCAAGTGCTCTGACTGGGTCGAATGAAACCATGGTGAAGAAGATAATCAACTTCCTCCTGGATGATACGTCGTCTTCTCGCGGGGGTCACTCGATAAGGGTGTAGCCGAATTGGAGTTACCTGTCAGTTGAACATCATGAGTAATGAGAGGTGTCTGAGTGGGGACCTCCTCATCAAGTTGGAGAACGTCTTCAAAAGGTCCTGGCACTCTGCTCTCTGTTCATCCTGCAAATGACAACAATTCTTCCCGGGAACTGGAATTAGATAAAAGAGGAATACCATCTTCCCCTACAACAATTGTCTCCTCAGGGTTTACCTCCTCATTAACACAACAAGTCACAATACTGGGCCCACAATAAGCCTTCAAACAATTCACATACACAACCATTGACTGACGGTTATGTTTGGGTTACAGACTCTATTGGTAAGTTCACCGAGACGTTTTACAACTCTATAAGGTCCTACAATTTTGTGTGACATAGAAGTCCAATACGAGGCTTCAAGACCATTACTAAATCTCCTGAATCAACAATTCTGACTTTGGCCTAGAACCGCTTATCATGCCGCTCCTTCATCACCTGTTGTGACTAGCCCAGATGTTGTAACGCCAACTCCTTCGTTCGAGACAGCTTGCTCTTCACATCCTTCAGGTATCTTTCACTCTGTCTAGCTGTTACATCTCCCAACATTTTCTTCCTGCAACATTTTTTAAGGGTCCTCTCACCTGATGTCCAAAACACAAGATCAAATGGGGAGCAGCCTAGGGCAGTGTTGCAACCCGTCCATGGCAGCAAATATTACGAATGGTAAATTGTCATCCCAATGTCTGGGTGAATCTTCCCCAGTTGTTTTAAACATGTGTTTTAAGGTTTGATGGAACTTCTCGATGCCCCCTTGACTCTGAGGATGGTAAAGACTACTGAAGTTATGTTGAATTCCAAATGAACTACACAATTTTTTAAAGGTTTTGGAACAAAAATTGCTCCCATTATCAGTTTGAATGATATGGGGCATACCAAATAGTGAAAAAAAACCGTTCCAAGTGCTTTATGAGTGTAGAAGCCCTAATGTTACGCAAGGCATATGCTTCAGGGAACCTGGTGGTCATACATAGGATAGTAAACAAACATATTTCCTGATTTAGTTCGGGGTAAGGGGCCGACACAATCCAACACCACATGTGTAAAAGGCTCCTCTGGCACTTCAATAGGGTGTAAGGGTGCTCATGGAACAGTCTGGTTAGGTTTACCAACAGCTTGACATACAACACAATTGTGACAATATCTGACCACATCCTTTTTGAGTTTTGGCCAATAGAAAACTTACATATTTTTATGATACATATTGGAAATCCCTTGGTGGCCTCCCATAAGGCCATCATGGGCAGCTTGGCAATACCTGCTCCCTATACTCCTTAGGTACGACGAGCTAGGTACTAGACTCACAATCATCTGATTAGGGAGTTCCTGGTGGTCTCCATCGTCACATCAAACATCGATCATTGAAGTAGCAACCCGTACTCTCATCCAAGGTATTAATAGTATCAGCTGCTTCTGTATAACATTCAGCTAGACTGGGATCAGTACTCTGCAACTCACTCAAGGTCTTGGACTCAACAGCTGGAGCGAGCGAGCAAGGAACTGGTACCTGTGCCACCTCTTCCAGACCATCTTCTGGGTCAGAATAAATCAGGGCTTTGGCACCAGCCTCACTCTCGACATCCGCGTGAGCTAAGAATGTATCCGCAAGGTCCACCTCCACCTCCCTCTCTGAAGGGGTCCTGGCCTCGACAACGTCCACCTTGGAAGTCACAGGATTTACCTCACCCTGCTTACCCATGGATCTGGTCACAACACAGGCTGGATAGATGACACCATAATCCGCATCCGGTTGAGCCAGTACTGAACTAGGGTTAGTAAACATGATAGGACACTGTCCCACTAACTTGACACTTGTCAAAATCATTACCCACAATAACATCAACCCCAGGGATGGGCAACTGCTCACTAACTGCTACAGTGCACCAACCCGGTGTAATAGTTGACTTCAGGCGAATTTGAACTAATGGTACACGCTGGACATGACCTCCAACACCTTGCAATATTACTACTTCACCAGTGTCTTCTGTGCTAACATCGGCAAGAGCACGGTGAGAGAATAGAGATTGGGAAGCACCAGTACCCCTCAATAACTGCACTGCCTTCCAGCTTCCACTGGTACAAAGTAAGGTACCCGAATATAGGTACTGTTTAAAGTTAGTCATCCAATTGGGCATGACTGGAACAACATTAGAATTATTTGCTTGCAACCCCCGTCTCATAATCAGACCTACCGCTCTGATTATGAGGGTGGGGTACGTCTGTTATGCCTTGCACTCAGGGTGCAAGGCATAACAAGAATTAACCACATGACCTTTTCTCCTGCAATGCGTGCAATATCTGCCAGTGGTCGAAACAACCGAACCAACTGCAGGTTTAGACACTACATTATTTGAGGGTGACAACCCTGCCTGCTGTTTCTCAATCTTTGGCTTTACAGGAGAAGAGTTCAGGGGAGTAGGTGAGTTAGCTGGTCTGGCCTGGAAAATATGAGATTTAGGAACATGATAATTACTCTTAGAATTATAAGTATTTGATTGTGCTCGAAAAGGCCCCTTAGTGAGTAGTTCGTGTTCGTCTGCTAGCTTGGCTAGTTTCATAATGTCATTGGTCTGTTTATGTTCAGCTATAAACAAGGCTAATTTCTCTGGTAGACAACCTAAAATCTCCTCTGTCACTATGTGGTTTCACAAAGTTTCAAAATCTGTTATGGAAAATGCTTTTACCCATTTATCAAAATGATTCATTTGAACTCTTGCAAAATCAGAAATGGCCTGATCATGTGCTCTTTTTATACCTCTAACTTTCTGTCTATGGGCCTCTGGGATATGCTGGTATGAATTTAAGATGCTCTCTTGGAAAAATTAAAGTCAAAAGAATTAGCACCAAGAAGAGATGGAAAAATTTCCTGGGGTTTCCCCTTAAATTGTCCCTGCACAATGGCAACCCATTGATCCACAGGCCAATTCATACTGACTGCTAACTTCTGGAAACGCAAAAAGAATATTTCTGGGTCCTCCTCATTGAATTGAGGTAAATCTACATTTTTCCTAAACTTAAAAGAGCTATCAGTACTATCTGTATGATTTCTAGTGTCACCATGCCCTGCTGCAATTCTCTGTTCCTCTAGTCTATTATTATTTATTGCTATACTCTGTTGAATTTCCTATTGCTACTGCCTAACATCTTCTAGTTGCAACTGAGCTTCAATTCTTTTGCTCTGTGCTTCTAGTTCTGCTTGTTTTTGTTGATTTGAGCTTCAATCTTAAGTTGTCTTTGCTGGTTCTGAGCCTCAATCTCAAGTTGTCTTTGCTGGTTCTGAGCCTCAATCTCAAGTTGTCTTTGCTGGTTCTGAGCCTCAATCTTAACTTGTCTTTGCTGGTTCTGAGCCTCACTCTCAAGTTGTCTTTGCTGGTTCTGAGCCTCAATCTCAACTTGTCTTTGCTGGTTCTGAGCCTCAATCTCAACTTGTCTTTGCTGGTTCTGAGCCTCAATCTCATGTTGTCTTTGCTGGTTCTGAGCCTCAATCTTAAGTTGTCTTTGCTGGTTCTGAGCCTCACCCTCAAGTTGTCTTTGCTGGGTCTGAGCCTCAATCTTAAGTTGTCTTTGCTGGTTCTGAGCCTCAATCTCAAGTTGTCTTTGCTGGTTCTGAGCCTCAATCTCAAGTTGTCTTTGCTGGTTCTGAGCCTCAATCTCAAGTTGTCTTTGCTGGTTCTGAGCCTCAATCTCAAGTTGTCTTTGCTGGTTCTGAGCCTCAATCTCAAGTTGTCTTTGCTGGTTCTGAGCCTCAATCTCAAGTTGTCTTTGCTGGTTCTGAGCCTCAATCTCAAGTTGTCTTTGCTGGTTCTGAGCCTCAATCTCAAGTTGTCTTTGCTGGTTCTGAGCCTCAATCTCATGTTGTCTTTGCTGGTTCTGAGCCTCAATCTCAAGTTGTCTTTGCTGGTTCTGAGCCTCAATCTCATGTTGTCTTTGCTGGTTCTGAGCCTCAATCTTAAGTTGTCTTTGCTGGTTCTGAGCCTCAAGCATCTGCTGCTGAGTCTCCAACTCCAGCTGTTTTTGGCGATTCTGCATCTCCAACCTCTGTTTCTCTGCTTCTAACTTAGCCATCTCTAGATTAGATTCCATCTCTAACTTTAGAATTGCCACCAGGTCACTTGACTCTTCTTCTAATTCCTCTAACTACTCCTCGTCAAGTTTCTCCTCCTCCACCAAGTGTGTGACAATGACTCTTATTGCTGAGCCTTTAACATTCTCCTGGAAAATGTCGTATTTAATTTTTCAGCCATGTACAACAACTCAGACTTCTTCAAGTTTTTAATTTCACCAAAATTTGGATGCTCCACCAACACAGCAACTTGTTCCTCCATTGTCAGCTTAATTAACACCACTAGCAATTACAACAACACTGAAGGTTTACTTGGCCCCTGGCACAAGCTGTACACTTACCTCAATCGTGAAGTGTTGAGATAACTTCCACAAGCAGCTCAGAATGAAACTGAAAAGTGGTACACAGGCTTGGTTAGGTATCACTAGTTAATCACACAGTACCTAGGAAGGCATTAATAATTAATAACATGCACCACTATTTTGTTCATTAAATTATGGGAATCAATTATCAACATAGGCCCTCATTTTCTTATGACCCTTGACCTCTGGGTATGGTTTCTCTGTTTGCGTTGTAAAAAATATTATATAATAATACGGTCTTGCCTACTGAAAGTGTCTAGGGTAAATAAGCCAACTGCTTACTCAACAAAGCAATATACTTAGAGTAAGGGTAACAAAGAACATACAAACGGAAATACAAGCAGCCAGAAATATTAATGCACCAGAATACAATAACACAATATCATTATATAAGCATTGATCACTATTTTAGAAACTTAAATGGATAGATGGGTGTGCACATAATGGTCTAACCAGGAAATTAGCTATGTTACTAAACAATAAACAAGTACCACAGACTTATCTCACAACATGCCCATGCCAGCCAGCTCCACCCATGCGACTGGCGTGGCTGGAGCATGAACGGCATGGTGTCTACAAGTTACCAACTAAAACCCACATGAAACCTCTAGATACCCTGCTATCAGAGAGTAATACTTAAGAACATAATTATAACTAAACTTATATGCCTATACCACTGCTAAGGTGTAAATAAGAAATTAAAACACTGGTGAAATTACGCTGTAAACATCTCACACCTACCAGCACTGTACATGTGTAGATTCTCTACTTCCTATTCTAGGATTGAAATAATTTGTTTTGACAAATTTGCACAATGCAGTGTGATGCTTGCCCCTTCTACATGTAATGCAGGTGTTCAGTGGGGGTGTCACAGCTGTTAAGATTATGTGATTTGAGACACCTAGTACATTTGTGTAACTGTTTGAGTCTTCTGACTCGTGTGCCTCTATTAGGATAATTAGTACATTTGTTCAGAGAATGGTTTTGATTGCAAAACAAACATGACCCGTATCCTACAGTTCGTTTAGGGGACACCTGTTTAGGTGAAACTGCAACTACAGGTTGTGATGATTTTGCTGCTTGCATTTGCTTGTTAATTATTATTGCGAGTACTTGTTGTACTCTGGGGAGCAATTATTGAGCTCTTGCGAGCACTTGTTGGACTTTTGGGTCTCTTGGTAGCGCTTGTGGTGCTCTTAGGTCTTACTGATAAATCAGTGTTTGACCTGTTAGTATTACATTGATTATTAATACCCTTATTACCTAATGACAGTGTCACTTCAGGAGTTTCATGCAAGGAAATTGATGTGGGTACAGTTTCTGTGCATTAGAAGAATTATTAAATGCCTGGTTTGCTGATTCATTTATTATATTACGCAAACCTGCGAATATACCCTGCATTTACAGGACAGTACCATTCTGGTATGTATATAATTCATTGACTATCTCACCAGACAATTTTCTCTGGATGATAATTTTAGTCATCCACTCAGCAGTGGGGTGATCCACCTTTTTACTGAAGGAATTTAACAGTGACTCAAGCTGAAAACTAAACGCTTGTAAGGAGTCAACTGATTGTTCTGGTTGAGATAAATCTAGTAATTGGTGTACAAGGATTATAAGTCTTCTCATTGTCAGCACTTGCTCTGGGAGGTTGGTTTGAGTAATTATGACTTACTTGTGTTGCTTAAGGCTTCTTGCTTAGCCTCAGCTTTAATTACACCTTCAGCTCTATTTTCATGTTCTGGTTCAGATTAACTGGCTGTTGCAGCTTCACTTGAAGTTTCATCTGCAGCTTCACTTATTTCTCTGGGTTCATGGGAGAGACTGGTTAATTCAGTAACCTCATTTATTGAATTTACAGAACCCAGGATCTAATTTAATTAGGAGGATTCTCCTCACTTGGAGGTAGCTCATGTATTTCATCTGAGCTGAGTGCTTGCTTGGGTATAGGTGTACTATAAAAATGTTCTGCTCCAGCAAGAACATTTGCTGTTGAAAGCACTTTGTTATAGTGATCTAACTTGTCTTGAATTATATCTTCATAGTCGGCAAGGTCAGATTCTATCAGACTTAATTCGCCTGGGTCAGTATCATTGACAAGAAATATGTGTCTATAAGACTCGATTATACTCTTGACAAAGTCATATTTTTGGCTAGCCACTTCTGTGGAAATTCTTAGCCTGGAAATGTTAACTGGGTAAGTTCTTAAACAGTTGTCACATTTATTGAGTAGTCCTGTTAAGGGGGCATATTACGGGTTTCGTAAAAAGTGCAGGTTGTGTTTGTGTTGTGAAGTGTAGGTTGTGTTTTTGTGTTGTGTGGTTGATGTTTGTGTTGTAATATGGATCGTGTTCGTATTATGTTGTGTTGTGTAGATTGCATTTGTCTTTTGTATTGGTCTATTTGAACTGTATTAATTGCTTGAATGGTGTTTGTGTTGTGAGGTGTAGTTGCAGTTTGTGTAGGTTAGTCTAGTTGATTTGGTTTTACGTTGTGTAGTTGGCGCTAGAGTTGTGTAGTTTTGTTGATGTTTGTGTTGTGAAATGTTATTGGTGTTTGTGTTGTAGAGAGTGGTTGATTTTTGTGTTGTTTATTGTGATTGATGTTTGTGTTGTATAGTGAGGTTGGTGTTTGTGTTTTGCAGTGTGGATGGTGTTTATTTACAGTAGTGTGGATTGTGTTTGTGTTGCTTACTATGATTTGGGAACCGATAGGTGTTGTGTTAGTTGTCTCTTCAGAGGTTGCATGGCTTTTCACTTTCCTTCTTATGATGTCTTCGACGGCTTCTCCAATGGTTTCGTCGAAGACATCATAAGAAGGAAAGTGAAAAGCCATGCAACCTCTGAAGAGACAACTAACACAACACCTATACCCCCTATTAGACTATTTTACAGGAACTTTTTTTCCACAGCTCATAAAACGGAGGAAAGGGTCCTGAAAGATATTGTTAATAGAAACGTTATCCCTACAGACCAAAATCAGAGGATACAACTGACGATTTACTATAAAACCAGAAAAACGGCCAGCCTACTCATGAGAAACTCTCCAGACACAAAACAGAACGCTTTAAAAGAGACTAACGTCGTCTATGCCTTCAAATGCCCTCTTGGGGACTGTAAGCTCCAAAAAACCCAGTATATAGGCAAGACAACAACATCTCTTTCTAGGCGTTTAACGATGCATAAGCAACAGGGCTCCATTAAGGAACATATAATCTCTTCCCACAACCAAACCATCGCCAGAGAAATCCTAGTAAACAACACAGAAATCATCGATAGATACAGCGATAGCAGGCGGCTTGACGTTTGCGAGGCACTACACATCAAGAAGTCAACACCAGCAATCAACAGCCAATTATTGCACAACTATATTCTACCCACCTCAAGACTCCGCTCCAATATAGAAGCATCAAGAAATATGGACCAATAGGCTTTCTACAAACACTTCTATTCAATATCCATTGTTTCGGGTTCTGTCTTGTGTTGATGAAATTAATACCCTATTAATACTCTTGTTCTGTCTTGTGTTCATGAAATTAATACCCTATTAATACCACATCTTGTTCTGTCTTGTGTTAATGCCACATCACCCCTTCCACCTCACTCAAATGTAGATATAAAATCGGAGATGCGTAAGTTCTATTCAGTTGTGTATTTGTGAACTAAAGTCTTTGAAAATGTAATAAGTTTTACGAAACGCGCTCGTGTCGCGTCAGACTAGAAATAAAAATGAATTTTGGAGAATTGATTTTTGATTTACCTCCAACAGTGAAACGAAATGTACGAAAGATTGAGAAAATTCGTGTTAGAATTATTAATCTTACTTTTTCGGTCATATATAATAATATATGTCTACAGGAAAGACTGCTACCAAAATATACTAATATATATATATATATATATATATATATATATATATATATATATATATATATATATATATATATATATATATATATATATATATATATATATATCTTTCAAGACGATAATCTCTTTCAAGAGAGATTGAGCCTGCTCTTCCCTACATCATTACGTCAAAGTACAAGATACTATATAGAAGATATGTCCACCAGTATCGCCAAACGTTTTGCCCAGAGAGCAAATCGTACCTGCACACACCGACACCTGGCCACAGCCCGCCGTAACCAGCAAACTGCTCATCCTCTGCCTGCCTGTTGCTGATTGGCTGGTGTCTCGTCGCACCTGCACTCCGCCACCACCACAAGTCGACGTCTGGGCTGCAGCACGCCAGACTCGTCAGAATATCTCAGTGCTCCCTGGAGTTGACATCTCTCGCTAGTAGACTAAGCCTTGGCTTTCGTGTACTAAGGGAGGTGGCAGCTTGAAGCCAGTATTCCAGCACCCATTACATATTTTCTTTTGCTATCACTGTAACTTTCTTGTCTTAGAGTAACTTTCATTTGCCAGTGATTAATCATGTTATTTTTTTTGTTGACTTGTCCTGCATTTTATGAGATTGCATTTATTAATGTCTTGTTTTCTAGAGTAATTAAAATTTCATTGTTTATATACTTGTGTTTTGTGTGTCTTCCCATTACCTTACCACAGACGAAAGGACAAACTTTTCTCTTGTTTTTTTGTGATGTGACGAGGCCCTGCCCCCAGCTTTTGAAACAGCCGAACACCAACGCTTTACCGTCACAATATATATATATATATATATATATATATATATATATATATATATATATATATATATATATATATATATATATATATATATATATATATATATATATATATATATATATATATATATATATATATATATATATATATATATATATATATATATATATATATATATATATATATATATATATATGACAATGTCAGACCACGGAGGAAAATGAAACAGGAATTTCCTTAAGTACTTTCGTATATTAAATACATCTTCAGAAGGAATGATTCCTTCTGAAGATGTATTTAATATACGAAAGTACTTAAGGAAATTCCTGTTTCATTTTCCTCCGTGGTCTGACATTGTCACATTCTTAATCACGTGTTTATTTTCGTGATATACACACACACATATATATATATATATATATATATATAAATATATATATATATATATATATATATATATATATATATATATATATATATATATATATATATATATATATATATATATATATATATAGGGGGGGGTACCACCTCTGGTGCAATTATAGGGACCCACAGCCTCAGAGAAGGGAACACAGAGCATTCAGGGAAAAACTTGTCATTTAACTCATACGAAAGAGTGTTCGCTTCTCCTACCACCCCCCATTTTTTTTTATTATGGTGTACACTTTATTATGCAAGGTTATACAGTTACATATCTGATTTTATACAAAAAATGAACATTAAGAGGAAATAAGAAAAAGTTCGTTTCCTTGAGGCTGTAGATTTCCTCAAACTCCTCCGACGCCGGGCAGGAACCGAGGATACAGCGGGCATTCCCCCTCTGGATCGCGACACTGAGGCGCTGAAAGAGAAAACATGCCACTCTAGGGTCTCTTGTTGTGTCAATGAGCTTGGAACCAAGATCCTTAAACCTTCTTGCACTCTCTCACCCCATGGGGCTAGGGTATATATATATATATATAACTGAAAACTCACACCCCAGAAGTGACTCGAACCCATACTCCCAGAAGCAACGCATCTGGTATGTACAAGACGCCTTAATCCACTTGACCATCACGACCGGACAAAATGAGGTGATAGCCGAGGCTATATGAACCACCCCACCGCCGGCACTCGGATAGTTATCTTGGGCATAGCATTTTACCAAATCACCTCATTCTTTGGGGCACACGTGAGGAACACAAATGCGAACAAGCCTGAATGGTCCCCAGGACATATGCAACTGAAAACTCACACCCCAGAAGTGACTCGAACCCATACTCCCAGAAGCAACGCATCTGGTATGTACAAGACGCCTTAATCCACTTGACCATCACGACCGGACAAAATGAGGTGATAGCCGAGGCTATATGAACCACCCCACCGCCGGCACTCGGATAGTTATCTTGGGCATAGCATTTTACCAAATCACCTCATTCTTTGGGGCACACGTGAGGAACACAAATGCGAACAAGCCTGAATGGTCCCCAGGACATATGCAACTGAAAACTCACACCCCAGAAGTGACTCGAACCCATACTCCCAGAAGCAACGCATCTGGTATGTACAAGACGCCTTAATCCACTTGACCATCACGACCGGACAAAATGAGGTGATAGCCGAGGCTATATGAACCACCCCACCGCCGGCACTCGGATAGTTATCTTGGGCATAGCATTTTACCAAATCACCTCATTCTTTGGGGCACACGTGAGGAACACAAATGCGAACAAGCCTGAATGGTCCCCAGGACATATGCAACTGAAAACTCACACCCCAGAAGTGACTCGAACCCATACTCCCAGAAGCAACGCATCTGGTATGTACAAGACGCCTTAATCCACTTGACCATCACGACCGGACAAAATGAGGTGATAGCCGAGGCTATATGAACCACCCCACCGCCGGCACTCGGATAGTTATCTTGGGCATAGCATTTTACCAAATCACCTCATTCTTTGGGGCACACGTGAGGAACACAAATGCGAACAAGCCTGAATGGTCCCCAGGACATATGCAACTGAAAACTCACACCCCAGAAGTGACTCGAACCCATACTCCCAGAAGCAACGCATCTGGTATGTACAAGACGCCTTAATCCACTTGACCATCACGACCGGACAAAATGAGGTGATAGCCGAGGCTATATGAACCACCCCACCGCCGGCACTCGGATAGTTATCTTGGGCATAGCATTTTACCAAAACTATCCGAGTGCCGGCGGTGGGGTGGTTCATATAGCCTCGGCTATCACCTCATTTTGTCCGGTCGTGATGGTCAAGTGGATTAAGGCGTCTTGTACATACCAGATGCGTTGCTTCTGGGAGTATGGGTTCGAGTCACTTCTGGGGTGTGAGTTTTCAGTTGCATATGTCCTGGGGACCATTCAGGCTTGTTTGCATTTGTGTTCCTCACGTGTGCCCCAAAGAATGAGGTGATTTGGTAAAATGCTATGCCCAAGATAACTATCCGAGTGCCGGCGGTGGGGTGGTTCATATAGCCTCGGCTATCACCTCATTTTGTCCGGTCGTGATGGTCAAGTGGATTAAGGCGTCTTGTACATACCAGATGCGTTGCTTCTGGGAGTATGGGTTCGAGTCACTTCTGGGGTGTGAGTTTTCAGTTGCATATGTCCTGGGGACCATTCAGGCTTGTTCGCATTTGTGTTCCTCACGTGTGCCCCAAAGAATGAGGTGATTTGGTAAAATGCTATGCCCAAGATAACTATCCGAGTGCCGGCGGTGGGGTGGTTCATATAGCCTCGGCTATCACCTCATTTTGTCCGGTCGTGATGGTCAAGTGGATTAAGGCGTCTTGTACATACCAGATGCGTTGCTTCTGGGAGTATGGGTTCGAGTCACTTCTGGGGTGTGAGTTTTCAGTTGCATATGTCCTGGGGACCATTCAGGCTTGTTCGCATTTGTGTTCCTCACGTGTGCCCCAAAGAATGAGGTGATTTGGTAAAATGCTATGCCCAAGATAACTATCCGAGTGCCGGCGGTGGGGTGGTTCATATAGCCTCGGCTATCACCTCATTTTGTCCGGTCGTGATGGTCAAGTGGATTAAGGCGTCTTGTACATACCAGATGCGTTGCTTCTGGGAGTATGGGTTCGAGTCACTTCTGGGGTGTGAGTTTTCAGTTGCATATGTCCTGGGGACCATTCAGGCTTGTTCGCATTTGTGTTCCTCACGTGTGCCCCAAAGAATGAGGTGATTTGGTAAAATGCTATGCCCAAGATAACTATCCGAGTGCCGGCGGTGGGGTGGTTCATATAGCCTCGGCTATCACCTCATTTTGTCCGGTCGTGATGGTCAAGTGGATTAAGGCGTCTTGTACATACCAGATGCGTTGCTTCTGGGAGTATGGGTTCGAGTCACTTCTGGGGTGTGAGTTTTCAGTTGCATATGTCCTGGGGACCATTCAGGCTTGTTCGCATATATATATATATATATATATATATATATATATATATATATATATATATATATATATATATATATATATATATATATATATATATATATATATACATATATATATATATATATATATATATATATATATATATATATATATATATATATATATACATATATATATATATATATATATATATATATATATATATATATATATATACATATATATTTTATTAAATATGACCGAAAAAGTAAGATTAATAATTCTAACACGAATTTTCTCAATCTTTCGTACATTATGCTTCACTGTTGGAGGTAAATCAAAAATCACTTCTCCAAAATTCATTTTTATTTCTAGTCTGACGCGACACGGGCGCGTTTCGTAAAACTTATTACATTTTCAAAGACTTCACAAATACACAACTGATTAGAACTTGCGTTTCCCTGATTTTATATCTACATTTGAGTGAGGTGGGAAGGGTGATGTGGCATTACATTTGAGTGAGGTGGGAAGGATGATGTGGCATTAGAGGATATTAATAGGGTATTAAAAGTATCAACACAAGACAGAACACGAAACAATGGATATTGAATAGAAGTGTTTGTAGAAAGCCTATTGGTCCATATTTCTTGATGCTTCTATATTGGAGCGGAGTCTTGAGGTGGGTAGAATATAGTTGTGCAATAATTGGCTGTTGATTGCTGGTGTTGACTTCTTGATGTGTAGTGCCTCGCAAACGTCAAGCCGCCTGCTATCGCTGTATCTATCGATGATTTCTGTGTTGTTTACTAGGATTTCTCTGGCGATGGTTTGGTTATGGGAAGTCAGACTAGAAATAAAAATGAATTTTGGAGAAGTGATTTTTGATTTACCTCCAACAGTAAAGCATAATGTACGAAAGATTGAGAAAATTCGTGTTAGAATTATTAATCTTACTTTTTCGGTCATATTTAATAAAATATGTCTACAGGAAAGACTGCTACCAAAATATACTAATATACATATATATATATATATATATATATATATATATATATATATATCTATATCTATATATATATATATATATATATATATATATATATATATATATATATATATATATATATATATATATATATATGTATATATGTTTATAAATTTTCTCATAGAAGACGTTGCGCAGTGGAATTTTCCATCAATAGAAAACGAGATATTGCCACATAGCACTATAAATTCTCCTGCTATTATGTTGGGAATTATTATTAATACAGTAGTCTTTTGAATTATAACATCATATAAACATCTCAATTGAATTTACCTAATTATCAGTATCAAAATAGAGTAAATGTGACAATTCTATCACTTATTGACATCTGGACAAGGAGAGCCAAGGCGTCAGTAGTAAGGGAGGTCAGCGATTGTTTAAGAACATAGTAGCAGGAGCAAATTCAGCTCCTAAAATTCTCTTTTGGACCAAGTGTTATGGAGATCAAATTAGTTCTTCTTCCATCATCAACTCGCCGCCAACATCTAAACAAAGGAGTTGTCTTACCGAAACCCATTTATCTAATTATTTCTGGCCAGTTACTGTTAAGTAGATATAGGGCGAGCCGGATAGGACACCAGACAAGCTACTAAACCCAGGTAATTAGTCCTTGGTTCTTATCTAATAATGTAGCAGTGTTTTCTCTGATATAGCTGTCATATATTAGGATTCCGGCTTACAACTAGTGCCCTTTGACGGGAATAATAGAAGAGGAAATAAGAATTAATCTTGGTGCATCAGTAGTTACTTGGGTGTTGGAAGCTAGCCTCACACGAGGATTATTTGGTGTCTACATCCTAGTTGTACCTGGTGGACATGGCCTACCATACATTAAGATAAGGCACCTCAATTTATTTACTAATATATGTAGTTTAATAATGTAGTTTGATTGGCTGCATATATATAAATTTAATATAACCCTCCCCCCCTAATGTGTAAGAATTGATTTGTGAGAATATTGCAGAAATACAGTCCGCTAACCATCATACAAATTGCTATCGAAATATATAAATTAACGTACATATAAATTTTATATAAATTCATATAAATCAAATAAATATAAATCTCACGGGTAGGTTCCCAAATCATAGTAAGCAACACAAACACAATCCACACTACTGTAAATAAACACCATCCACACTGCAAAACACAAACACCAACCTCACTATACAACACAAACATCAATCACAATAAACAACACAAAAATCAACCACTCTCTACAACACAAACACCAATAACATTTCACAACACAAACATCAACCAAACTACACAACTCTAGCGCCAACTACACAACGTAAAACCAAATCAACTAGACTAACCTACACAAACTGCAACTACACCTCACTACACAAACACCATTCAAGCAATTAATACAGTTCAAATAGACCAATACAAAAGACAAATACAATCTACACAACACAACATAATACGAACACGATCCATATTACAATACAAACATCAACCACACAACACAAAAACACAACCTACACTTCACAAAACAAACACAACCTGCACTCCACAACACTATCGTCACCTACTCAACTCAAACACCAACTATTCTACACAACACAAACACCAATCACATTACATAACACAAACACAAACCACGCTACACAACACAAACACACAAACACACTACACAAAAATATACACAACAATACTACAAACACCATTAAACATCAGGCTCACTTCACAACAAAAACATCAGTCACACAGCACAACACAAACACCCCCTATACAACACAACACTATCGCCACTCAAATACCAACTGCACTACACAACACAAACTACACTACATAACACACAACTACACTACACAACTCAAACACCAACAACACTACCCAACACTAACACAACTTCAAAATAACAACACTATTGCCACGACCTCAACTCAAACACCAACCAAACTTCATAACGCAAACACCAACTACACTACACAACACAAACACCAACCACACTACACAAGACAAACACCAAATACACTACACAACTCAAACACCCTTCACACTACATAACACAAACTCCAACGAAACTGCAAAACACAAACACCAACCACACAACACAACTCAAACACCAGTCACACTTCACAACATAAACACCAACCACATTTGGCAGAACAACAACCACACTAAGCAACACAAATATTAACCACACTACTCAACACAAACACGAACTACACTACACAACACAAACACTAACTTCACTACAAAACACAAATATCAATATCACTTCATAAAACAAACACCAACCTCACTACACAAAACAAACAGGCTGAACAAGACAGCACACACACACACACACACACACACACACACACACACACACACACACACACACACACACACACACACACGCACGCACACGCACACACACACACACACACAATGTACGTCGTGGAACCGAGCCAGCCGTGAAAGGAGGGTCACGGGGTCGCGCGCTAGATAAACGGCAATATTTTTGGGTTAATTAAGGCTACAGTGACGGATCACAGATCTTGGGGTATCACAAAGTGTATAACCGCCGCGAATAGGAAAGAAAAATATTGTGCTATCACTAGAACTTTGTGTTAAACAGTGAATTCACCAGACAGGCCACGTGGGAGGGCCCACTAGGCTTTGTTTACATATTAGGTCAAGTGGTCAGTGGAACAGTAAATTGGTGAACTGTAACACAACAGACACAACAATACAGTGACTGACTCCAGAGATTTGTGTTAGATAGAGAAGGACAGCCATCATCAATCTACTGGATTAGAGAATCACCACATGGGAGACGATGACGGATCACCTCGTCATCCAGCCATCTTAATTAGTCACCTGGTTGTGCAAGTGGGAGGCTGACTGGTAGGTACCCCTCTTTGGTCATTTTCTTCAGGTGTACAGAGTGTGGTAAAATGTTATGAAATTCTTGTTCAGTATACCATATACATTTAAAATCTCAAAGTGGCTCATTTTGGGTAGAAGTTGACATTTACGGGACCCTCGTAACGCACGCACACACGCACGCATGCACGAACGCAAATGTACGTTTGCACGCACGCACACGCAAAAACAAACACACACACACACACACACACACACACACACACACACACACACACTCACACACACATACACACAAATGCACACGCACACACACACAAACGTTCAGTCAGGCTAGAAAGGAGTAACACCTTTCGTGGAAGGGGGATAAGACCTCACTCATAATCCACCCCCTCTCTTTCCCCCCCCATCTCACTAACCCAATACACTCCCCCAACCCTACTCCCACTCCCCACACACTCTCTCTCTCTCTCCTTCTTTCCTGATCTCCCTCTCTCCTCCTCTCTCCCTCGCTCTCCCCCCCCCTCTCCTTCCTCTCCCCCCCCTCTCTGCCCACACACACACACACACACACACACACACACACACACACACACACACACACACACACACACACACACACACAAACACACACACACACACACACACACACACACACACACACACACACACACACACACACACACACACACACACACTCACTCACTCACATACTGGGGTTATTGTTGATTAACTAACGCTAGGGAAAAGAAGAGGGATCAAGCAGGATGGTAAGAAAACAGAACACAGGTGGCGGAGAGGAACAGGACGAATCATACATGGAGATGACTGTTCGCGCATGGAGGGAAATCACTGAGGAACTGAAAGACATGAGAGGACTTATAAATAAACTTCAGAATGAACTAAAGGCAGTGCAAGAGGAGATAACAAACCTATAAACAGGATCTCAGACTGTGGCACAAGGGACCAACCCCTAGGTACCAGGAGATGCAGCAATGGCAGGGACCCCTACAATGGGTGCCACCTTTGCTGAAATGCTGAAGAGTCCAGGAGCGATGTCCACTGTAAAGGAAGTTGTAATGAAAGCAGTAAACTCACAGGAGGCAGCTAGATGCACGAGCCAGTTACTGGAAAGGAAAAGAGCTGTAGTAGTGATAGGTGTTAAGGAACAAGAGGGTTCCACAAGGGAAGAATGGAGGTCTAAGGACAAAGCTGCAGTGGCAGGGATACTAAAAGAGATAGGTCTGGAAAGGACAGAAATATAAAAGTTTTTCCGGATTGGCCAGTACAACAAAGCCAAAGACCGGGTGATCAAGGTAGTGCTCAAAAACGAGTGCATCGAAGAGAACATACTAGCAAAAAAGAGCAAACTGAAATATGTAACGAATTACAGACAGGTATTCCTTCAGAGGGACATGACCAGGACAGAGATAATACAGGCAGCAGATGCAAGGAAAAGGCGCAGGCAGAGGGAAGGGAGCCAGGGAATCTCAACCCCCAACCCAGCAATCCCAGTGGGGAGCGTGGAACCCCAACCCAGCACCTCAGGAACTCCAGAGGGGACTGCAACATCCCAACTCACCACCCTATAGGTGGGGAGTTCCACCATTTCCCCCAATCCCATCCTCCCTCCCGACCCTGAGTACCCCCTTCCCTCCCACCCCCTGGACTTCCTCCTGCCCTAAGCAGGCTAAGACATGAACTAAGTCCTCCATCCCCCACCCCAATTCTAAGCCATCCTCCCCTTGCCCCTCCTTCCCCCCCACCCCCCCTGCCTCAGAAACCCTGGTAACTACCCCACAGGAGGATGAGCCTACCCAAGCAGACATACCTATGGAACAGCTTCCTGCACTAGTGGGGAGGGTGGGTGAAAATGGACATAGGAAAATGAGCTTCAAGGTAATGTACTCAAACATCGATGGGATTACCAACAAAGCAAGTGAACTGATAGAAAGGACGCAGGAAGAAATCCCAGATGTAATAGGACTCACAGAAACAAAATTGTCAGGAGTAATAACAAATGCTGTGTTTCCAAATGACTTTAATATAGTAAGGAAAGAGAGAGATGGGAGAGGAGGAGGAAGAGTGGCTCTGCTGAAAAGGAAGGACTGGAGCTTTGAAGAGATGGAAATTCCGGGTTGCGACGGATTCAGAGATTACATAACAGGACCTATGACAA
The DNA here is from genome assembly GCF_040958095.1 of Procambarus clarkii. Lineage (NCBI taxonomy): Eukaryota > Metazoa > Arthropoda > Malacostraca > Decapoda > Cambaridae > Procambarus > Procambarus clarkii. The sequence goes on along the minus strand of NC_091173.1, from coordinate 29,546,834 downwards.
AGGGTGGACCTAAGATAATAGTGGCAGTCATTTACAACTCTCCAATAAATGACAGAAGACCCAGACAAGAGTTCGACAGAAACAACATGGCTACCATTAACATAATAGAGAGAGCAGCTTCAGTTGCGTGCAGGAATGGATCCAGACTCATAATCATGGGCGCTTTTAACCATGGAAAGATAGACTGGGAGAATGGGGACCCACATGGAGGTGAAGATACATGGATATCTAAACTTTTGGAAGTGAGTACAAGGAACTTTCTGAGCCAACATGTCAAGGGGCCCACAAGAATGAGAGGAAACGACGAACCAGCTAGACTCGACCTGATTTTCACCTTAAGAAGTCAAATATGAAGCCCCCATAGGAATGAGTGAACACAGTGTATTTATATTTGAGTATTTGGTAGAAGTAGGGCTAACCTATCCAAGGATGGGAATGGTAGGAAAAACACTAAGTTACCGAAGAGGAAAATATGACGAGATGAGGGACTTCCTAATGGGAATACCATGGGAAACAGAACTCAGAGAAAAGACTGTATAGGATATGATGAATTATGTCACTCAGAAGTGTCCGGAGGATGCAGACAGGTTTATCCCAGTCCAAAAAGTGAAAAATGAAAAGCAACAGAAGAATCCGTGGTTCAACAAGGAATGTGCGGCAGTAAGGCAATTGAGTAAAGGAACATGGCGAAACTACAAGAACAACAGAACACCAGAGAGCAGGGAGAGATACCAGAGGGCCAGAAATGAGTACATCAGAGCGAGGAGCGAAGCAGAGAGGCAGTACGAAAATGACATTGCGAGTAAAGCTAAGACCCAGCCAAAACTGCTCTACAGCCACATCAGGAGGAAAACAGCAGTGAAGGAACAAGTGATAAACTCAGAAAAGGGGAGAACAGATACACAGAGAACGACAAAGAGGTGTATGAAGAACTCAACAAGAGATTCCAGGAGGTCTTCACAATTGAACAAGGAGAGGTCCATGCACTAAATGAGGAGGCAAACCGAACAACCTTGGAGGAAATTTACCTCACCAGTGATGAGGTCAAAAGGAATCTGTTGGAGCTGAATTTGTCAAAAGCTGTTGGGCCTGACAGAATCTCACCGTGGATTCTAAAAGAAGGCGCAGAAGCATTAAGTGTGCCACTCTCTATGGTGTATAACAGGTCACTGGAAACGGGGGACCTTCCGGAAAGCTGGAAGACAGCTAACGTAGTCCCAATTTACAAAAAGGGTGACAGGCAAGAGGCACTGAACTACAGGCCAGTTTCCCTAACTTGTATACCATGCAAGGTGATGTAGAAGATTGTGAGGAAAAGGCTCGTAGAGCATCTGGAGGGAAACAGCTTTGTAACACACCACCAGCATGGGTTCAGAGATGGTAAATCGTGCCTCACAGGCCTAATAGGCCTATGACCATAGGCCTAACAGGCCTATGACCAAGCAACACACATTAGGCCGGAAAGAGAAGGGTGGGCAGACTGCATTTTCTTGGACTGTCAGAAAGCCTTTGACACAGTACCTCACAAAAGGCTGTTACAAAAGTTGGAGCAGCAGGCAGGAGTCGAAGGAAAGGTGCTCGAGTGGATAAGGGAGTATCTAAGCAATAGGAAACAACGAGTAACGGTGAGGGGGTAGGCATCAGAGTGGCGAGATGTCACCAGTGGAGTTCCACAGGGCCCTATTCTCGGACCCATCCTGTTTCTATTATATGTAAACGACCTTCCAGAGGGTACAGACGCCTTCCTCTCAATGTTTGCTGATGACGTAAAAATTATGAGAAGAATCAAAACAGATGAAGATAGACAAAGACGACTTGGACAAACTGGAGGAATGGTCTAGAATATGGATGCTAAAGTTTACCTCAGGAAAGTGTAAAGTAATGAAATTAGGCGAAGGGAGCAGAAGGCTGAACACAAGGTACCATCTGGGAGGTGAAATCCTACAAGAGTCATATAGAGAGAAAGATCTGAGGGTCGATATCACACCGAACCAGTTCCCAGAGGCCCACATCAAAAGGATATCATCAGCGGCATATGCTAGACTGGCCAATATAAGAACTGCCTTTAGAAACTTGTGTAAGGAATCGTTCAGGACTCTATATACCACTTATGTCAGACCAATCCTGGAGTATGCAGCTCCAGCCTGGAGTCCATACCTAGTTAATCACAAGACGAAATTAGAGAAGATTCAGAGGTATGCCACCAGACTGGTCCCGGAACTGAGAGGAATGAGTTACGAGGAAAGGCTAAGGGAGCTGAACCTCACAACCCTGGAAAACAGAAGAGTAAGGGGAGACATAATAACCACCTACAAAATTCTCAGGGAATTGACATTGTGGACAAAAACAAACTCTTTAGCGCGGGTGGAACACGAACAAGGGGACACAGGTGGAAACTTAGTACCCAGATGAGCCACAGAGACGTTAGATAGAATTGTTTCAGTCTCAGGGTAGTTAACAAATGAAATGCATTAAGTAGTGTTGTGGTGGAGCCAGACTCCATACACAGTTTCAAATGTAGATATGATAGAGCCCAATAGGCTCAGGAATCTGTACCCCAGTTGATTGAAACTTGAGAGGCGGGACCAAGGAGCCAGAGCTCAACCCCCGCAAGCACAATTAGGTGAGTACAATTAGGTGAGTACACACACAGAACAAGAAACATAACAAGACAGGCTGACAGGCAACACAGGCTGCGGGACTCGACGTCACAAGTGGAGTCCCGCAGGGTTCAGTCCATGGACTCATACTGTTTCTGATGAAACAGTAAATGATCTACCAGAGGGTATAGAATCATTCCTCTCATTGTTTGCTGATGAAACAAAAATTATTAGGAGGATTAAGATGGAGGAAGATAGTATGAGGTTTCAAGATGACCTAGACAGACCAAATAAATGGTCCAACAAATGGCTACTAAAGTTCAACCCGAGTAAATGTAAGGTAATGAAACTAGGCAGTGGAAACAGGAGGTAGGTCACAGGATACAGAATGGGAGATGAAGTCCTTCAGGAAACGGACAGAGAGATAGATCTAGGAGTTGATATCACACCAAACCTGTCTCCTGAAGCCTACATCAAGAGAATAACATCTGCGGCGTATGCGAGGCTGGCTAACATCAGAACTGCCTTCAGGAACCTGTGTAAGGAATCATTCAGAACCTTGTATACCACATATGTGAGATCAATCCTGGAGTATGCGGGCCCCAAAATGAAACCCATACCTGGTGAAGCACAAGGCGAAGCTTGAAAAAGTTCAGAGGAATGCTACTAGGATAGTCCCAGAACTAAAAGGCATGAGTTACGAGGAAAGGCTGCATGAAATGCACCTCACGACACTGGAAGTCAGAAGAGTAAGGGGAGACATGATCACTACCTACTAAATTCTCAGAGGATTTGACAAGTAAGATTAAGATAAACTGTTTAACATGGTTGGTACGCGAACAAGGGGACACAAGTGGAAACTGAGTACCTAAATGAGCCATAGGGACTTTAGAAAGAACATTTTCAGCGTCAGAGTAATTAACAGACGGAATGCATTAGGCAGTGATGTGGTGGAGGCTGACACCATACAAAGTTTGGAATATAGATATGATAGAGCCCAGTAGGCTCAGGAATCTGTACACCAGTTGATTGACAGTTGAGAAGCAGGAACAAAAAGCCAAAGTTCAACCCCCACAAGCACAACTAAGTGAGTACAAATAGGTGAGTACATACACACATACACACACACACCACAGATCTAGGGCCCATAAGATGTGTGTACTCACAACTAGGTGAGTACACACAACTTGGGGGCCTAGCGGCTAAGTAGACAGCTGCTCCGGGCTGCTTCCTGGGGATATGTATGTGTGTGCGTGTAAGAGAAATATATGTAGTAGACATAATAGAGAAAAAATAAATCTGTTAGAAAGGCAGGGTTCAAGAGTTAATAGCTCGTTTCTGCAGATGCAGATAATAAATACAAATAGTACACACACACACACACACACACACACACACACACACACACACACACACACACACACACACACACACACACACACACACACACACACACACACACGTCTCTCCGTCTCACACATTGTGTGTGTGAGACGGAGAGACTACGGGAATTAAACCTCACTTCGCCGGAAGACAGAAGAGTTAGGGGGGGACATGATCACCACATTCAAGATTCTGAAGGGAATTGATAGGGTAGATAAAGACAGTCTATTTAACACAAGGGGAACACGCACAAGGCGACACAGGTGGAAACTGAGTGCCCAAATGAGCCACAGAGATATTAGAAAGAACTTTTTTAGTGTCAGAGTGGTTGACAAATGGAATGCATTAGGAGGTGATGTGGTGGAGGCTGACTCCATACACAGTTTCAAGTGTAGATATGATAGGGCCCAATAGGCTCAGGAATCTGTACACCTGTTGATTGACGGTTGAGAGGAGGGACCAAAGAGCCAGAGCTCAACCCCTGCAAACACAACTAGGTGAGTAACTAGGTGAGTACACACATACTATAAGGAAAGAGAGGAAAGGAAGAGGTGGAGGTGGTGTAGCTCTGCTGGTAAGAAAAGGCTGGGATTTTGAGGAGATGGATATTCAGGGCTGTGAAGGTTTCAGTGACTACATAGCAGGTACCGTAACAAACGGAGGGGAAAAAATTATAGTCGTAGTCATATATAATCCACCACCAAATGACAGAAGACCTAGACAGGAATATGATAGTAACAACATGGCAACCATTAACATAATAGAAAGAGCAGCTTCTTTTGCTAGCAAGAATGGATCTGGACTACTAATAATGTGAGACTTCAACCATGGGAAGATAGATTGGAAGAAGAGAGACCCGCATGGAGGACAAGAAGCATGGAGAGCTAAACTGCTGGACGTGGCAACAAGAAACTTCCTAAGCCAGCACATCAAAGAACCAACAAGAATGAGAGAAGATGAACCAGCAATGCTTGATTTGATATTTACCCTAAATGAGTGGGATATAAGGGAAGTTAAGATGGAAGCGCCCTTGGGAATGAGTGACCACAGTGTATTGAACTTTGAGTACCTGGTAGAGCTAGGACCTATCTCCCCCAAAAAAGAACTAGGAATGAAAAGGCTGGCATACCGAAAGGGGAATTATGAACAGATGAGAAGTTTCCTAAGTGAAATACCTTGGGACACAGACCTCAGAGATAAGTCTGTACAGGGTATGATTGACTATGTTACCCAAAAGTGTCAGGAGGCAGTAAACAGGTTCATCCCGGGCCAAATGGAAAAATCCGAGAAGCAACAGAAGAATCCATCGTATAATAGAGAATGTATGGAATCGAAGAAACTGAACAAACGGGCGTGGAGGAACTTCCGGAATAACAGAACACCAGAAAGCAGAGAGAGATACCAGAGAACCAGGAATGAGTACGTCAGGGTGAGAAGAGAAGCAGAGAAAAGTTTTGAAAATGATATAGCAAACAAAGCCAAGACCGAACCAAAGCTACTCCACAGTCACATCAGAAGGAAAACAACAGTGAAAGAACAGGTATTGAAACTTCGAACAGGCGAGGACGGGTATACTGAGAATGACAGAGAGGTGTGTGAAGAACTCAACAAGAGGTTCTAGGAGGTCTTCACAATAGTACAAGGTGAGGTCACTGTGCTAGGAGAAAGGAAGGTAAACCAGGTGGCCTTGGAAGAGTTCGAAATTGCGAGAGAGGAGGTCAAGAGACACCTCCTGGATCTGTATGTTAGAAAGGCTGTTGGTCCAGATGGGATCTCACCATGGATACTGAAAGAGTGTGCAGAGGCACTTTGCTTGCCACTCTCCATAGTGTATAGTAAGTCACTGGAGACGGGAGACCTACCAGAAATATGGAATTCGGCGAATGTGGTCCCAATATACAAAAAGGGCGACAGGCAAGAGGCACTGAACTACAGGCCAGTGTCCTTGACTTGTATACCATGCAAGGTGATGGAGAAGATCGTGAGAAAAAACCTGGTAACACATCTGGAGAGAAGGGACTTCGTGACAAATCGCCAACATGGGTTCAGAGAGGGTAAATCTTGCCTTACAGGCTTGATAGAATTCTACGATCAGGTGACAAAGATTAAGCAAGAAAGAGAGGGCTGGGCGGACTGCATTTTCTTGGATTGTCGGAAAGCCTTTGACACAGTACCGCATAAGAGGCTGGTACATAAGCTGGAGAGACAGGCAGGTGTAGCTGGTAAGGTGCTCCAGTGGATAAGGGAGTATCTAAGCAATAGGAAGCAGAGAGTTACGGTGAGAGGTGAGACCTCCGATTGGCGTGAAGTCACCAGTGGAGTCCCATAGGGCTCTGTACTCGGTTCTATCTTGTTTCTGATATATGTAAATGATCTCCCGGAGGGTATCGATTCATTTCCCTCAATGTTTCCGGACGATGCTAAAATTATGAGAAGGATTAAAACAGAAGAGGACTGTTTGAGGCTTCAAGAAGACCTAGACAAGCTGAAGGAATGGTCGAACAAATGGTTGTTAGAGTTTAACCCAACCAAATGTAATGTAATGAAGATAGGTGTAGGGAGCAGGAGGCCAGATACAAGGTATCATCTGGGAGAGGAAATTCTTCAGGAGTCAGAGAAGGAAAAAGACTTGGGGGTTGATATCACACCAGACCTGTCTCCTGCAGCATATATCAAGCGGATAACATCAGCGGCATATGCCAGGCTGGCCAACATACGAACGGCATTCAGAAACTTGTGTAAAGAATCATTCAGAACTTTGTATACCACATATGTCAGGCCAATCCTGGAGTATGCAGCCCCAGCATGGAGTCCATATCAAGTCAAGGATTAGACTAAACTGGAAAAGGTTCAAAGGTTTGCCACCAGACTAGTACCCGAGCTGAGAGGTATGAGCTACGAGGAGAGACTACGGGAATTAAACCTCACTTCGCTGGAAGACAGAAGAGTTAGGGGGGGACATGATCACCACATTCAAGATTCTGAAGGGAATTGATAGGGTAGATAAAGACAGTCTATTTAACAAAAGGGGAACACGCACAAGGGGACACAGGTCGAAACTGAGTGCCCAAATGAGCCACAGAGATATTAGAAAGAACTTTTTTAGTGTCAGAGTGGTTGACAAATGGAATGCATTAGGAAGTGATGTGGTGGAGGCTGACTCCATACACAGTTTCAAGTGTAGATATGATAGAGCCCAATAGGCTCAGGAATCTGTACACATGTTGATTGACGGTTGAGAGGTGGGACCAAAGAGCCAGAGCTCAACCCCCGCAAACGCCACTAGGTGATTACTTGGTGAGTACACACACACACACACACACACAGATTCCCTCAAAGATAAGAGAGGGAATAGTTAACCAGGAACCACTAGAAGAGTTTGAGATTACCAGTGGGGAAGTAAAGAAGTGTTTACTAGAGTTGGATGTGGCAAAGGCTATAGGCCCAGATGGAATCTCCCCTTGGATATTAAGGGAAGGAGCAGAAGCACTATGCCTGCCACTCTCCATAGTGTGTAACAAATCACTGGAAACAGGGGAACTGCCAGAAATTTGGAAGGCAGCTAATGTAGTTCCATTATACAAGAAAGGGGATAGGCAAGAGGCACTGAACCACAGCCCAGTGTCCCTAACCTGCATACCATGGAAGCTGATGGAGAAGATTGTGCGAAGAAAGCTAGTGGAACATTTGGAGCGAAAGTAATTTGTAACACAGCATCAACATGGGTTCAGGGATGGCAAGTCCTGCCTCACAGGGATAATTGAATTCTACGACCAGGCAACAAAAATCAGGCAAGAAAGAGAGGGGTGGGCAGACTGCATATTTTTGGATTGTCAAGAAGCCTTTGATACAGTACCACACAAGAGGCTCGTGAGAAAGCTGGAGATGGAGGCTGGAGTTAAAGGGAAGGTACTCTGTTGGATACGGGAGTACCTAAGCAACAGAAGACAACGAGTCACTGTGAGGGGTGAGGTCTCGGATTGGCGTGACGTCAAAAGTGGAGTCCCGCAGGGGTCAGTCCTTGGACCAATACTGTTTCTGATATATGTAAATGATCTCCCAGAGGGTATAGAATCGTTTCTCTCAAAGTTTGCTGATGATGCAAAAAATTATGAGGAGGATTGAAACAGAGGATGATAGTAGGAGTCTACAAGACGACCTAGACAGACTGAATGAATGGTCCAACAAATGGCTGTTAAAGTTTAACCCGAGTAAATGCAAAGTAATGAAACTAGGCGGAGGAAACAGGAGGCCAGACACAAGATACAGAATAGGAGATAAAGTACTTAATGTAACGGAAAGAGAGAAAGATCTAGGAATTGATATCACACCAAACCTGTCTCATGAAGCCCACATAAAAAGAGTAACGTCTGCGGCATATGCGAGGCTGGCTAACATCAGAACAGCGTTCAGGAACCTGTGTAAGGAATCGTTTAGAATCTTGAACACCACATACGTAAGCAATCCTGGAGTATGAGTCCCCAGCATGGAGCCCGCACTTTGTCAAGCACAAGACGAAGCTGGAAAAAGTTCAGAGGTATGCCACTAGACTGGTCCCAAAACTAAGAGGAAGGACTGCGGGAAATGCACCTTACGACACTGGAAGACAGAAGAGTGAAGGGAGACATGATCTCTACCTACAAAATCCTCAGGGGAATTGACAGGGGTAGACAATGATAAACTATTCAACACTGGTTGTACGCGAACAAGGGGGGGACACAGGTGGAAACTGAGTACCCAAATGAGCCACAGGGACGTTAGAAAGAACTTTTTCAGTCTCAGAGTAGTTAACAGGTGGAATGCATTAGGCAGAGACGTGGTGGAGGCAGACTCCATACTCAGTTTTAAGTGTAAATATGATAGAGCCCAGTAGGCTCAGGAATCTGTACACCATTTGATTGACAGTTGAGAGGCGGGCCCAAAGAGCCAAAGCTCAACACCCGCAAGCACAGTTAGGTGAGTACACAGTCGTGAGAGGAGAGTGGTGAGAGACACACACGTGTCAGTGGGCGTCCGGGAACTAACGTCAATTATCTCTAGACATTGAAGTGTTATAGAGACAAGGGACATCGTTTCTTGTCACAGGCATGTATACAAACGCAATGGTCAAGTGTATAGTGAGCTCCTATAGCGTTAGACCAGTTAAGGACAAAATACGAATGAGTGGCAGCAACAATGGGTCATACCATGGAACAGTTCATCTGGATCGGATGACTTAGCTAGGGTTGTGTTTGGGGAAGTGGAATTATAGCAGTCATAGTGATCCATCTCCCAGAGTGCGCGCACCTTGTTTAAAGTATGCTACGTTGTATATGCTGAATGATGGTCAGTGAGAAGTACAGAAAGAATAGCATATCTGGCCACATGGGGACAACATTGAGGAGGAGCAGCAGCAGAGGACAGTCGACCAAAACTCCAGCATATGGACACTACCTCAAACTCACCTAGTACTGTGCTTGCTTGGTGTGAGCTGGTGGTAAGTATCCCCTCCCCCTCTCTAGGTCATCAATAAGGTATACAGAGAGATTTAAAATATTTAATTTGAAATATAACCATATCCGAGGTATTTAGAATCCAAAGTATAGAGGATAGGCTACAACCCTGTGTCTCAGGCGTGTTAGGCAGACAGGTCAACAGGCCCACACCACTCTACTCCTCTCCCTCTGTTTCCTCCCACCCCTAAGGGCTCACGCCTCTTCACACCTGAGTGACTAGTGACCAGCTAGTGCCTTATCCACCAGCTCTCACCCTCCTCCTCCTCCTCCTCCTCCTGCTCCTCCTCCTCCTCCTCCTCCTCCCCCTCCCTGCTCTATCCCTTCCTCCCCGCTGGACCATCTCCCTCCCTCTCTCTCCCTATATGTATCTCTAACTTCCCTCCCTCACTCACTCCCTCCTACCCTCCTTCCTTCCTACCTACATTCCTTCCTTCATTCTTTCCCACCCTCCCTCCCACTTCCCCCCACCCACACACACACACACACACACACACACACACACACACACACACACACACACACACACACACACACACACACACACACACACACATACACACACACACACGCACGCATGCACGCACACACACACACACACATATCACAAAAAGGATTTGACACCTTGGCAAGAGATGACCATACTTACCCTCCTCAGCTGTAATGACCTCATGAATCCCGCATCACTGGCCAACCGAAGCCTGGCCAATATCAATCAAGAGTCTAGGGGAATTAATAAAAAAGGCTGGTTACAACAACGCCAGTTTACTGGGAAATATAATTAGGTCACTGTAAAACTAACATATATACATAACTGATGCACACAAAAGCTAATACTTTCATCAGAAAGAAGAGAGCGTCAATACATAGCTCAACCAGTAGTTACATACAACAGTGACCACTCAACTGTCAACTAGCAAATCAACTATCCATTTAGTGACAAACTCGGTCAACCATCAAATCAGTTAACCGACGCATCAGTTAACAATTCAGAAACAAATCAATAATTAATCAGCTATCATACCAGTAACGGCTAATACATAGGTATAGCTGACACCAGGCTCCAGCCCGGCACAGTGGTACACTATCCTAATAACAGTTGGAAAGGGTGACACGTAAAGGTGATCAGAGGAGTCAGTCACATTTGGTAACACTAATAATGCTGAATAAACCATAGTACCCACAATCACCTTCCATCTGACCTACTGATAACTCAATTAGTCTGACAATATAGCATTATTCTCGGACACTTAACATTAAGTAAGTAATTATCAAAAGAAGGCACCAAACCGTGAAGGCTATGTAGCACCATCAAATGTGCCGGAAAATCAGAGGGCGCTAAATATCACCAAGGATGCCAATACGAGAACAGAAACGCATAAGGCGAACGATATCAAAAGTATCTGAGTCACCAAGAATACTATCGAGGGACAAGCGACCATGGGGGATGGTCGGAAAATAAGACAGACGCTCGTCCCGGAAGTCAGGACATTCAACAAGGATATGCACGACCATAAGAGGGACAATGCAATTTGGACAATAAGGAGCAGGGCAGCGCTCCACCAAGTGGCCATGAGTTAAGCGAGTATGGCCAATACGTAACCTCGCCAAAGCCGTTTCCCATCGCCGGTTACGGTGGCTGGAGGACGGCCACGAGGACACCCAACTCTTAAGAGTAAGCAGTTTGTTTCCAGTAACAGAAGACCAACAAGCCTGCCAACGGGTAAGTATGGAGGAATGGATAACCGGGTAAAAATTGGAATAAGGAATACCTTTACAAGAGACGGGACAAGAGTGGACAGCTTCCCAGGCAGCAGCTTCCGCACGCTCATTTAAAGAGACACCAATATGGCTGGGAACCCAACAAAACTCATCCGACTTAAATTTACTGTGAATAAGAAACAGCCAATGCTGGATCTCGACAACCACTGGATGAACCGGTTTAAAGGACCCGAGAGCCATGAGGGCTCTACGAGAGTCCACAACAACTACAAACGAAGACTGACAACGAGAAAGCAGGAGAAGGAGAGCATAGAAAATAGCATAAAGTTCCGCTGTGAAGATGCTAGTCTCCGGAGGTAAGCGACACATATAAGTGCAATCAGGAAAAACAACAGAGTAGCCTACACCGTCCGCAGACTTAGACCCATCGGTGAAGACGGAAACGGAGTGGGAGTGAGAAGAAAAGTCCTCAAGGAAAAGGCATTTTAGAACCATAGGAGGGGTAAAAGCTTTAGTGATGCGGGTTAAGGATGCACAAAACTGTGGAAGGGGGATTCTATATGGGGGCAAAGAAGGAACAACATGAGGAGAAATATTAGAAATACAAATTGAAAGAGAATCCTGTAAACGAGATAACCGGACAGAAAGAAGGAGGTGGTGAAGAGGAACAGGAATGGAAGGAGGGGCAAAAGTTGAAGAACGACAGAGGCGAGAGGAAGGATGCTGCAAGGACCGCGCAAGATAGCGAAGACAGTAGCGATCAAGGCGGTCCTGAAGAGATAGGAAGCCAGTGCCAACATAAAACTGAGGACGGGAGTCGAACTAAAGGCACCAGAACTGAGGCGCAACCCAGTATGGTGCAAAGCATCAAGACGACGAAGAGTAGAAGGAGAAGCAGACGAGTAAACAGGGTAACCATAATCGAGCTTAGACAGCAAGAGAGGAATGTAAAGCAAGTAGAGTGTGCCTATCCACTCCCTAAGAAGTATGGGACAACACCCGAAGGTGGGTAAGGGGCTTAGAGCATTCAACACGAAGGTAAGAGATATGGGGCGACCAAGACAAACGAGTGTTCACAAATCAATCCCAAAAGCTTAGCGGAATAATTGTACACAATTGGGTGACCATAAAGCAACAAAGAAGGACGAGGAACGACACGCTTCCGAGTAAAAGTCATAGCACAAGTCTTAGATGTAGAGAACCTGAAGCCATGATCGGTGGCCCAAGACGACACGGCATCAATCGCAAGTTGACGCCTGGCGTTGAAGGAGAGGCGAATCATCACCCTGACACCAAAGGGTAAGATCGTCAACATAGAGAGGGGAGGAAACGCCTGAAGGAAGAGAGGAAAGAAGACCATTGAGGGCAACCAGTAAAAAGAGTAGTGCTCAGAACACTACCCTGGGGCACCCCTTTGTATTGCTGAAAAGAGGCAGAGAGAGCAGTACCAAGGCCGCACCCGAAAGGAACGACGAGAGAGGAAGCTGCGGAGAAAGAGAGGAAGATGACCACGAAGGCCAAAAGAATGAAGTTGAGATAGGATATGATAACACCAAGTAATAATAATAATAATAATAATAATAATAATTTTTATTTAGGCAAAGGTACATACATAAAGAGATTTTGCAAAGTTTGTTGGCTTTATAGATAAGAGCTAGTACATACAATGCCTAAAGCCACTATTACGCAAAGCGTTTCGGGCAGGAAAAAACACTACTGACTAAAGCTTAAAACTAATGGGTAAAAAGAAAAAAATGCATTGAGTACAAATAAAAATAGAGGTAAAAGAGGGGGAACATTGTTGAAAAAACAGCACAAATACAATTACAAATTATTACAGAAAATTACATTAAAACAGCGTTGATTTGAAAAAAAAAAAAAAAAAAAAAAAAACATACATGGGTTGACAATAGAGGGGTAAGGTAGGTTACAGGGAATTTATTAGGTATAGCTTCGTTTTTAACTTAAACTGGTTGAGAGAGCTACTGTCTTTAACATGGTTGGGAAGGTCATTCCACATTCTGGGCCCCTTGATTTGTAGAGCATTTCTGGTTTGATTAAGTCGTACTCTAGGAATATCAAAACTGTATTTATTTCTGGTGTGGTGCTCATGGGTTCTGTTACAACCTTCTATGAAGCTTTTGAGATCAGGATTGGCATTACAGTTTAGCGTTTTATATATGTATAGTACACATGAGAGAATGTGCAGTGACTTAATGTCTAACATATTCAGGGATTTGAGTAGGGGTACCGAGTGATGTCTGGGGCCAGAATTGGATATTGTCCTAATAGCAGCTTTGTGTTGAGTAATCAGAGGACGTAAGTGATTTTGGGTAGTAGAGCCCCAAGCACAAATACCATAGTTGAGATATGGATAGATAAGGGAGTAATAGAGAGTCACCAGGGCAGGGCGTGGTACATAATATCTGATCTTAGAAAGAATGCCCACAGTTTTTGAAACTTTTTTTGATATGTTTAGAATGTGTCCCTGGAAATTCAGCTTGTGGTCAATGAGAATGCCAAGGAATTTGCCATCTAATTTGTTACAAATTTGGGTATTGTTTATTTTGAGATTTATTTGATTAGAGGATTTATTGCCAAACAGAATATAGAAAGTTTTGTCAATGTTAAGGGTGAGTTTGTTGGCAGTTAGCCACAGATGGACTTTATTTAGCTCAGTATTTACTGTGGCATTTAGAGCAAGGGGATCAGGACTGGAGTAAATGAAGGTTGTGTCGTCAGCAAATAGGATTGGTTTGAGGTGTTGGGAGGCATTTGGAAGGTCATGAATGTAGATGAGAAAGAGGAGAGGGCCAAGTATGCTGCCCTGGGGAACACCAATGTTGATGGGTAGGGTGGGAGAAATTGTATTATTCACAGAAACACATTGGAGCCTGTCAGTAAGGTAGGATTTGAGGTATTGTAGGGAGTGTCCTCTGACACCATAATAATGTAATTTAAGAAGAAGGTTTGGTGGTTGACAGTATCGAAAGCTTTACGCAGGTCCACAAATAACCCAACAGGGAACTCATTTTTATCAAGAGCTGTATGAATCGAGTTAAGCATACTAATAAGTGCATCGTTAGTGCTTTTTTTGGGCCTGAAGCCATATTGGCAAGGGCTAAGTATATTGAGTTTGGCTAGATATGAGTAAAGCTGCTTATAGATTAGTTTTTCAAAAATTTTTGACAAGTTTGGCAGGATTGATATAGATCTGTAGTTGTTAACATCTGTGAGATCACCACATTTGTGGACAGGCGTTACTCTCGCTTTTTTTAGAATATCTGGAAAGGTTTGGAGTTCAAGTGACTTGTTGAAGAGCAAAGCAATAGCAGGGGCTAAAGATCTGGAGGCTTTTTTGTAGATTAAAGTTGGTATCTCCTCAAGGGCACCAGACTTGGTTTTAAGGGACAGGATTATCTCATTGACGTCAATGGAATTAATAGGCTTTAGGTACAGAGACTGGGGATAGTTCCCTGTAAGATAGTCCTTAATGTCAGTACTGGAAGATGGAATATCATTAGCAAGAGATGAACCAATGGAAGAGAAGAACCTATTGAACTCAATAGCAGAATCAGAGGCTGAAAGCTGACCATCGTTATTAGACAGGAGAGTCGGTTTGTTATTTAAAGACTTCTTTGATCCCATTATTTGTGAAATTGTTCTCCATGTTTGTTTAATGTTGCTCTTTATTTGGGTAAATTTATCTTCGTAGTATTTAGTTTTGGCTCGTCTAATTATCTTAGATAGCAATAATGAGTAATTCTTTGAGAATTCTTTGGAGACAATTCCTAACCTATACTTTTTCTCAAGGTCATGTTTTTTATTAATAGATTTAAGTATTCCCTTTGTAAGCCAGGGATTGTTAAGCCTTTTGGTTGTGACTTGTTTTGTAAGCATAGGACAGTGGGTATTATAAAGGCTAAGAGTTTTTTGAAGAAAAGATTGAACTGCTAGGTTGATGTCCTCTATGTTACCTAACTCGGACTCCCAGTTGAACATTATCAGTAGCAGTTATAAAATTGTCTATAGCAGTTTCATTGTGTAGTCTAAAACGTATCTCTCTTGACTCAAGAGGTGGTTTGCTAATGTTAGTTATGAGAAATGTGGGGTAATGGTCTGTAGTGCTATCGGTGATTATACCTGAAGTAAGCGGAGAGGTTATATTTGTCAAGATGTGATCTAGAGTCGTGGCAGTGCTATCAGTGATTCTAGTAGGTCTAGTGATTAAGGGTATGAGGAAGCAGGAATTCATACAGTTGAGGAAGCTAACAGCAGTAGGGTGTTCTGGCTCGCAGAGGTCAATATTAAAGTCCCCTGCGATAATTAGGTGGTTTTTGTTCAGTCTGTTATCAAGTATTAGATTTCTAAGGTTTGAGTTGAATTCGGACACATCAGTGTTAGGAATTCTATAAACTGCACCCACAGACAGGATAGACTCGGCACCCTTGACTCTGAAGCTGGCGAAGATATACTCCCCATAGCAGTCTCTAGTTCTAATTTCTTTTAAGCATGTTAGTTCTTGGTGGTAGTAAAGAGCAGTGCCACCACCTCTCTGAAGTTGACGACAGTTGTGGATTGCTGATAAAATACAACAGACATGGGTTGACAATAGAGGAGTGAGGTGAGGTTACAGGGAATTTATTAGTAGTGTTTAGTTTTTATCTTAAACTGGTTGAGAGAGTACATGTCTTACATGGTTGGGAAGGTCATTCCACATTCTGGGTCCCCTTGATGTGTAGAGCATTTCTAGTTTGATTAAGTCGTACTCTAGGAATATCAAAACTGTATTTATTCCTGGTGTGGTGCTCATGGGTTCTGTACAACCTTCAATGAGCTTTTAGGTCAGGATTGGCATTACAGTTCAGCGTTTTATATATGTATAATACACATGAGAGAATGTGCAGTGACTTAATATCTAACATACTTCAGAGATTTGAGTAGGGTACCGAGTGATGTCTGGGGCCAGAGTTGGATATTGGTCCTAATAGCAGCTTGTGTTGGGTAATGAGAGGACGTAAATGATTTTGGGTAGTAGAACCCCAAGCACAAATACCATAGTTGAGTATGGATAGATGAGGGAGTAATAGAGAGTAACCAGGGCAGGGCGGGGTACATAATATCTGATCTTAGAAGAATGCCAACAGTTTTGAAAACTTTTTTTGATATATTTAGAATGTGCCCCTGGAAATTCAGCTTGTGGTCGATGAGAACGACCAAGAGAATTTGCCATCAAATTTGTTACAAATTTGGGTATTGTTTATTTTGAGATTTATCTGATTAGAGGATTTATTGCCAAACAGAATATAAAACGTTTTGTCAATGTTAAGGGTGAGTTTGTTGGCAGTTAGCCAAAGATGGACTTTCTCTAGCTCAGTAATTTACTGTGGGCATTTAGAGCAAGGGGGTCAGGACTGGAGTAAATGAAGGTTGTGTCGTCAGCAAATAGAATTGGTTTGAGGTGTTGGGAGGCATTTGGAAGGTCATTAATGTAGATGAGAAAGAGGAGAGGGCCAAGTATGCTGCCCTGAGGAACACCAATGTTGAATGGGTAGGGTGGGAGAAATTGTATTATTCACAAGTAGTTTGGCATGTTAAAGAGTTGAGTAGTATCATCTTTCAACCATGTTTCAGTAAGTATAATAAAAGAGAATTTGTTGTCAATAGCTTCAATCAAGGCACTAACATCATCGAAGTGTTTACCTAGGGATCTAACGTTCAAATTGATTACAGAGATATTGTGACTATGAGTTAATACATTGTTTACATCATGTGCTGCAAAATATCTGCAATTTAGATCATTAAAGTGATTATTGTCATAGATAGTGGATAAGAGGTTAAGTTCTGGGTCTATACTTGACTGCATAAAAAAAGCTGATTGCAGGAAAAACAAGAAAAACAAAAAGAAATAAATGTACACAATACTGTACCAAACAAACACAAAAGGGGCTTACAGGGGTACAATGGAGTAAGGGAGTATGGCTAGGCTAGGAAACCTAGGTAATGAATGAGATTAAAGAAAAAAACATATAAACATGGACTATACAAAACACAAGATATAGATATACAAAACAAAAATATAAACAAGACTAAGCAATACAAAAAAATTGAGCAAAAAATGAAAAATGAGGTAGATTGCTTACAAGTACTCTCAGGTACACTGTAAGTAACAATAGACAGAAAATATATATCAATATAGAAAAGAATGTCACAATACAATAAGATAAGCAATTACATGAACAGATGAAAAACAAATCTGCTGTAAAATAGAAAGTAATTATAGCAAAACACAACAATATAATAATATAACAATACAATAAGAGCTTACAAAGTATTGAGTCTGCTAAATTAGAGAATAATTATGGCAAGACACAACAATAAATGCAAGTAAACAAAGAATTGAAACAATTAGAGGTAGAATTAAGGTCACTAGATAGCCATGGAGGATACACAAGTTTGGTGGAGAGAACAAAAAATCAGTAGAGACTGTCAAGATGAATATATAAAAAAATTTGACAAATGATAATTGTAAAGTAAAATAATCTTAAAGATAATAAATTTTATTATGCTTAGTTTTAACTTATAATTAGTATGAACTTAATTAAAAGAACAAAAATGAGATCAATAATTGATTTCAATAAATGACATAGATCAATACAAATAAATTTAAAATATAAATGGAATAGGGTAAGATTAGATTTAAGAGTAAAATTTTACAATGAAACTGAGGTAGATGCTTGCATAAGTGCATGGAGACTTGATGGATTATTTAGGAAATTATATGAATAGGAGAACATCAGGTAAATGGTAAGGCAGAGACAGCACCTTAGACAAAGTTAGATTAAGTTAGGTTAGGCTCAGGCACTGAAAGAGTTATTTTAAGTACTGGCATTGGTCGGGTTCAGGTTTTCAGATATACCACAATCACTTAAGAAGGTCAGGAGTTGTTGGTCACATTTTATTTCATATCTTTTTCCTGTAGCTTCTTTCTTTGCAAAAATCGTACCATTCCTAGTGTAGCACTGCTTGATAAGACCAGGGTTTTGTTTGCGAATTTGGCGCAGCCTGTAGAGGAGGGATCCCCGCTGCTTTGTAAGACACTCATTTATATAGAGGTTGGTTTTTTGCTGAGCAGCTGTTTGTATGAGGTCAAACTTCGCAGAGGGATTTGCAAGTTTGATGAGCATTCTCCTGTTACGGGGATTGTTTTTATCTATCCTAATAGCCGATTTGATTTGAACATTGACCCTGATCTTTGAATTAATTAGGGTGTTGGCTATGTTACAGCAATCCTCACCTTGTTGTTCATCAGGTAGATCAGTAGAGCTAATTATCAGGGAGTCATGAAGTTGTTGTTGCTCTTGGTCATCTTCGGAAGCCGCCTGGTGAATCTGAAGGAGATTGATCTGTTTTTCCAGCTTTTGAAGGAGGTCACTTTGAGCTGAGTGGGTTTCTTCAGCCTGAATCTTACGTATTTGTTCCATTGCATCATTTGCAACAGTTTGTATGTTGAGAATTTCTTGGTTGTTGTTCATCGACGATTCAAGGAGGCAGTCTATGGTATGTTGTTGTCGGGTGACTGTGGCTTGGAGGGCCGAAATAGCTTCTGATTGCATTTTCACAAGGTTGTGCAGTTTCTGGAGCCATGGATTACTTCGGAGAGGTTTGAAGTTTGTACAGGGAGCCATAGATTGATTGAATTCTAAAGCTAGAGATCCGAGGTGAGTTGAAGGGGGGGAGTGAGGAGGGGGAGCGGATGCTGTGTTTACAAACATCGGCGGGGATTGCAACGTTGCCAGTGTTTCATTCAGAACTCTAGGAGTAATGGAACCAGAGCGAGAGGCACCCCTACCTTGCTTGTTGTTATGTTTGGGCATGTTTTCGACGAATAGATTCTTGGTAGCGTTTCTAAAGGTAGATACTTGGTGAATTATAGTAGGGATGACTAGCGTATAGGGAACACTTGGCAGAAGGGTCGTAGAAAGGCAGGCGAAAATTGGTTAATTTTGGTTCATTACTGTTGAGGTTCACTGTGAGTTATGTCATATTAAGTCTCCATGCACTTAACTCGTGCTAGGCAACAGTTAGGCCATGCAACGTTGAGTGGAGACGAAATTAAACACGAAATTTCAGCAGCTGTGACGGAGCCGGTACCACCGCCAGCGTTTCCCGCCGTTCGATGAGTGGTGTCGTAAGCCTTCTCCAGGTCAAAAAAGACGGCAAGAATAGGTCTTCGCAGCAAAAGCAGTACGAATATAGACCTCCAAGTTCACCAGGACATCTGTTGTGCTGTGGCACTTGCGGAACCCAAATTGAGAAAGGAAGAGGTGGTGATGGTGTTCTAAGAACCGCATCAGACGAACGTTAACCATACGTTCAAAGAGTTTGCAGACACAACTTGTGAAGGCAATAGGGCGAAAGTCCTTAGGGAACGTTCCGAGAGACCCTGGTTTGCGAACAAGGAGGACAACAGCATCGAGCCAGTCCTCAGGGACTGACGAGGACCCCGAGATCCGATTATACACACTTAGTAAATACTGAAACGTGCATAGAGGGAGATGGTGAAGCATCTCATAATGAATGCCATTAGAGCCCGCCGCTGTAGAACCGCAGAGGGCCAGGGCAGACCAAAGTTCAGAAAGAGAGAAGGGATCGTTATAGGGAAGGCAAAAATGAGTACAGAAATCCAAAGGACAGGTTTACGATGAAGTAAAGATTGGGTAAGATGAAAACCAGAGCTAACAGAAGAAAAGTGGGAACCCAGTTCGGTAGTGACCTGCAACGGGTCCACCACAAGAGTACCATGGACGTGAAGGACCGGTGAGACATCGGGAACGAACTTACCAACTATCTTGTGGATACGCTTCCAGATCTGCGGCGGAGGAGTTTCGAACGTAATGGTTATCTTGAGGTTATCTTGAGATGATTTCGGGGCTTTAGTGTCCCCGCGGCCCGGTCCTCGACCAGGCCTCCACCCCTAGGAAGCAGCCCGTGACAGCTGACTAACACCTAGGTACCTAATTTACTGCTAGGTAACAGGGGCATAGGGTGAAAGGAACTCTGCCCATTGTTTCTCGCCGGCGCCTGGGATCGAACCCAGGACCACAGGATCACAAGTCCAATGGGCTGTCCGCTCGGCCGACCGGCTACGGAGCGGACAGCCACTTGCCACCACTTATGGTGGAAACATAAGATGCCCAACATTCACGTTTAGCCATACAGATGGTCCTACGGGCCACCGCATTCGCCTTCCGAAATAAAAGAAAAGAATTGGCCGTCTGCCGGTGGCGGTGTCTCTTCCAGGCTGCACGCTTACAGCGGACCGCCCGAGCACAGTCTGTATTCCACCAGGGAACACACTTCCGTGGGCCCCAAAAGAAAGAGCGAGGAATAGAGCGGAGGGCAGCGTCGAAGACAGTGTCATGAAAAAGGAGGAGAGTGCGAGGGCGAGGCAGAAGGGAGAAGTCAAAGAGAGCAGCACTGAGGGTAAATAGGTTCCAGTCTGCCTTAGCAAACTGCCACCTAGGGAAGGAGAGGGGAGGGTGAAAAGAGAAACAGGTAACAAGGATGGGGAAATGGTCACTGCCATGGAGGTCATCAAGAACCTGCCACTTGAAATCTAAGTAAAGAGAAAACGAGCAATTGAAAGATCAAGACATGAAAGGGTGCGAGTTTGAGAGTCCAAATGAGCTCACCAGAATTCAGAAGAGACAGGGAAGAAGAGAAGATGAACGGCTCAAGAAGGCGACCCTGGGTGTTCGTCAGAACATCACCCCAAAGGGAATGATGACAATTGAAATCACCTAGCAGGAGCACAGGCTCCAGCAAGGAGTCCAGTAGGTGTTTCAGATCGGGAAGAGAGAGTGGAACACTCGGGGGGAGATAAATGGAACAAACGGTGTACCATTTCCCCACAAAGATACGAGCAGCAGAACAATGGAGAGACAAAGGAAAAAGTAAGGGGACAAAGGGAACATCAGAGCGAATCAAGAGAGCAGAAGAGGTAGGAGCCCCAGCAACAGCAGGGGAGGGGGGGGGGGGGAAGGAATAACAACGAAAGCGACTAAGACGAGCACCAAGCATCGGCTCCTGGAGACAGACACAAAGGGGAGAAAACCGTGAAATCATAAGCTGGAGTTCAAGGAAACTGGCGAATTAACCACGAACGTTCCATTGAAGAATAGAATCAAGGAGAAGAGGAAGTACAGCAACAGAGAACAACGAATAGAGGCTGAGAGAGTCAGCCTCTCCTGCCAATAGATGCCTAACCTGCCCCAACCCCTGGTGCCCAAGGTGCCCAGCCTTGGGCAGCCCCCCCCCCTCCCCAGGATCTCCCTTCTCCCCCACCCCTACCCCCAAAAGTAGGCATCCATCAGTCTCAGGAGACTATGGTGTTGTTCTCTGGAGTGGCCTCACTAGGGCGCAAAGCCAGGGTAGGTTGATATGGAGGAGAAGCTGTTACCCAGGCAGCAGGTCCTCCCTCTCCACGGCGCCGAAAGTCTCCTATGGAAAGGCGAACGCCACTCCCCCCCCCCCCAAGACTGCCCTAATCCCCCATGCCCTCCTTTCTCCCCCACCCCCAAGCCCTCCATTCTCCCCCACCTCCTTAAACCCTCCAGTATCTCCCACCCTCCTGAGCCCTCCCTTCTCCCCCACTCTCCTCAGCCCTCCCTTCTTCCTCATCCCCCTCAGCACTCCCTTCCCCCCCCCACTCCCCCATCCATCCAAGCCCTCCCTCCTCCAATATCCCCCAAGCCTCCCCTGTCTCCCACACTCTCCAAAGGCTGCCCCTCTCACCCACTCCCGCAAGCCTCCCCCTCTCACCCCCCAAGCCTCCCCTGCCTCCCCACCCCCCAAGCCCTCTTTTCTCCCCAACCCCCTCTAGCCCTCCCCCCCTACACCACCCTCACCCTACCAGATCCTCCCAGCCCCCGCACACCCCAGATCTCCCAGGTCCCCCATCATCGATCCTCCCTTCCTGGTCTCTACCTGTTTCCATGCTTCAGAGGAAGCAAAAGGATCTGAGAAAGGACAGAAGAGAGTCAGTTTCAGGGTGATGTACTCGAACATAGATGAGATCACAAGAAAGGCAAGGGAACTAAGGGAAAGAGCACAAGAAGTGAACCCAGAAGTAATCGGACTCACAGAAACAAAACTCTCAGGAATCATAACAAATGCGGTGTTTTCCCAGGACTACACTGTAATAAGGAAAGAGAGGGAAGGAAGGAGAGGAGGTGAAGTGGCCCTACTAATGAGAAAGGAATGGAGTTTCAAGGAGATGGTCATCCCAGGCTGCGAGAGATTCAGAGACAACATAAATGGCACCATGACAATGGGAGCACCAAAAGTAGTAGTAGGAGTGATATATAACCCTCCACCAAATGACAGAAGACCAAGGCAAGAGTATGACAACAGCAACATGGTAGTTAACCCTATAATTGAGAAGGCAGCCCCTGATACCTGTAGAATAGATCCCATCTGCTCATGATGAGGGACTTCAATCACGGAAGAATAGACTGGAAGAACTAAGGAACCGCATGGAGGAGAGGATACATGGAGAGCCAAACTAATGGAGGTGGCGACAAGAAACTTTCTAAGCCAACATGGCAGGGAACCCACTAGGATGAGAGGAAACGATGAACCAGCGAGACTCGACGTAGTCTTCACTCTGAACGACTCCGACATAAGGGAAATTGGCTATGAGGCCCCAGTAGGATTGAGCGACCACAGTATACTGACATTTGAGTATCTGGTTGAAGAAGAGTTATTGAGCTCGAGGAAAGGT
Source organism: Procambarus clarkii (assembly GCF_040958095.1). NCBI lineage: Eukaryota > Metazoa > Arthropoda > Malacostraca > Decapoda > Cambaridae > Procambarus > Procambarus clarkii. The sequence goes on along the minus strand of NC_091173.1, from coordinate 29,523,852 downwards.
ACTGAAAACAAATGGCTGGTTTTCCTGAAAGGGAAACTATGAGGAGATAAGAAAATTCCTAACAGATATAACATGGGAAACAGAGCTCAGGGGAAAGACAGCCCAAGACATGATATACTAAATCATGCAGAAGTGCAAGGAAGCAGCAAACAAATTTGTCCCAGTGCAAAAGGAAAACAATGAAATGAAGATGAGAAACCCCATGGTTTTATCAGAGATGTAGACTAGCTAAGCAGCAAAGTAAGAGGGCTTAGAGAAACTATAGGAATAACAGGACACTTGAGAGCAAAGAAAGATACCAGTGTGCCAGGAATGAATATGTCAGGATGAGAAGAGAGGCAGAAAGACAATACGAAAATGACATCGCAAGCAAAACAAAAATTCAACCTAAATTGCTGCATAGCCACATCAGGAGAAAAACAACAGTAAAGGAACAGGAAATGAAATTAAGGATAGAGGCAGAAGGATTCACTACAAATGACAAGGAAGTGAGTGAGGAACTGAATAAGAAATTCCAGGAGGTCTTCACCTTAAAGCAAGGGGAAATTCCAGAGATAAGAGAGGGGGAATTGTTAACCAGGAACCACTAGAAGAGTTTGAGATTACCAATGGGGAAATAAGGAAGTGTTTACTAGAGTTGGATGTGATAAAGGCTATAGGCCCAGATGTAATCTCCCCTTGGATACTAAAGGAAGGAGCAGAAGCATTGTGCCTGCCATTCTCCATAGTGTATAACAAATCACTGGCAACAAGGGGGAACTACCAGAAATTTGGAAAGCAGCTAATGTAGTCCCGATATACAAGAAAGGGGATAGAGAGGAGGTACTGAACTACTGGCCAGTGCCCCTAACCTGCATACTATGCAAGCTGATGGAGAAGATTGTGTGATGGAAGCTAGTGGAACACCTGGAGCAAAAGAACTTTGTAACACAGCATCAACATTGGTTCAGGGATGGCAACTCCTGCCTCACAGGGTTAATTGAATTCTATGACCTTTCAAAAAAATCAGGCAAGAAAGAGAGGGGTGGGCAGACTTCATATTTTTGGATTGCCAGAAAGCATTTGATACAGTACCACACAAGAGGATAGTGAAACAGCCGGAGATGCAGGTTGGAGTGAAAGGGGAAGGTAATCCGTTGGATAAGGGAATACCTAAGCAACAGACGACAACGAGTCGCTGTGAGGGGTGAGGTCTCAGATTGGCGAGACGTCACAAGTGGAGTCCCGCAGGGTTCAGTCCTTGGACCTATACTGTTTCTGATATATGTAAATGATCTCCCAGAGGGTATAGACTCGTTTCTCTCAATGTTTGCTGATGATGCAAAAATTATGATGATGATTGAAACAGAGGATGATAGTAGGAGGCTACAGGATTACCTAGAAAGACTGAATGCATGATCCAACAAATGGCTGCTTAAGTTCAACACGAGAAAATGCAAAGTAATGAAACTAGGCGGTGGAAACAGGAGGCCAGACACAGGATACAGAATAAGAGACGAAGTACTTCATGAAACGGACAGAGAGAAAGATCTAGGAGTTGATATCACACCAAAACTGTCTCCTGAAGCCCACATAAAAAGAATTACGTCTTCGGCATATGGGAGGCTGTCTAACATCTGAATAGCTTTCAGGAACCTGTGTAAGGAATCATTCAGAATCTTGAATATCACATATGTAAGACCAATCCTGGAGTATGCGGCCCCAGCATGGAGCCCGTACCTTGTCAAGCACAAGACGAAGCTGGAAAAAGTTCAGAGGTATGCCACTAGATTAGTCCCAGAACTAAGAGGCATGAGTTATGAGGAAAGGCTGCGGGAAATGCACCTTACGACACTGGAAGACAGAAGAGTATGGGGAGACATGATCACTGCCTACAAAATCCTCAGGGGAATTGACAGGGTAGACAAGGATAAACTATTCAACACTGGTGGTACGTGAACAATGGGACACTGGTGGAAACTGAGTACCCAAATGAGCCACAGGGACGTTAGAAAGAACTTTTTCAGTGTCAGAGTAGTTAACGGATGGAATGCATTAGGCAGTGATGTGGTGGAGGCTGACTCCATACACAGTTTTAAATGTAGATATGATAGAGCCCAGTAGGCTCTGGAATCTGTGCACCAGTTGATTGGCAGCTTAGAGGCAGAACCAAAGAGCAAAAGCTCAACCCCCGCAAGCAAAAATAGGTGAGTACAAATAGCTGAGTACACACTCACCCACACACATAACAGGGGTCTCGTGGCTGTGTGGACAGCGCTCTTGGGTCATAGTCTTAAGGGACCCGGGTTCGATCCCCGGCAGAAGCAGAAACAAGCTGGCAGAGTTTCTTTCACCCTGGTTCCATGGACACCTAGCAGTAAATAGGTACCTGGGAGTTAGACAGTTGCTTCGGGCTGCTTCCTGAGGATGTGTGTTTGCATGTGTAAGAAAAAAATATATGTAGTAGTCATAATAGTGGAAAAATATATTAGCTAGAAAGGCAGGTTCCAAGAGCTAATAGCTCGATTCTGTACATACAAATAGTAAATAGTAAATACACACACACACACACACGCACACACACACAAAATACCAAAACCCTTTACGTACTGTCCTATAAAGGCAGCACCACTACTAGTCCTGTTGTCCACCGACAAGAGGACACGTAGCGTCACTACAACTCCTTTTATGTATAATAAGAATCGTCACCATGTAGCCCTACTCCAGCTCCTGGTCGGCTTTTTCTGTTCAAGGATGGGAATGGTGTCAAGAACTCGGACAGTCGGTAATTGAACGCCAACCTGCAAAAAGTGAGAGCGTCGCTCAATCATCTGGTTCCGGTGAATGGTTCTCTCAAGTGAAGTATTTATCAAGCCTCCACACCGGGTCGGAAAGACCTTTTCCATCTGGTGAAGTAAGTAATTATCAAAGAAGGTACCAAGCCGGGAAGGTTATACATCTGTTGAAAACCTTTATAATTCGCTATTTCCGAGACGTTTTAGGCCTAACTTCATCATTTTTTATACCATCAATGTTGATGGGATCTGTGTTCTGTTTGGAATTCTTAGGTATATTGGTGCATCCGGTGTTAGGAGCAACTTCTTGAAGTAATCTTTTCGGGGAGTTGATGTCGTTGTTGTTTCTTTCGAATTTAGTTTTCTGGGGTTAGAATGTTATATTGATGAGTCGGAGGACATCATCTCCGATTATAAAGATGTCTTCGAAGATGTTCTCGATGAATATGTTTGTAGTGAATTCCAGTCCCTTGAATTAGATTTTTGCCGCCCTTATGATGCGGTGGGAACCTTCTTCCCGTATCCTTTTATTCTTACGTTTCATTTGTTCTTATTCCGTTTCAAGGCCTAGAGCTCTGGCAAGCTTCATAGTGGTCATTGTTACAGAAGAACCTGTGTCTACTAAGGCTTTGATTTTCTCTCCATTGACTTTGCATTTGACGTATATTCTGTTGTACGGCCTGACATAATTCTCTGCTCCATCTGGCATCTGCTTTTTCTGTGACCGGATAATTAGTCGTGGATTTTTCGTCATAGATTATTGAACAGTTATATTCAGTTAAAAAATCCAAGCCCAGTAAGGCAACTCGCTGCTAAGCATTATAGACATATATCTTAGTATCAAGTGAGAAGCCTTCCTGGAAATAAGGTTTGTCTTTAAGGATCCCTTTGAAAAAATTTGAGAAGATTGTCGTCTTCGAAGTGCCACTTGCTATGTCTAAGAACGCCATCGTATCTTTGCACTAAATATTCTTGTCCATTACGGCTTCCAAACCATAGATCTTCCTAAATGGATGCGTCACTAGGGAGAAAGGTGAGCCGGTGTCCACGATAAAATCTATAGTTTGGTTTCCCAACCGCACAGGAATAAACATTTTACGACAGTGGCGGTAAAGAGGGAGAGACACCTCGCCGGGTACTCCTTCCTCACACATCGTTGGTCCTGGTAAACTGTCTCGCTCTTGCTCCTAAAGTTTAGTTAGTACACGAGAAGTAGAGCAGAGAAGAGAAAACCACTTCCCTCCATACATAGTTGCTCATTATGAACTAACCTTCATATCCCTGATGCCATTTATAGTTAGGGGTGGAGTAGTTTTATAGTTATGGTGAAACAAGATTTTGTATCTTATGCAGTTAATAGTTGTAATTAATAGGGAGCAGCAGTAAGTTGTGGAGGTCAGTGTACACGATATGTGACACAGACACTACAGCCGCCCTGGGCAGCACTACCTACGGTAGATCCTGTTGTGGTAATTATGAAATATACTGTCTCTTCTACACTTGGAGGAGTCCAGGAGTGAGGAGGATAATACTTCGCTACTGCAGGAGGAAGCCCCAAACACCTTTTATTCTTCGCCAGATTGCCAGAAACGGGCCGTGTTGAATGCTTTCCGTTGCTTTCATCTATTCTCCAAAACGACGTTACGAAGAAAACAAGGTTTCGACTACCTTGCGTAGACGAGAACCCGGGCAAAGAAATGCAAAGTAAACCGGGTGGTCATTAATTATGAAAATGATGATACATGTTGAAGAAAGTGCCCAGAGTAGAGCAGTTGACGGGAATATTAACCTTAACATTAAGAAAGGGACTGCGGAGAATACGGCTGCAGGTACACATCTCCCAGCATATAATGTCTCACCCGGTGTAGGGAACCTCAGCAACAGGACCATTAGCGACGAGTGCCATTGTGGAGAATACGGTGACATTTTTCTACAAAACTGTACATTAGAAATGCCTAAACAGTTTCTTGCACTACCCTCAATATTGTCACAATTGTCGGAACAGCGGAAATTAATATGTATTTGATTAACTGTCATGAGAGTTAACCACTGTACACAACTTGCATTACTGAAACTATCTTCAAAATATACAGCCATCAGCAATGTAACCATCCTCAATAAACAATCACTGTAACCATTGATTATACACTTGACCATAATTACTGTAACCATCTTCACTACACACTGTCTTCGTTACTGTAACCATCATCACTACACAGTGTCTCCGTCACTGTAACCATATATACTACACACTATATTTATCACCGTAACCATCTTCACTACACACAGTCTTCATGACTGTAACCATGTTCAGTACACATTATCGTTATCACTGTAACCATCTACACTACACACTGTCTTCATCATTGTAACCATCTACACTACACACTGTCTTCATCATTGTAACCATCTACACTACACACTGTCTTCATCATTGTAACCATCTACTCTGCACACTGTCCTCATCACTGTAATCATCTACACTACACACTATCTTCATAACTTTAACCATCTACACAACACACTATCTTCATCGCTATAACCATGTACACTACACAGACACGCTGCCGGCGCCATAGCTAGCAGGCCGCACACGGCTTTATTCTCTGGAAATCTTCAGATTCTGAGCACCCATCAGCTTAGATCAACGCTGTTTTGCGAGTAAGAGCATCTGTTACGACCCTTGACCTCTGGGTATGGTTCCTCTGTTACAGTTGTTAAAAAATATATAATAATACGACCTTTCCTACTAAAGTCTCTAGGGTAAATAACTCAAATGCTTATTCAACAAAGCAATATACTTAAAGTAAGGGTAACAAAGAACATACAAATATATAAATGGAAGTACAGGCAGCCAGAAATATTAATGCACCAGGAAACAATACATCAATATCGTTATATAAGCACCGATCACTTCTTTACAACTTAAATGGATAGATGGGTATGCACATAATGGTCTAACCAGGAAATCAGCTATGTTACTAAACAATAAACAATTACCACAGACTTATCTCCCAACATGTCCACGCTAGCCAGCTCCACCCACGCGACTGGCGTTGCTCGAGCATGCACGGCATGACATCTACAAGGTACTAACTAAAACCCACATGAAACCTCTAGATACTCGGCTATCAGAGAGTAATACTTAGGAACATAATTATAACTAAACTTATATGTATATAACACTGCTAAGGTGTGAACAAGAAATTAATTACAATCAATAAACAGGAATAATTACAGGGGTGAATCAGTGACGCTGGCTTGATACACTGCACACATTACTGGAACATCCCAAATATGGTCATCCCCCCATGAGACGCCACGGTCTCCCCCTCCCACAGGAATGAACATGCAATAGCATTAACAAAACATTAAATACAGGCACACTACAGCATGCTACATTTAAATCAAACATATATATATACTGGAACACAACTGGATATAATGTTTTATTTAAATAACTGAGGAAAGAAATAATGAACATACATATTTATCATGATAATCGTTAGAATCAAATATATAGATTCGTAACATCCCTCCTTGTCCTTAAAGAAAAATGAAATTAACTGAAGGTTAATTTCATTTTTTGACTACATGAAAGTATAGCATTGAGTACTCCAACAACACAAAATCAATGTATAAAACAATCAATTAAATTAAACATATGATATAACCAAAAGGTAAAGACAACCTCATGTATAGAACAATTCACATTAGGGCACTGCAATGGGAATCCCCTGGATAAGGCATCAGCAATTACATTTTGCCTTCCACGGATATGTCTAATTACTATGTTGAACTCTTGTAAAATCAAAGACCACCTAAGAATTCTTTGGTTCTTACATTTCATGGAGTTAATGAATGTCAGGGGATTATGATCTGTGTATATGACAACTTGATTACCTGACAGGTATGTTTCAAACTTCTTAACCGCCAAAATCAAACAAAGAGCTTCCTTCTCTGCCACAGAATAATTAGTTTGTGCCTTATCAAATTTACGAGAGAAATAGTGATGTCCATGAACATGATGCATGATGCTCTAAACATGATGCTCTAAATCATCTGGTCCTACCTGGGAAAGAACCGCACCTGCTCCTAGATCCGAAGCGTCTATGTGCATTATAAATGGCTTATCAAATTGTGGACTAGCTAATACAGGTGACGTTGAGAGAATTACTTTCAACTTTTGAAAAGTGTTCTGACACTCCTGTGTCCACTTGAACTTTACAGGCTTTCTGAGAAGATTAGTTATAGGTGCAGTCACAAGGGAAAAATTCTTACAATATCTTCTATAATATGCACACATCCCAATAAACCTCTGCACAGATTTCTTGCTCGTTAGTATTGGGTAATCCACAATTGCCTGGATATTGTCTTGCAACGGGACTATCTTACCTTGTCCGACCTCATGTCCCAAGTAAACTATTGTTTCTCTAGTCCAGCTACATTTATTTACATTTACAGTTAAATTAGCATGTCGTAACACTGCAAACAATTGTTTCAAACTAGAAATATGGTCTTCCCAACAATTACTAAAAATCACAATATCATCTAAGTATGTTCTACAATCTGGCACATCTTTTAGCAAAGAATTCATCATTTTTTGAAAAGTTGCTGGGACATTTCACAGTCCAAGTGGCATCACATTAATTTCAAATACTCCATCAGGGGTGATATAAGCTGTCACTTCCTAGCAAAGTTAGTAAGTGGTATCTGGTAATACCCCTTAGATAAGTCTAGTTTTGATACATATTTAGCATGACCAATTTGGTCAATGCATTCTTTTAGCAAAGGTAGTGGGTATACATCAACTACAGTTACCTTGTTTAGCTTCGTATTGTCTACTACTAACCGCCATTTTCCATCTGGTTTTGGTACTACTAAACACGGTGTACTCCAGGAGCTCTGGCTGGGTCGAATGAAACCATGGTGAAGAAAATAATCAACTTCCTCCTGGATGATACGTCGTTTCTCGGGGGTCACTCGATAAGGGTGTAGCCGAATTGGAGTTACCTCTGTCAGTTGAACATCATGAGTAATGAGAGGTGTCTGAGTGGGGACCTCCCCAAACAAGTTGGAGAACGTCTTCAAAAGGTCCTGGAACTCTGCTCTCTGTTCATCCTGCAAATGACACAATAATTGTTCTGCGGAACTGGAATTAGATAAAAGAGGATTACCATCTTCCCCTACAACAATTATCTCCTCAGGGTTTACCTCCTCATTAACACAACAAGCCACAATACTGGGCCCACAATAAGCCTTCAAACGATTCACATGCACAATCATTGACTAACGGGTATGTTTGGGGTTACAGACTTTATAGGTAAGTTCACCTAGACGTTTTACTACTCGATAAGGTCCTCCAAATTTGTGTGACATACTTGTGTGACACTCAAAGATATGCACTTAAAGGTAAGTACCGCCACTATCATCCACCGCTGTCACCATTATTTACCACCATCATAACCCATCGACCACCATCACCTACACACACAGTACCACACTGACTAAAGTTCCCTCTGACCTCCCACAAGAAAGCTGGACTTGACTAGTTGCCAAACTGATTTTCAAATTAACAAAACTAGAATAATTTGTACTGGTCACTAAACTGGTGACTAAATCATTATTCCAAACTGATGTTAGATTACATAGGTATTTGAACCAGATCAATTATTTAAATACAATATTGAGTATTAACATAAATTTCTATAATGTAATGAATTAATAAACAAATGAACAAATCCACAAGGGCCGTGACGAGGATTCGAACCTGCGTCCGAGAGCATCCCAGACGCTGCCTTAATCGACTGAGCTACGACATGGAAAAAGAGTTGAAACCGAAGTTCTACTGAACTTACTGGATCCTGCAGCCTCTCCGAGGCACAAACCAGGGTTTTACACAACTCCCCCATGCACTCAAGTTATGTCAGTAGGTGCATTTGATGCATCACGCAATTGTGATTACTGTGTTTAATAAACAAGATGGTTAATAGAAATTTGCCACCGCAGAGCCGGCTACGGGTGAGGGAGGTCATGGGTCTCACCTTAAAACTAGTTCCAATATTCTATATTACCTCTATGCCCCCTTTGTCAACTTAAGGGACTCGACTCTTTACTCTATAAGGACGTTAAATTAATATACGTGCTTAAAAAAAGGAAGTTATTACCGACAAATAAAAGATATATAATCGTCTATATCTGATCTTAAACAGCTAGACTGTTACAACTCACTGACCCATCTACTTGCGTCACTCACTGACCCGTCTATACTCGCCGTCACTCACTGGCCCGTCTATACCTGCCGTCACTCACTCACCCGGTTGTCGCTTTGTTCAAATCCATGATAAAGTTACATTCAAGTTTCTCGGCCAAATATTGTCCAGATCTTTTGTGCCAGGGATGTGACTGAAAAATGCTGGCAAACTGAGGAAACCAATTCCTTTGTCGGGTCCCGGTTATGGAAGTGATACTTCGGTTTTCACTGGCTTCTGCTCACGCTTTCCGACTGCTTCTACTAGATATTTGTATTCTTGTTGCTGTTAGCGCTGTTGCAACCCCAGCGGCCTAGTGGTACTGCTGTTGCTGCCCAAGTGGCCGAGTTGCAGATTCTGGCCGAGGTTACTATTATTCTTAATGTTCCTGCTGACACGATTATTTCCCAGTTTAAACCGTGTTTGGCTCGATGACACGACGGCATTAGTGCCTAATGCTGGAAACCGGTTCTGTCATTGGTCTCCTGGTTGTTTAGCCTAATACTCCGCCGGTCCCGTCACTCAGGTTGGCTACGAATTGTGTCTCATGTTCTCTCACTTTCTCGGTGGTTACGACGGGAACTCACCTAATTGTCCTTGCGTGGGTTGAGCTTTAGTTCTTGGGTTCACGTGTGGTGAAGTGGGATGTTAGTTGTCTGGGTGATAGTGAAATGAAGGGAGAGAGAGAGAGAGAGAGAGAGAGAGAGAGAGAGGAGAGAGAGAGAGAGAGAGAGAGAGAGAGAGAGAGAGAGAGAGAGAGAGAGAGAGAGGGAGAGAGAGAGAGAGAGAGAGAGAGAGAGAGAGAGAGAGAGAGAGAGAGAGAGAGAGAGAGAGAGAGAGAGAGAGAGAGAGAGAGAGAGAGAGAGAGAGAGAGAGAGAGAGAGAGAGAGAGAGAGAGAGAGAGAGAGAGAGGGAGAGAGAGGAGAGAGAGAGAGAGAGAGAGAGAGAGAGAGAGAGAGAGAGAGAGAGAGGGAGAGAGAGAGAGAGAGAGAGAGAGAGAGAGAGAGAGAGAGAGAGGGAGGGGAAGTTGATGTGGTAAGTATAGAGATGGAGGGAGGAAGCGAAGATTCTGTGGTAGTGGTAAGGAGATAGGGAGGGAAGGAAGATGTGATGGTATTGATATGAAGGGAGGGAGATATGATCTTGCGTTGGATGAGTGTTATTACAATTACATTAAATTAGGTGTAATTAACCTCTTGTTGCAAAGTTAGTGGCAATGGTGTTATTGATGGTCAGATTGAGAGGCCACTCCAGACCGACAACCAGAGCGCAACTCAGTCTCCTGAGGCATCTAGTAATAGGCATCCACCTGATGGATGCCTACTACTATTAGTACTACAGTCCTTGATTTCTTTCCCCCTCCGTATGTATGTGCGTGCATGCGTGCGTTCGTGCGTGTATTGAAATTGTGTATAAGTCAATTGACAGATTTTGATTTGCTCGTAATTCAGATTCCAGCCAAGAAAATTCAAGAGAGCTTGATATGATGATGATGATGATGATTGGGGAAAAAGTCTGAGCCTAATTTCTTTCTGACGAATCAGGTTGCATACCACTTGGGAATTTGATTAATTTAATGCTCTAATAATCCACTCAGGAGCTCACTTGGGCTCTACTTTGAGATGGTGGTTGATGGTAATGGTTGGGGTGTTGTTGGTAGTTGGTGATTGTAGTTGGTGGTGATTGTGTGGTTGAAGGTGGTTAGTGGTGATGGGTGGTGTTAGACTTTGGAGACAAAACAGGAGCTGTCGAAGGTCAGAGAGAGAGCAGCCCGTCAATATTACGGTGGTTGGATTTTTACTAATACGTCGCATGTGAGACGGACTGGTTGATTCTGTTACAAAAGAGACACAAATTAATTGAAAGGACGGGTTGTGGAAAGAGCAGCCGTCTTTATGTAACTAGACCATAGAGCCGAGAGTATTGTAATCCCACTCTACAACCACTTAGGATGGAAGGCAGAGAGACGGTCTCGCTTCATGCAAGTCGGCGTTCAATCCCCGACCGTCGAAGTGCTTGGGCAACATTCCTTTCCCCCATCCCATCCCAATCCTGACCCCTTCCAAGTGCTATATAGTCGTGTTGGCTTGGCGCTTTCACCTGATCATTTTCTTCCCCCTGTACAGCGGTAGTGATACCCAAGTTACGACTCGTGTGGGTTAACACCTTCTTAGCCTCTCAGGAACCCCAGAGAAAGCCCAGAGATTAGGAAACATTTCATTAAACCTATTTTATTAAAATTGAAAATTAGTTCCTCCTAATTCAGCCGCTCTGAAAGTTTTTTTTTTTTAATGGGACTTGATATGTCGGCTACCATTTTGTTTCCCCTTTATTCCCCTTTCCCCTCTTCCTCCTGTTTGGCATTGTTATTGGCGTTTTCTGCCTCTGTTTCTTCCTAGCTTTCTTATTTTCGTCGTCATGTTTCCTGATTTGCTTTCATCTTCTTCCTATTCATTATTCACTCTATTCATTCCCCCCGTCATCCACTTACTCCTCTTCTCTTCGTCTTTTTTTCTCGCTTCTCCCCACTTCTCTCTTCTTCTTCGTCACCATCATGTCACCATCACACTCATTGAGAACTGTCATCACCACCGTCACTCACAGTTATCTCTGCCATCACAACCACCACTACCATCACTGTCACCACTACCATCATTATTATAACCACCAGTGTTGTCATAACTAACATATCCATCACCACTATCACAACCACCATCGCCGTCATCACCATCCTATGTTCGCAATTTGTTTTAGAAGGGGAAGATCATTAAAAATTTCCAGTTCCCCATTTTCCCTTCGGCCTTTCCCCCCTCAGTTTCAGCCTTTTCCTCAGCCTTCCCCTCGACCTTTCCCCTCAGTCTCAGCCTTGTTCCTTGGGCCGCCTCGTCAGATAAAACAGCTTCCCTTATCACAGACTTGTCTCACAACTGTACATAGAGAAGCTGATTGTAGTTTAGTGTGTTGGTACCAAGTGACTGTGTATTGTAGTGTGGGGTCTGGTGTGGGGAGAGAGGGGGGGGGGCCAGACCAGCCCCACACCCCCCTCTTCTCTTCTGTACCTGCTCTTTCGTTTCGTCACTATATCTCCTCTGTTTTGCCTATTCCCTCTCCACAAATTCCCTACCTCCCTTCTTCGCTCCCTGTTCATCGCCTGATCAGGCAATTACTGACAGTAGTGAAATATGTGACTACGACCGTCCCAAACCTGAGGAGAACCTCGGGGATCGAACTCGGTCATAGTCAAAAGTGGTGTGGGAGTCCATAGAATGGGACGGGTTGCGTCTGGGGGGACGTTGTGGGTCACAGGGGTAAAATGTAAGGGATGTTGTGGGTCATGTAGGTAAGAGGGGAGGATAAGTATGTGGGCATGTATACATCATCTCAAAGGTTTCCCGGGATGTTATGATGCGTGGCGTCCGGCCAGGCGTCACTTGAGAGTCATGTTGGGAAGGGGATGGGAGCTATGTGGTTGGTATGCAGTCATTTAGGGAGGAGGAGTATGTAGGTTATGTTGTGTAGGGGGAGGGGAACCCCCATACCTGAGAGGATATCATTGACGTCCTTTAGTTCCCCCTACAGGAGGCCGTAAATGATGAGGGGGATATGAGAGAGCAGCCTCTTGCAGGATGTGGTCCATTTGCCTTAATTGTTTTTCAATGTCTTCAGAGTGGTCTTGGAGATGTTCACCCCAACAGGACTCTCCCACCACTGCGGATTCGTTAAGGAGGAACGTTGTTCTTACTTCCGCCGGCAGGTCCACACCTGTCATCAATCACTCCCACCCCTTATCCCCTCCTCTCCCCATACCATCAACCATTGTTCTGTGCAAAGCCTTTAGTATTATTTCTGTTAATATGTGTAAGCTGTATTGTAAAGTGACCAACATGGCAACAACATCATTCTTTGCCCAAATAGCATTTTTTTTAGGAGCAATAAACAAGGGAAAAGTAAACACATTATATATAAATTTATTTCTTTTATTAAACACTTAAGCGATTTACAACGATAATAATAATAATAATAATAATAATAATAATAAGACTTCTTCTTGGTGGTTTAGCTAGCAGAGAGATGGGGAAAGGTTTTCATTCAGTCCATCGAACCTTCCCGGCATGCTAGTCAACCATCCAATCTGTAGAAAGGGTTTAGGTAGTAGACAGACAGATTAGGAGTCATTCATCCACTCCATCAAACCTTCCCTGCACGCTAGTCAGCCAGCCAATCTCTAGAAAGGGAAAAAGGTTATAAGCTTTTGTTGTCAATGTTGTAAAAATAAATACAGACATTATTATGTTCATCATTCAATCCTAACATAAAGTATTACTCACCGCACTATTGTAACAAACTAGGCTGGTTGTAAGAATTATCCAGAGTGGTTTATCGACAAAAGAGAATGGGAAGCTGAGCATGCCATCCTAGCCAACTTCGTCACACAACGTTTCACTACTCAGCATCAGTACCGTTTAAGCAGAATGTTTGCTTACACACAGGCATTTTCATCTGAGAATAATTGAATTTCAACACTTTTTCATCATTCTTGCGAAATTGACCATATTTAAATGCTTCATCAAAGTGAAGCAGGGCCGCCTCTAAGCCTAGTCTGGAAAAATGATAGGCAAAATAAACGGCGTAAATCCCACAGAAGTAACTATTCAAGGATTGAATCCTTTTCTTCATAATATATAGGGCATAGTCTTGCAAGTAGGACATAAACTCTTCGAAATATCTTGAATAAGATCCTATTGCAGGATTGGCATAGCTGTCTAGTATAACTATCTCGCTTCTACCTTCATCCTTATTTACATAGAATGTTATCCAATGCCCCTATTTTATTAAGAGAACCAGACTCCAGAGTGTTGATTATGAACACCACAGGTCTTTCTTTATGTATTTTTGTCAGTACTTTTCCTTATGTCATCAGCCAGGAAACATCCTAGATAGTTTACCTTATCACCTAAATTACTTCTGATAGCCTCATTTATTTCCAAACAATTCATATTAATATTTATCCTCGCGTATCGCAAATAACGCGACGATCCGCGTTAATGCTGATCACACCTGATTGTAGACCCGTAAACTAGAATGACTTTATTTCTAGCCACACCGCGTTTAAATTCCAAACCGATCCGCAGATTACCACATTTTTTCAATCGGGATGGTGTCATCTATATCCTCAGGTTGTAAATTAAAGGCCAGTATAGTTCCACCATTCACATATGTAGTCATAAGATAATATATTGTCTTTATCGAAGCCTAAGGCTTGTAATGCAGTGTATAATACAACTTGGCGCAGTTATGAGGGAAGTCGCACCCAATATTGACAATAGTTAGTGCTATTCTGGGATATTAATACTTTACTAAGCTCGCAGTTTTCCAAATATAGCGGGTTGCGATTATATGCACCAGACACTGCCTCCATATCAAGGATGATCATATATAAATGTTCTGGTATAACAGTCCCCCACGGCTGGTCCATTGTTATAGAGCGTTGACCTGTGCCCAATATATACATTTTGTATAAAGATTATTAAAAGTATACGTAATAGGAGAGTTGTTCTGCACCATGGCTTTATTAACTGGCTACTAATCCTTCAGGGTACGGCAATACCCGATCCACCCATAGACGTGTAGACTTGATATTGTATTTAAAATTAGCGTGTTCATTATCGCTGAATATAAGCCATTTATCAGATTGAAGTTCGAGCCGCACCCTGATATCCACATTATCCAAAACGTATTCACTAACTGATGTGACATTCAGCATTAGTTTAAAACAAGTATTCACGCCACTCGTTTTCATATCAGTCATCCGTTGCTTCTCACCAGCCGAGGCGTTAGTGAAATAACCAGCTTCAATTTTACCAGGATCGACACGGTTAAAAAACTGTGACAGTTTATCATAGCGGTTAGCCTTACACCCAGAAATCGTAGATAATAACTTTACGTATGACCTGAATGAGAATAATGAGCTGGTTTCAACTACTGTTTCGTTTAAATACACAATAGCGGATTTGAATAGAGTTTGCGATAATCCATTCACTAACGAAAGGTTTTTAGCATCTCCTAAAGGTGTTGTTCCATCTTCTTCGCTTAGATCAATAGACAACTCCAAAGCTATAGATGATAAATCCACCAGTTGCCCATTCACCCCCTTGATGATGAATTCCAGATAGGTGTCTGTAAACTTATTATTGACCCCAGAATTCACAGGTAATACATCCACCGTTTGTCTGCTTGCAATTGTTGATTCTACCAATCAAGGGGAAAATACTTTAGGAAAGGCTTCACTAACAGCAGCGGTATAGTGTTCTAATGGCACCTGGAGGCCCAGAGCGTTATATCCGGCCATGTTCACGCTTTAGACAACACCAGCCGAGTGAGAAGAATTTATGACAGCACATCATTATATTCCGCTTTAGTAAAACGTTTGATATGCAGGCGATGAGTCACAATAACGTGGCTGAAGTATGTTGACCAGACCACACACTAGAAATTGAAGGGACGACGACGTTTCGGTCCGTCCTGGACCATTCTCAAGTCGATTGTGATGAGGAGGTAGGGACAGGCAATAAATAGGCAAGAGAGAGCTGAGGAGGAAAGTCAGGTGTAGGGGATAGTAGTAATGAGAACTGCAGCAGGCCTATTGGCCCATACGAGGCAGCTCCTATTATAACCACCGAAGGAGATAGTAATAAGAAAAAGAAGAGGATAGCAAGAGAGCGTAGGAGAAGACAATGAACAGAAAAAGGGGAGAAGAGAGAAAGAAAAGGAAAGAGAAAGAAAGAAATGGAAGGGGGAAAGCTTATGTTAAGTCACGTTTGTTAGAAAGATTAGAGCATTTGAGTATATACTGTGAAAGGGAAGAGTCCACAGCAACAAAGCCAGGACTCAAGTTCATGTTGGGTACATTGTTTATAAGAGCCGATTCTACAAGACGGCGTCTGTGTAGAGTAGAGGCAGGAAAGATTATTTTGGAGGAAGACCAATCAATGGGATGATTAGAATCCCTCACATGGCAGAAGAGAGCATTGTTAGTGTCTGCAGACTTAACACTTCTCTTGTGTTCTTTAAGTCTGTCATTCAGTGTACGGCCAGTTTCGCCAAAGTATTGGAGAGGACAAGATGAACAGGAAATAGAGTAGACACCAGCAGCATTAGAAGCAGGAGGAGCAGTGTGAACTAGATTGCTACGAAGTGTGTTAGTTTGTCGAAAGGCGAGTTTAATGTCAAGAGGACGAAAGGTATTGGTAAAAGTTTTGAGTTCAGATATGAAGGGAAGACATAGTACAGTGCTACTAGTGTTGGAAGCAGGTTCAGGATGAAAGAAATTTCGTTTAGCTTGAGAGTGGGCACAGTTTATGAAATGCAAAGGATAACCAAGGCGAGAGAATGATTTGTAGATAAAGGCAATTTCAGAATCAAGAAACTGAGGGTCGCTGATGCGTAGAGCGCGGAGGAAGAGAGAGACGAGGACACTTTTCTTAACAGAAGGAGGATGGTAGGAAAAGAAGTGAATGTACATGCCACTATGCATGGGTTTACGGTAGACAGAGAAAGAGAACCCAGACACAGAGCTGTGAACATGAACATCAAGAAAAGGAAGGAGGGAATTAGATTCCCACTCAACTTTGAAATGGATAGAAGGAGCCAGATTGTTAAGAGAGGCGAGGAAAGGCTGGAAAAGATTAAGGTCATGAAGCCATAAAGCAAAAATGTCATCAACATATCGAAGCCAGAGAGAGGGACGAGTATCAATAGAAGGAAGAAGAACAGTTTCGAAGTATTCCATGTAGAAATTAGCAAGAACAGGGGAGAGAGGGGAACCCATAGCGACACCGAAAGTTTGAGTGTAATATTTACCGTTGAAAGAGAAAGAGTTAGATTCAACACAGTCTAATGAGATCGAGGAAAACGTCAGTGGGAAGTGGGAGAGGAAGGAGGCCCTCTGACGCCTTCTGTCTGAGGAAAGAGAGAACGTCATCGAGCGGAACATTAGTGAACAGAGAGTCGACATCAAGACTAAGCATCTTACAAGAGAGTTGCAGGCGCAGTCTTTCTATGAAGTCCTGAGAGTGACGAAGGTGGGCAGGGGAAAAAGTGCCAAGGTAAGGTGTCAGGGTTTTAGCGAGCCAGGAGGCAAGAGGATAGCTGACAGAGCCCCGTGAAGAAATGATAGGACGAAGAGGAACACCAGGTTTATGAGTCTTAGGAAGACCATAGAAATAAGGAAGAGAAGGGCAGATGACACGGAAACGTTTAATGAGATCAAAGTCAGGAGGGCAAAGACTAGAGAGCTGTCTTAGTTTGCGGTTAAAGGAAGTTTTCAGGCGATCCAGAGGGTTAGAAGTCAGAGGAGCATAAGTGCGAGAGTCAGAGAGCAAGACATCTGCTTTTCGGAGGTAGTCCTCACGGTCAAGGATAACCACCGAATTGCTTTTGTCGGAAGGAAGGATAAGAATAGAGTTGTTAGATTTCAGGGAGGCAAGGGCAAGCTGGAAGCGACGAGGAAGGTGGTTATTTTTAGAAAACAAGCTGTCAAGAACGAGGGATAAGGGCCCCTCTAAAGGCAGACAGGTCCGAAAGAGTACTAGAGTTAGAATTGACAAACCTGTCAAAGGAACTAATGAGATCAATGCCACAGCGTGGGCCAGGGGAAGTAGCAAAAGACAGACCAAGACCAAGAAGTTCTTGCTGGTGCTTAGAAAGAGAGTGGGACGAAAGGTTGGTAACACAGTCAGAGAGAGAGTATTTGGCCCAAGGACTGTTGGAGATCAGGCGTTGAAGTTTGTTGTGTAGTGTGGAGGAGTGGTGGGAAGAGGAGACGTGAGCAGTGTCAAATGCAATTGGAAAAATGATATTGCATAGATCACTGGGAAGAGAAGAGGACAGAAAGCGTTGCCGTTTGACGAACAGCAAGAAAAGCCTCGTCAACTTGCAAGGAGGTGGCATGAATAAGTTCTTGAAGAAGAAGGCGGGCATGTTCAGGGAAAGGAGATCCCGAAGTGTTGAACTGGAGAAAGTGAGATAAAGAAAGAGGGAGAACTTGCTCAGCAAGACAGTCTTTAAGAAACCTGAGCTGGTTCTTTCGACGCTTGGCGGCAAGAAGGGAAGATTCAAAGGCGCGAAAAGGCCGTTTGAAGGAAGGTAGAGCATCGAAGAAATTAAACAGATTAAGACGCGTACGTGTGGTATCCATATGCAGGCGATGAGTCACAATAACGTGGCTGAAGTATGTTGAACAGACCACACACTAGAAGTTGATGGGACGACGACGTTTCGGTCCGTCCTGGACCATTCTCAAGTCGATTGTGATGAGGAGGTAGGGACAGGCAATAAAAAAAACGTTTGATGTTTACTAATTTGTTTGTTTGTTTATTCTTTTTCTGCACTCTTCCGCCTATCATTTGCTTCCCCTACTCCTTTCAATGCTTCAACTCCAGCGTTCTTAAGAGATTGTTTGAAAGTTTGTTTGTCATTATTAATATCGTCTAGTACGTTCTGCCCCAAGCTAAGCGCAGCCGGGGCCAGAGTCCATCATGATAAAGGGACGCTGCTCGACGCGCTATTCCGCTTAAAAAGGAAAATATTCCTCCTCCTCGCATATAACGTCTACTACTGTTGAAAATCCGTATATGATCAGTCCCCCCACCTCTAGGAGGGGTTAACAGAATGTATAATTCCTCAACAGAGGGGGAATAAAGTGGACACGCATTTCTCTGCTTGTTTCAGACGAATGAGGAGTAGGCGGGAAGGCATTGGTGTTATATATCTCCTGCTACAGGGACGTACATGCAAGACTTCTATGGTGCACCCACGTTCATCAAAATGTATTGGGTTACCATCCTTGATCCCTAATAGTGATGCTGACGCTGTCTATCATGTTAGGTGTTAAGACTGCACATATAGTTTTATATTGTTGCTGTTATCACTTCCATTTAGGGAGATTACATCCAAAATATTTACAGACTGGTTCCCATATCTAGTAGAAGAGATTTTATCACAATAAAAACACAGAATATCAACACCTCCTCTAGGCATTGGCGGGAATAGACATGTGTTAACTACACTCGAGGCATACTGACGTTTTGCGAATATGTCATATTCTAGTTTCTGGAACTAAGCCCAACACTTTCCCAAAAGCTGTCCCAAATGATAATGTAACTCTACTGATGTTTTTATGCCCCGTTGCAGAGCTAGTATTCTCCTCACTAATCACAGTAGTGAACTTGTTTCGATTGGAGGAAGAATCATATTTAATAAAATGTGTTCCGTATTTAGCTGAAAATTGTTTTAATGACTTTCCTAAAAAAACTCAGTTTAGCATTGCTTGAAAATATGGCCTCTATTTCTGTATTAATCGTGGTATTAATTTCTTTTATAGTTCCGGCTAAAACATCAAATGATAATACATGCTTTGAATGCAGATATCTCCCCTCGCCCACTTTCTCATATGTAACGCCTACACGTATATATGCCTCAGGATTATCACGCTTAATAACGTAATGGGAAGTGGGGAGGAGTAATTTTTGTAGACACATTTCATAACTCCTCCTGGGATCTAATTCTAGCTGGTTAAACAATCGATTTTGGAACGATGCGGGGATGTTATTTGGAAATAAATGTGTATCTGATACGCTGGTGGCGTATATCACGTGAGTGTCCATCGCTCTGTCTCCTTAGACTGCTTTTTGCCAAGTAAAGCTAGTTACACGTTACATACACATTTATATACACTCGCCTGTTAATATACGATCCAGGAAGCATTCCTTTTACTGTGAGGATCAATCTTCGCAGTTGCCTTCCTCTTAACAGATGGAGCCTCATACACTTGACTGCTTGCCGTAGTATTGCGGAATAAATCTCGTGGTGTAGAAGTTAGTGTGAGAAACAGTTGAGCAATGGGTAGTTTATCCGGTAAAAAAACAGATTTAAGCACAGTCATTTTATGTATAATGTCGTTAATTATATGTATGCCAGATACTGGAGCCAATACATTTCTATTCAGATCCGATCGAACGATTTCACTAGCATCATAATGGTTTAGGAAGGATCTTGCACTTTCAACTTCAAATCTATTAAATGTTTTATGGAAGGGTTGGTATGCAGCTGAGGAGGAGGAGGTGGTTTGACAGCAAGATGTTGAGCAACAGCTTTCACAGTGGGGTAAGCAGGGCTGTGTGCAGCTTTCCGTTTGTCCACTATTTTACGCGGTACGAGATAAAAGGCTTTCATTTTTACTTTACTTACTGAACAACCGTGTAATTAAACTAGCTGCAATCGGCTAAATAATGGATAAAATACTGCCTCCTCGTTTGCTGGTTAATATCTGTTTCTTAGTTGACACAGAAGGTTTCTTACAGGCTAGTGACCGAATAAGAAATTTATATTTTTTCAACTTTTTAATGACCTTGTTGGGCACAGGCAATTTTTTTTTTAAAGTTATTAAAAATTTCTGATAAACAATTTATATGTGGTTTCTTCAATTTTTCGATCAACTGTTTTCTCGAGGAATACTGAAGTTTTGATTAATAGTTGGATCAATTCCTTGTATTTATAAACTAAGGGACTTCTTCATTATAAATGTAATATCTCAGCTAGCATTCAATCCATTGATCGAATGATCGATCATAACCTGCGTACCGAACTTTATACTGGAGTTTGCCAGAGACTCTGCGTTGTCCCAATACCTTCTCAATATTAAAGGTTTGAGGCAAATGTGTTGGTGTTAATTCTTGTTTAATAGAAGCCACCAATCAATTTCTTCCCCATTCAGATCTTTTAGAAAGTATAAAGGGATGTGTTGTCTCCGATCAATACGTGTAACTGTAAAGATCTCTCGGGTGTTCTGCTGCTTAAACCCTTTCTTAAACTTGGAAATGCGATCAGATAGAGTGATGCGTACTGTATCACCAACACTCAAATCGTAGGAATGACAGCTTCTCTTTGATTTGCTCGGGCTTTTATACATTAAATCAAATTGTTTGGCGTGTTCGCTGGGCGAGGATAGAGCGTGCACCTCCTCAGGTGTCTTCCCCTTCAATCCTCTGTGTGGGGTTAAATTATATGTTTTCACAATATCTGGTAGATTCCTGCATGTATTTTAAAGTGTTGCTGCGCCGTCATAAACTTGTAAAGTTTACCTTTTAAAGTACTGTATGAACCGCTCAGCGATTGAAGCTTTAGTGTCCTGAGAAAATACACTATATAACTGTACTTTCCTTGCTGCCAGCATTTTTTTCATAGTGGCGTTATAAAATTCGTCAGCTCGATCAGAATTATTTTTGCGCACTCCCTGAGAATGGGGTGAATCTAGAATTAAAGCCAGAGCTTTACTGGTACTTTTCCCGTCCTTGCTGCGTAAGGGTACTACTTGGGCGTACCTGGAGAAAATATCTACACATACGAGTAAATATTTCACTCCGTCATTATGTTTGTCCAATAAACTCATCTCGGTCAAGTCTATAGCTTGAAATAGTCGTGGTTTAGGGCTTAACTACCCGACGCCGAGGGAATTTATATGGTTGTAAATAATGCAACGTATAGGAGTCAGAGCTTTTCAGATAGTCCTTTACATCGGCTAGAGTTATACTAGAGTTAATTAATTTGGCGGCCTTATACAACCTCTGTTCCCCTCCAAGCCCACCGCTAGATGAGGGGTCGTTATATACTCGTTCCAGTACATCTTTCTTGCTCACCATTGGTAAACTATCTCATAGGGCGGTTCGTGAACAATATTACCGCGTAATGCTTATAGTAGAGGGAGTGTTCGAGCCCAGATCTACTAGCATATAGCCGTAGGGTTGGCTAATAACTTCCTTATATAACTCTACAAATTTCTTTGAATCCTGTTTCCCAAATATTTGACGTCCGAGTGTTTCAATTTGTGACAGGTCTCGTGATTTAACCAATATGAAATGAGAAGCAGTTAAACTAATATTCCTCGAATATTTACCAGGAAAAAATATATTTTGAGTAATCAATATGACGGAAACCATGAAATGTCGGCCCCTAGTAAACACTGTCTGATACGAGTTTTGAATTTCGCAGACTCTGTAAAAAGGTCATCATAGATTACTTAAGATATGCTGAGTCATTATCTACTCGCTCTTTCACAGGAATCAATAATGGTTGAATGCTCGATCAGCTTCCCTTTAAGTTGTGGATCTGATCGTAATTCAGAGTAACCTCCTCCGCATATAATTATTGAGGAGAAGCTTGTGGCTGATACTTCCTTACAAGTTTACTGCACAAGTAGGATCTTCCGCTGTTTGAATAACCAGCAATAATAACACGAGATGGTTCTCTGAAAATATCTAGATGTTCCTCATGGATTATATCATAGGAACTGTCCATGATTAATGCTTCGTTAAGACTGCTAAAAACTAATGAACTGATGGTGGTATTTATACAAACATAGTCATTTACAGGTGTTTATTCACATATTTTTATGTACAGCAACAATTTTTTTTAAACTAATCATAGTTCTTACAGTTCACAAACAATAATATTAAACATCCTATTCATTTAGTATAAATAGTTCTAGTCATATGGATCATCGATCTTAATACTAACTAAGTTGTACAACATAAAATTTAGTGAGGGTTGAATAGTTTCTGAGCTGTAGCATCGCGTTTTCTCCAGAGGCAGAATATTGAGTAGAGTCTCTGTGCTTGCTCTACTTCCTCTTCCTCCTCCATAAACACTTCTTCCATCTCTTCCTCTCCCACTTCTACATCCTATCTCATCATCATTGTTATTGGGAATATCAGGATGACCATACGCTAAGGACTGTGTGGGGCTTAAAATGTAGCGTTTATCGTCAAATGGTGACAATCCTCTGCATGTACTGCGACATGTACAAATCTTTCCTTGCACGTTACGTATAGATCTCGACACAAACCTGATTGAAGTGTTTGTTTCATGAGTGTGCTGAAACGAGTCATGTGAGAGTTTCTCTTGTAGATGGTATGGTACGCCCTTACACTTACAAGTGTGCTCCCCATCATGTGTGGTGAACGAATATGTTTTAGGTCTGAGAGCAATTAACTGGTTAATAATCTTAGAGCCTATTTCAGAATTGAGCAATCCTAGTTCACCTTCTCGCGCTTGAGAGTAGGATGGATGTGTGTCATTAAAATTACTAAAATCCATACAGTCGAAGAGAGGAGACTTATTCAACTTTTCAAACACATCCTGACAGTCCAGTTTAATGATGAAAGAGTCTGTGTCTGTATATAACAGACTCATTTTATCGCCATACACGGGTTTGACAACATCATACCAGAACTCATAGAGACGCCTAGCAATTTGAAGTATATGATAACCCAGATACGTAGGAGTGTTGACTAGGAGAGACTTCTGTTTGATAGTACATATCACACGATCCTTACTTAACAAAAGACTCCACTTGAAGAACGGGTTTCGAGCATGTTTCAGGAAATGTCTACGATCTGTGACCAAATAGTGTTTGTTCCCATATTTAGATACATCTGTGAGACTCTTTCCATATATAGTTGATAGGAGTTTGAAAACCTTTTTTTTTTATCGCGCATTTGGTACTGGCTACGTTCACGAACATGGGTTTCAATGAAGTCTTTAAGGTAGCTCTCCTGCTCGAATTCGTAGATGTCGTGAACTTTCTAATCCAATGCGTATGAGTAACTGTAACAAGTCCAGACTAACGAGGTAATCATTTTTGAGGAAGGTGCGAAGCAATTAATTTAGTGTTGTTTTTAGGCAGACCGCGACTTTCTTCTAGTAAGAATATTCTTACTGTAGGGTGAAATATGATTCCTCGGTAATGCAATGTATGTGAAAGAACTAGGGGCAAGTTCATCTGTATACCTAGCTACCTCCGGTCAGACCTGCAGTGTATCACACAACACCCAATATCCCTTGGACCCGTCACAAGGGATATTCTCCAAGCCTCGCTCTAGCAGTACGTCACGCTCATTGTGTGTCAGTTTCCGAATCCCGCCACGAGGGAGCAGTTCAGTCATACACGCCCCGTAAAGACTATTAAAATTGAGGTAGATGATGTAGCTACTATCTTCCCCTAGATCTGAGCCTGTATGCTGGTTCTCCACATTCGTGTACTGTCTCGTTACACTGGTGAACCCACCTCGGAGATTGCGACGAAGTAAATCATATAACAATGGGTCTGACACAACATCAAGTTCAACTTTCGATTTAAGCAAGAATGCATCCCAGACAAATGAGGGTAAAGAAATGTAGTGGAAAATGTCTAATTTGTAGAGAGCAAGCATGGTGTCTCGCCAGACTGTGAACACATCGGCTAGCAAACCTGTGTCCACTTTGAGGTAAAGGAGCAGATACTCCCCTATGTTGCGACATTTAGCCAAATCAAAAATTTCTAAGGCTTGTTTATAATCTTTTTCTGACAACTCTTCGTCTTTTAGTGTATTGTAAAACTTATTGCGAGAAGGAATGTGTGGTTCATCTAACACAGACATAGAGGATAAATAATCATAGCAGAATGATTGTTTACCCTTCAAGCAGTTTTGGGATGGCCTGCTTTATTTACACCTTTTAACATAGCCAAAGTGAATGTGGTAGGTTTCCCACTATCAATATGATCCTTGGCTATTCTTCCTAGCGAGCCGTTGAGAAGGGCTAAACTATCCAAAAATCTTAAGTTGTTCACATCAACTTTCATAAATTTAAATCCATCCTTAGCTAATATATCTATTTCACTTCCTGGTCTATCTCTCATCTCGTTTAGGATTACTCCTAAATCGTAGGAAGCGTTGTGGAAAAAGTGAATAGGAACTTGTATGAATTTATACACTGCAAATTACATCTATCACAGTAAGCTGCTTGATAATTGTGGAATCTTACTGTGTGGTCGTGATGACGGACTTTGATTACATCTTCTCCGTTAAAAGGTTCATCACAGAGTTCACAGGCTGTTTTTGTCTCAAATAGTGCCTGCTGTTGCTGAGACATGTGAAGTTCATAGGATACTAACCCCTTCTTGATTCTAAGCCCATGACTGCTTTTAGCGTGGATACAAAGTGATTGACCGCATCTTTACCCAAATAAGTATCATTTCTCAACAATATTCATCTGCCTGTCAATGATGATGTACGCATACGCCTACTGCGTTGTGACGTGATTCTATTATTCCCTTTGGGTTCGAGCGATCTAACATGCACTCAAAGTCATAAAAGCACATGTGACTAGGACCATATCCCCGTCCGTAGTTACGGAAAGTAATCTTCCTCTCTGGCGGGTAAAATTTGAGAGTCTGATGTACTTTGCATGTACTTTCATGACTCTGCATGCGATCTGCTGGGAGTGATATCATACAACAATGACAAAAGCTGTGACGACTTGGGATTAGATCTCCATGACCTCGCATATTACGTACATATTGGTTAAAATCCTTAATTAATACTAAGTGTTGAGCTTCCAACATCAGCAATGGTATGACATCTGTATATCCTCCTCTTCCCTTCCTAGCTAGTGTAATGTAGTGTCGTTGTCGTCTAGCATTTTCATCTCTTTTTAGTGAATAGATGAATATACTGACTTTATTCATTTTCTCTAACTTGTGAATATCCTCACACGTTACTACAGAATTGACATCTGCTGGCCAATTAATGTGACTGAGACACCATCTCGCTTCTCCACACCGTTTACGAATATTATCTAGTCGCATCCCCTTAGCTAAACATTTATAAGCTGCAACACACTGCATAAGGCAAATATTAGCCTCTCTCTCTGGATTGAAAACCAATTTTTTTCCACGCAAGCCTTCAGCATTGTCTACATGCGAGCCTAATCTTATCGGGTGTTCAATCTGACCACAGTTAAGGTAAAACCCTGTGAGCCGCTCAACCAAGACATTGGACCCCTCCCTCTCTTCAAGGTATTGAGATATTTTCCCTGTCAATTCGTCAGCCCAAAAATCAACAAGTGTATCTACTTCCTCTTGAGTTACTGTTCGCCCCTCACCCTGTATGGGAAAGCCGTCGTTATTTATAGGATCCAATAGATTCTCCTCCTCACCGTCTTGTTGTACATTTAAATTTCGCACAATTAGAGTGATGTCTGGGTAAATTAGGAGTGATGGGTGTTGTGGGGAGAAAAGGGATCGAATCTCATTAATGAAAAATTCACTGTATGTTCTCAGATAGAGTCCTGGGGAGGTGTTAACATGTTCTGGTATGGAGAATGAAAGCCGGACATACCCTCCATTATAGTTATCAATTCGATCCAGTAGCTGAGGTGGAATTTCTAGGGCAGGTGGGGGAGAGGGAGAGAGCGCTGGTGGGGGTGATGGGAGAGGACTAGGAGGGGTGGGGGGTGGTGATAGTCCCCCTCCGAGATGAATGGGCAAGACTGCGCGGTCAGCTATTATGCCAGACGGTGCTAACCAGTCAGAATTGTCAGACGCTGACGCTGACGAGTCAAGGTCAAGGTCTGCTGAGCTGTCTTCTGAGACAAGGATATTCTCATGGACTGTGATGCTGTTTTTAACGGTAGTGTTCTCACCACTGCTGCTGCTGCTGCTGTTGCTGCTGCTGCTGCAGCTGTCGCTGATGGCCGAACCTCTGCTCCTGATAGATTTGGGTATGGGTCTGGGGAGGAAGGGGGGATTGAGTGAGCGCGTGAACGACCCCTCCCCTCCCTGTGAGTGGAGGGGAGCGAGCCAGATATCGGTAATGTCCGCTCTGGTGTGCTGCCTGTGTCTGTGTCTGTCGCACTGTCACTCTCAGCGCTGCTGGATACCAAGTCTATGCATTGCGGTGTAGAATCTGCAAAAAAAAAAAAAACATTATCTCTAGAAAGAAAGAATGAAAAGCATATATATATATATATATATAATATATATATATATATATATATATATATATATATATATATATATATATATATATATATATATATATATATATATATTTTCTGGTTTAGGGCTTCTATCCCTCTAACTATTTTCTTAGCATCAGGGCTTAATTGAAATAGGAGTTCTCCAAAACTCATTTTCGTACTTTTAAGGTGAAGAAAAGAAGTGATTTACTATAGAGTGTATTACACTTATTTGTATAATTTGCACGACGTTTCGAACCTCCATGGTTCATTCTCAAGTGAACAGATCTTACAATACTAGTTGATTTTATACCCGCATTAGGTCAGGTGATAATGAGGTGATAGCCGAGGCTTGTGTTCCTCACGTGTGCCCCAAAGAATGAGGTGATTTGGTAAAATGCTATGCCCAAGATTACTATCCGAGTGCCGGCGGTGGGGTGGTTCAAATAGCCTCGGCTATCACCTCATTATGTCCGGTCGTGATGGTCAAGTGGATTAAGGCGTCTTGTACATACCAGTTGCGTTGCTTCTGGGAGTATGGGTTCGAGTCACTTCTGGGGTGTGAGTTTTCAGTTGCATATTGTCCTGGGGACCATTCAGGCTTGTTCGCATTTGTGTTCCTCACGTGTGCCCCAAAGAATGAGGTGATTTGGTAAAATGCTATGCCCAAGATTACTATCCGAGTGCCGGCGGTGGGGTGGTTCAAATAGCCTCGGCTATCACCTCATTATGTCCGGTCGTGATGGTCAAGTGGATTAAGGCGTCTTGTACATACCAGTTGCGTTGCTTCTGGGAGTATGGGTTCGAGTCACTTCTGGGGTGTGAGTTTTCAGTTATATATATATATATATATATATGTATATATATATATGTCGTACCTAGTAGCCAGAATGCACTTCTCAGCCTACTATGCAAGGCCCGATTTGCCTAATAAGCCAAGTTTTCATGAGTTAATTGTTTTTCGAATACCTAACCTACCTAACCTAACCTAACATAACTTTTTCAGATACCTAACCTAACCTAACCTATAAAGATAGGTTTGGTTAGGTTAGGTAGGGTTGGTTAGGTTCAGTCATATATCTACGTTAATTTTAACTCCAATAATAAAAAGTTGACCTCATATATAATGAAATGGGTAGCTTTATCATTTCATAAGAAAAAAATTAGAGAAAATATATTAATTCAGGAAAACTTGGCTTATTAGGCAAATCGGGCCTTGCATAGTAGGCTGAGAAGTGCATTCTGGCTACTAGGTACGACATATATATATATATATATATATATATATATATATATATATATATATATATATATATATATATATACATATCTAGGTACAACATATATATATATATATATATATATATATATATATATATATATATATATATATATATATATATATATATATGTTGTACCTAGTAGCCAGAACGTCGTACTTGGCCTACTATGCAAGCCCCAATTTGCCTAATAAACCAAGTTTCCTGATTTTATATAATTTTCTAATTTTTTCTTATGAAATTATAAATCTGTCCATTTCATTATGTATAAGTTAATTTGTTTATATTTGAGTTATAACTTATGTAGATATATAACCGAACCTAACCATCCCAACCTAATCTAACCTAACCTATCTTAACCAAACCTAAACTATCACAACTAAGTCAATAAATTATGGTCTTCATATAATATAATAATAGTAATGCAAATTAACTAAATGGCCACAATTTATTGAAAATATAGAAAATCACTCGGCCTATTAGGCAAATCGGGCCTTGCATAGTAGGCCGAGAAGTGCGTTAAGGCTATTAGGTACGACATATATATATTTATATATATATATATATATATATATATATATATATATATATATATATATATATATATATATATATATATATATATATATATTGTGATGGGAAAGTGTTGGAGTGTTGATGTTCGGCAGTCCTCCAATGGCAGGTGTCAAAGCCTGGTCACACTTTAAACAAAAATATTGACTGCGTGCCTATTGTCTGTGATAAGTGAGAGGGAGGAACACGTAAAACACAAAATATGAACAATGAAACTTTAATATATTTACTTTAAACATAAATGAAAATAAAGACAAATTTCGGGAAGTTAAATTACAGTTAAATAATGAAGAAAATGTAAAGACAATGTGAAATACAAAAATTACAATGTTAAAATGGTGCTGAGAATATCGGCTATGGCTGAAACCTCCCTTCGTATACGAGCTAATGAGCGAGTATGCCAGAGAGAGGTATCAACCTTAAGAGCACAAGGAATATTCTAAAGTGGATTGCTGGTCAGGCTCAGACAGATTCGTGTAGAGGGCGCTGAGGTGCTGTGTGCAGGTGCGCGGCTGGCGAATCACCAATCAGAAGCAGGTAAGCTGGTGAAGGGTAGTTAGCTGGTTTGATGACGAGCCGGCGTGAGGAGGGTGTGTGGAGTGGGGGGATCTTGGATACGTTTTGCCTCCTGGTCAAAATGTTTTGTGCTACTGGTGACGTATCTTGAATGTAGCATCTTATACTTGTGTCTTTGGCGTAACTTAAAGTAGGGAAGGGCAGGCTCAATCTCTCTTGAAAGAGATTATCATCACAACTCCCCCCCCGAAGCTTGCGGTTCCGGTGAAGTTACGTCTTCAGGAGGTAGAGTGGTAGGAGGAGCAGCCTCTACCTCATTGACTCTGGAGAGGGCGTCTGCTATGATGATGTCAGACCCCTTGATGTAGAGATCTCCAGGTTGAAAGTCTGCAGATATCAAGCCCATCGTAGAAGCCGTCGATTGTTGAATTGGGCTTGCTGCAGGAAGTGTAGGGTGTTGTGGTCCGCGTAGATGGTGGTAGACCGAGCACTTTTCAGGTATGGTTCGAAGTGCTGAAAGTGCAGGAGGATGAGTAGCTCCCTGTCGATTGTGCGGTGGTTCCTTGTAGCTGTAGTCGCTAACAGGTAGATTCTCCTCGCCTCGTTGTTGCATTAGGTCACCCCCGATGCCGATACCACTGGCGTCGACATGGAGGATGAAAGGCTTCGTGATATCTGGCGAGGTGAGAATAGGATTAGAACATGGCAAAGGAGCACTATTATAGTCCTGTAAATTGGGATGAAGATCAGGTAGGATTTCCGATTTGGAAAGCACCAATTTAGTGTTAATGCTTTCGGAAGAAGCAGGGAAGGTTTCACTGTGGAGGTATGGACCTTTAGATGTAGGGACAGATATCAGCACAGTAGGGGGAATACCTTGATACTGCTTCAGGAGGTTGACGTGGCACAGCTGGGTCGTCCGCCGCCTATCTGGACTATCTGGAATCTCAAGAATGTAGTTGTTGTTGTTCCTACACTCCTTGATACGGTAGGGTCCTGAAAACTTGTTTTTCAATGGAGAACCTGGGATAGGAAGGTATGCCAATACGAAGTCTCCTGGTTTAAATATCCTTAATTTGCTACTCTGGTCAAAATGAGTCTTCATCCTCTCCTGGGCTTTCACTAGGTTGTCATTAGCAAATTTACGGACTCTCTCTAGAATGTGTTTTAGGTTTTGAAGAAACCGAGGCACATTCTGATGATCACTGAAGGTGGCATTACGTAGAGAGTCTTTGAATTCTTTGAGAGGAGTACGGCACTTACGTCCGTAGAGCATCTCATAAGGAGATACTCCTAGTGACTCATTGGGGAGACTTCGAAAAATGCACATTATGAGATCAAGTTGTCTATACCAGTCCTTCAAAGTCTCATTGCAGAATTTCTTTAGGAGTGCTTTAATAGTCTGATGACTACGTTCAAGAGAACCCTGTGAAGCAGGATGATAGGGGCTGGACAGTACCTGCTTGATGTTGAACTCCTCCAGAGTCTTCTTGAAGACTGGTGAAGTTGGTGCCACAGTCACTTTGAACCTCTCTTGGAAATCCATACTGGGTGCAGATCTTCAATAGTTGTTTCACCATAGCAGCAGCCATAATGTTCTTTACTGGAACTGCTGTGGGAAACCTGGTGGTAGGACACATGATAGTTAATATATAGGCGTTGCCAGAACTGGTCCGGGGTAAAGGACCAACACAGTCTATGATGAGTCTGTGGAAAGGTTCCGCAGGCACCTGGATGGGTTTCAGAGGAGCCTGGGGAATAGAGATGTTAGGTTTACCTGCCATCTGACATATATGACACTCTCGTACGTATTTCTTTACGTCTTTTACCATATCTGGCCAGTAGTAGTCTTGTCTGATTCCGTGGTAGGTTTTGTTGAAGCCATAGTGAGAAAGAGCTCCGTGGGCCAGGTGTAGAATATCGGGCCGTATGCTGGTGGGAATCACTAGTTGTTCGGCATTGGCCCAATCGTCATCCTCCTTCAGCTTGCTGGGTCTGTATCTGCGGTAGAGCAACTCATTCTCTAGGAAGAACCCAGGGATACTGTCAGGTTGAGTCTCAGCCTGGAAGAATAATGGTGTTAATGCTTGATCTTCCCTCTGTAACTTACGGAACTCCAACTTGGTAAGATTTGGAGGTAGATTCTGAGGGTCTTGAGGGACAGCGGTAGCAGTAGAGTCAGCTGGCTGCGGTCGTGCAGCTTGTGCACAGGTGGTCACCAAAACCGGAGGAGAAACTTTATCACTCTCTTGAACCTCTGCTGGAACATATTCAAAGATGGGATTATCCATTACAGAAGTATACACCTGGGGTTTGTCCGTGATGATCAGGTTGGGCGGTTGCAGATCTTCGGCCAAGTCATTGCCCAGGAGAAGTTGCACTCCAGGCATAGGAAAAGGCTTTTCCCTGATGGCGACTTGGACTTCACCGGTCACGAAGGGACAATCCAGGTGGACTCTGGCAAGTGGATATGGAGTGGTAGCAGTGAGGTCAGTGATAAGGACGGTTTCCCCGGTGTAGGTGACGTTATTCACAGCCGATTTCAACATAATGGACTGAAGAGCCGCTGTGTCCCTCAAGATCTTCAATTTGAAACTTCCCTCCGAATCTGTACCGTTGGTAGAGACAGTTCCAGGATATAGGTGTTTACTGAAGAGAAAAAGATCATTAACATTAACACCAACATTCATTACAGGCTTTCCGGACTTAGGAGGAGTCTGTTTGGGTTTAGTAGCTTCATTGCTCTTGTATTGAGCCTTCACACATCTATCTATGGTATGTCCATAGAGTTTGCAATACTTACAATACAATTGTGAGCTCGCTTCCTCTGTACTCACTTTATCGTTGTACCAAGACTTCTTACTGGGAGGTGGTGATGGTGTCAGCCGGTGGATGAGGCTGTAGGTATCAGCCGACTTCGCACATTTGATGTAGTCGGTTTCTTCTTTATCTGCTAGATATAAACGGACGGAAGGGGGAACACGTCTCAAGAATTCCTCAGCTAGCAGGAGGTTGATGAGTTCTGCAAATGTAGAGACATGTGCTGCTTCCAGCCATTTCATAAAATATCTTTTCTTTGTATTGGCAAATTCTAGAAAGGTGGTGGTACTTGCCTTAAGATGGTCACAGAATTTTCGTCGGTAGCTTTCGGTGGAGAGAAGGTAGGCGTCCAACAGTGCTTGCTTCAGGGTCTGGTAGTCATTCTCAGACGCTAAGGTACTGAGAGTAACTGCAGCTCTACCTGTAAGATGCACTCTGGGAAGGGTAGACCATTGGTCAGCAGGGCAGCTAAGTTGATTAGCTAGGGTCTCAAAGGTGGTAAAAAAGACGTCGATCTCTGTCTCAACGAATGGTGGCATTAACTTACTTGCATGGGAGATATTGAAACTTACTGGAAGACTGGCGGTAGCTTGCTCGCGTTGAGTGAGATGTGAAGTCTCCAACGTGAGTTCTCGTTGTCGACATTCTATAGCCATATCCGCTTGTTTGTCATGCTCGTGTTGCATCTCCAGGTGACGATGTTTTGCTTCAAGCTGTACTTGCTCATGCTCTCGGAGTATTGCAATCTCACGTTCCTTGAGAGCCATCTCTCGTTCTTTTAGGGCCACCTCTCTTGTTCTTCTTTCCTCAAGGCTGCCTCTCGTTCTTGTTCTTCTTTCCTTAAGGCTGCCTCTCGTTCTTGTTCTTCTTTCCTCAAGGCGGCTTCTCGTTCTTTCAGTTGTAGGGCTTCTTTTTGTTGGTCGAGGGCTTCCCTTTGTTGCTCAATCGATCGTGGCAATTTCTAGTTTGAGTTTCATAGTTGCCAAATCAGGTTTATCTGCAATAGAGTAAGTTTCGTGGTTGTCAGAGTCAATTTTCCTTTCATCTAAGAGGTAATCCATGATTAGGTTATGGATTTCATTTTTGTTGGCTCCATGGGGAACATCTAGTTGATACTCGTGTACAAGAGTTTGTAATTCAGTCCTCTTGGCACGACATAATGTCCCTATTTCACCAGCTGGATCGTTACGGAAAGCTTGGAGACGAAACATGGTGAAAGATAGCAAATAAATTTACACGAATATAGTTGTGATATGGTAAATGTCAGAAACAGGATAACGTGGCAACTGGTAACTATCCTGTGGAATTTTAATCTTTAACAATTAAAGTTAATTATAGGATGGTAAATGATTAGTCAATCAAAGTCGCAGGAAATCTTGTACCCGGTACTCAATGTAAGAGAATAAGGGCAAGAAAATCCTACTAAATAAGTGAAACTGAGTTTCTAAAACAAATGAAACATTTAATTGCTCCAAAAGTGAATTAGGTAGTCCAAGAATGTAGGCATACCTTGCCGAGTATCTATAGGACATAAGCAAGGGTTTCCTACTAAATGAATATGATACTTACAGAATTAGCGAACTTTGTGCTCTGTAAAAAGAAAGCTAATTCTCTACCTAAGTAAATATCATCATCTCTGACCGACGTGTAGGGGTGCGAGTGCCAACTGGTGACGAAAACTGCTGCTGAGGTCCCAACTCAGCAACAAAGTCCGTGCTACAGGAACTATGGCCCTCTTTTCCTCCTTCGGTCGGATTGCAGATGATAGGGTGCTTTGACCCAGAGACAAACCAAAGTACCAGGGTATCAAAATGATGATCTGCCGAAAATATGAGAAATATCCTAGGGACAAAAGGTGGTAAACACGAGTAATAACACAGAGGGAGAGATGACCAATTAAGAGTGACTGAGGCCTACAGTCACCACGTAATCCAAAGTTAACTCACACTCACCATATGCTACTCTCGGAATGCACAATACACACAGCACCATATAAATATAAAAGTTATTGATAATATTGAAAGGCTACTTTAGCAAAGTGAAGTACGCTTACCACAAATTGACGTTCTGGTACTAGTACCTCAGTGAAGTTCCCGGACAGGCCCCCATTAAAATGTGACACTAAAACAAAATATGAACAATGAAACTTTAATATATTTACTTTAAACATAAATGAAAATAAAGACAAATCTCTTGAAGTTAAATTACAGTTAAATAATGAAGAAAATGTAAAGGCAATGTGAAATACAAAAATTACAATGTTAAAATGGTGCTGAGAATATCGGCTATGGCTGAAACCTCCCTTCGTATACGAGCTAATGAGCGAGATGCCAGAGAGAGGTATCAACCTTAAGAGCACAAGGAATATTCTAAAGTGGATTGCTGGTCAGGCTCAGACATAGATTCATGTAGAGGGCGCTGAGGTGCTGTGTGCAGGTGCGCGGCTGGCGAATCACCAATCAGAAGCAGGTAAGCTGGTGAAGGGTAGTTAGCTGGTTTGATGACGAGCCGGCGTGAGGAGGGTGTGTGGAGTGGGGGGATCTTGGATACGTTTTGCCTCCTGGTCAAAATGTTTTGTGCTACTGGTGACGTATCTTGAATGTAGCATCTTATACTTGTGTTTTTGGCGTAATTTAAAGTAGGGAAGAGCAGGCTCAATCTCTCTTGAAAGAGATTATCGTCACAATATATATATATATATATATATATATATATATATATATATATATATATATATATATATATATATATAAATATATATATATATACACATATATATATATATATATATATATATATATATATATATACATATATATATACATATATATATATATGTATATATATACATATATATATATATATATATATATATATATATATATATATATGTATATATATATATATATATATATATATATATATATATATATATATATACACATATATATATATATATATATATATATATATATATATATATATATATATATATAGGCCCGATTTGCCTAATAACCCAAGTTTTCATGAATTAATTGTTTTTCGACTATCTAACCTACCTAACCTAACTTTTTCGGCTACCTAACCTAACCTAACCTATAAAGATAGGTTAGGTTAGGTTAAGTACTACCACTACACACACTCCCTTCAAACACAGAACGACCACTACACACTCTTCCCTCACACACAGTTCTACCTCTACACACTCTCCTCCACTCACAGCATTACCACTACACACACTGCGCCACACACAGTACTACCACTACACTCTTCCCCACACACAGCGCTACGACTACACACTCTACCTTACACAGTACTACCATTACGCTCTCTCCCCCACACACAGTACTACCACTATACACACTCCCCAACACACATGACTACCACTACACACTCTCCCCCACACACAGTACTACCACTACACACTCTCCCCCACACACAGTACAACCACTACACACTCTCACCAACATACAGTAAGACCACTACACACACTTCCTCACACACAGTACTACCACTTCACACTCTCCATCCACACAGTACAACCACTACACACTTTTCCCAACACACATCACTACCACTACACACTCTCCCCCACACACAGTACGACTACTACACACTCAGACCCACATACACTACAACCACTACACACTCTACCCCACACAGTACGACCACTATACACTCTCCACCACACACAGTACTACCACTACACACTCTCCTCCGCACACAGTACTACCACTACACATTCTCCTCCACACACAGTACTACCACTACACACTCTCCTCCACACACAATACTACCACTGCACACACTCCCCAACATATAGTACGACCACTAAACACAATCCCCCCACACAGTACTACCACTACACTCTCTCCCCAATATACATTACGACCACTACACACTCTCCCCCACACACACAGTATTACCACAACACACACTCTCCCCAACATTCATTACTACCACTACACACTCTCCTCCACACACAATACTACCACTACACACTCCCTCACACTCAGTACTACCACTACACACACTCCCCCACACACAGTACTACCACTACACACTCGTCCCCCACACAGTACTACCACAGCACACACTCCCCCCACACGGTACTACCACTACACACTCTTCCCCCACACAATATTACCACTACACACTCCCCCCTCCACACATTACTACCACTACTCACTCTTCCCCCACACAGTACTACCACTACACACTCTCCCCCCCCCACACACAGTACTGCCACTACACACTCTCCCCCACACACAGTCCTACCACTACACACTCTTCCCCCACACAGTACTACCACTACACACAGTTACCAACACACAGTACTACCACTAAACACTCTCCCCCACACACAGTATTACCACTACACACTCTCCCTCCACACAGTACGACCACTACACACTCTCCCTCCACACAGTTCGACCACTACACACTCTCCCTCCATGCAGTACGACCAAAACACACTCTGCTCACACACAGTACGACCACTAAACTCTCTCCCCCACACAGTACGTCCACTACACACTCTCCCTCCACACAGTTCGACCACTACAAACTCTCCCTCCATGCAGAACGACACCTACACACTCTTCCCCCACACAGTACGACCACTACACACTCTTTCCCCTAACAGTACGACCCCTACACACTCTCCCCCACACAGAACGTCCACTTCACACTCTCCCTCCACACAGTACAACCACTACACACTCTTCTCCCACACAGTACGACCCCTACACACTCTCCCCCGCACAGTACTACCGTTAAACACTCACCCTACACACAGTACGACTACTACACACAGTACGACCACTACACACTCTCCCTCCATATAGTACGACCAATACAGACTCTTCCCCCCACACAGTACTACCACTACACACTCTCCACCACACACAGTACTAGCACTACACACTCTCCCGCACTCACAGTACTACCACTACACACACTCCCTCCACACACAAAATGACCACTACACACACTCCCTCACACACACTTCTACCTCTACACACTCTCCCCCACTCACAGTACTACCACTACACACACTCCCCCACACACAGTACTACCACTACACACACTCACCAATGTAACAAACTAGGCTGGTTGTAAGAATTATGCGGAATGTTTTATCTACAAGGGAGAATGGGAAGCTGGACCCGCGTGGTGACCCGGGACCTGACCCCAGGGAATTCGCGGTGAAAATAATTGACGCCTTATTCATAGTTTCATATAATGAATCATCCTATAGTATTCACTTATTTAGAGAAATTAGCCTTTATTCATTTTGCATTCAAATTGTATTGTATAATATTCCTGGTTATAATATCAAGAGTATTCTAATTATTAGGAGAAAGAGTTTAAGTCACCATCAGTGACGTCACTATCCATGACTAGACCTCGGCGCGGAAGAATTTGTTGGACCTGGCGGTCACAGGTCACAAGAGTTCCCACATTCAGTAATTTCTCAAAGGTTAAATAGCCATTTTAGATTTGGGAATAGCCTTCCTTAAGAGGCTTGTGTAATTTAACTTCAGTAAAATATTTCAACCAATCTGGATCAATTAAGTACAAACAGAGGTTAATTGTTAAACTTAAGCCTTGCTAGTAACTTGGTAAAACTTAGACTATGCGGAAGGATACAATGCTCTAGTCTGGGGAAGACCAGACAAGGAGAGTTTTAGTGTGGGCTCGAGATGAACTGGGGGAGGTCAACCATCTCACCTCTCCCCCCAAGACCAGCACTCCACCCAAGCTGGTCAACATAGAGGTATAATTGCTATTGTTACTTATAGGGATAGCCAATTCATTGCCAAGTAGGGAGTGCACATCTTTAGATTTTGTTTTAGTTTTTTCTTTTAATAAATTAATTAGTTAGTAATCTGCACTTTTATTATTTCCATGTGTTTGTTATATGTATGTGAATTGGTCCACACGAGGCAGAGTTGAATTGGGCGCCGATTCTAACATCGAATCGGAATTCGTCATTCCCGTTTAATTAATTCCACACTTAAGATCTTAAAGGGTATCGGTTATAGTGGGGATCAAGCCCCAAGGTTGATTAATTAGCATGATCGATCCAGACCTCGATCATTGCTCAGTGTTACTGGTCTGGTGGTGGCGGCGGAGGCGACTCTAGGGTTTTGCTCAAAGCCTATGTCACGTCATACGGGTTGCAGAATCCTAAGTCAGTCAATCGTCTTAGGACCACGTGGCGTGGAGTCGGCTTTAGTAAAAGTTTTGGAGTCCCTTGGTAGAGAATAAAAAGAAAGAATACGGGTAGAGGGAGAAAAGGTAGGAAAGATCATCGAGAACACCCAACCCCCCCGTGTTACACCAACACACATGACTACCACTACACACTCTCCCACACACACGGTACTACCACTACACACTCTCCCCCACACACACATGACTACCACTACACACTCTCCCCCACACACAGTACTACCACTACACACTCTCCCCCACACACACATGACTACCACTACACACTCTCCCCCACATACAGTACTACCACTACACACTCTCCCCCACACACAGTACTGCCACTACACACACTCCCCCATAATCAGTACTACCATTACACACTCTCCCACACACACAGTACGACCACTACACACTCTATCTCACACACTGTACTACCACTTCACACTTTCCCCATCTTACATTACGACCACTATTCACTCTCCCCCACACACAGTACTACCCCTACACCCTCTCTCGCCCAAACAGTACGACCACTACACACTCTCCCAAACACACAGTACGACCACTACACTCTCTCCCCAACATAAGAACATAAGAACAAAGGAAACTGCAGAAGGCCCAGTGGCCCATACGTGGCCGCTCCTATCTATAACCACCCAATCCCACTCATATACTTGTCCAACCCGCGCTTGAAACAATCGAGGGACCCCACATTCACCACGTTACGCGGCAATTGGTTCCACAAATCAACAACCCTGTTACTGAACCAGTATTTACCCAAGTCTTCCCTAAATCTAAACTTATCCAATTTATACCCATTGTTTCGTGTTCTGTCTTGTGTTGATATTTTTAATACCCTATTAATATCCCCCCTGAAAAACATAAATTAATAATTGAGTCGCAACATGGTTTTATAAATGGCCGTTCATGTTTAACAAATTTGTTATCTTTTTATTCTAGCATTGTTGAGGCAGTTGATAGTGGTAAGGATTGCGATGTTGTATACCTTGACTTTAGCAAAGCTTTTGATACAGTGCCACATGAAAGACTGATTAAAAAAATAGAGTCTCATGGTATTGGGGGTGCTATATTAAGCTGGATTAGGGCATGGCTATACCAAAGGAAACAGAGAGTTAGTATAAATGGAATCAAGTCAGAGTGGGAAAATGTTGTAAGTGGAGTGCCTCAAGGCTCTGTCCTGGGACCTCTGTTGTTTATAATATATATAAATGATTTAGATTCAGGTTTGAGTAGCAACATTTGCAAATTTGCCGATGATACGAAAATCGGTAGGGAAATTAATTCGGAGGAGGACTCACTATCACTTCAAGTTGATCTAAATAGGGTTTTGAAATGGTCAAAGGATTGGCAGATGCAGTTTAATGCTGATAAATGTAAAGTTCTGAGGTTAGGTAATGATGATAGAGTTACAAGATACGAGCTAGATGGTGTTGTGATTGCGAAGTCGGATTGCGAAAGGGATCTGGGAGTTATGATTAGTAAGAATTTAAAACAAAAGGATCAATGCATAAATGTTCGTAATAAGGCAAATCGGACACTTGGATTTATTAATCGCAGCGTTAGTAACAAGACACCTGGTGTGGTTCTCAAGCTATATCTTGCTCTAGTTAGGCCCCATTTAGATTATGCAGTTCAGTTTTGGTCGCCATATTATAGAATGGATATAAATTCACTTGAACGTGTCCAGCGTAGGATGACTAAGTTAATTCCCCAAATTAGAAATCTTTCATATGAAGAAAGATTAACAAAGCTTAAGTTGCATTCACTGGAAAGGCGAAGAGTTAGGGGTGACATGATAGAGGTTTACAAGTGGATGAATGGACATAACCGGGGGGATATTAATAGGGTATTAAAAGTATCAACACAGGACAGAACACGAAACAATGGATATAAATTGGATAAGTTTAGATTTAGGAAAGACTTGGGTAAATACTGGTTCAGTAACAGGGTTGTTGATTTGTGGAACCAATTGCCGCGTAACATTGTGGAGGTGGGGTCCCTCGATTGTTTCAAGCACGGGTTGGACAAGTATATGAGTGGGATTGGGTGGTTATAGAATAGGAGCTGCCTCGTATGGGCCAATAGGCCTTCTGCAGTTACCTTTGTTCTTATGTTCTTATGTTCTGTTATGTCCATTCATCCACTTGTAAACCTCTATCATGTCACCCCTAACTCTTCGCCTTTCCAGTGAATGCAACTTAAGCTTTGTTAATCTTTCTTCATATGAAAGATTTCTAATTTGGGAAATTAACTTAGTCATCCTACGTTGGACACGTCCAAGTGAATTTATATCCATTCTATAATACGGCGACCAAAATTGAACTGCATAATCTAAATGGGGCCTAACCAGAGCAAGTTACATACAGTAACTACCACTACACACTCTCCCCCCACACAGTACGTCCACTACACACTCTCCATTCACGCAGTACAACCACTACACACTCTCCCCCACACACAGTACGACTACTACACACTCACCCCCACAACCACTACAACCACTACACACTCTACCCCACACACAGCACTACCACTACACACTCTCCCCCACACACAGTACGACTACTACACACTCACCCCCACAACCACTACAACCACTACACACTCTACCCCACACACAGTACTACCACTACACACTCTCCCCAATACACAGTACTCCCACTACACAATCTCCCCTCACACAGAACGTACACTGCACACTCTCCTC
This sequence comes from Procambarus clarkii, assembly GCF_040958095.1. Classification (NCBI taxonomy): domain Eukaryota; kingdom Metazoa; phylum Arthropoda; class Malacostraca; order Decapoda; family Cambaridae; genus Procambarus; species Procambarus clarkii. The sequence continues at coordinate 29,482,859 of NC_091173.1, read as the reverse complement.
CACACAGTATGTCCACTACACACTCTCCCCCACACACAGTACTACCACTACACACAGTACAACCACTACACACAGTACGACTACTACACACTCACCCCCACAAACACTACAACCACTACACACTCTACCCCACACACAGTACAACCACTACACACTCTCCCTAACATACAGTACGATCACTACACACTGTCCCCCCTACACAATACGACCACTACACACCTTCCCCCCACACCGTACGACCACTGTACACTCTCCACCACACACACAGTACTACCACTACACACTCTCCTCCACACACAGTACTACCAGTACACACTCTCCTCCACACACATTATTACCACAACACACATTCCCTCACACACAGTACTACCACTACACACTGTCCTCCACACACAGTACTACCAGTACACACTCTTCTCCACACACAATACTACCACTACACACACTCCCCCACACACAGTACTACCACTAAACACTCTCCCCCCCACACACAGTACTACCACTACACACTCTCCCCCCACACACAGTACTACCACTAAACACTCTCCCCCCCACACAGTACTACCACTAAACACTCTCCCCCCACACACAGTACTACCACTACACACTCTCCCCCACACACAGTACTACCACTACATACTCTTCCCCCACACAGTACTACCACTACACACAGTTCCCAACACAGTACTACCACTATACACTCTCCCCCACACACAGTACTACCACTACACACTCTCCCCCACACAGTAATACCACTACACACTCTCCCCCTGACACCCCGCCAAACACACACCGAAACTACGACGTTGGTACAACGTTCGAACAAGTTTTAACATTTCCTAACCAGTTATAACAACCAATATAGCAAGTTGTAACAACGTTCTAATACGTCATAAACACGTTAAGCCAAGATGTAACAACTTTATTACAAGTTGTAACAAGCGGAAAATAGAAACAGTTTCGGTTTGTGTTTCCAGGGACAGTACTACCACTACACACTCTCCCCCACACAGTACGTCCACTACACACTCTCCCTCCACACGGTACGACCACTACACACTCTCCATCCACACAGTTCCACCACTACACACTCTTTCCCCACAAAGTACGACCCCTACACACAGAGTGCGACCACTACACTCTCTCCCTCCATACAGTACGACCACTACACACACCCTACACATAGAGTACGACCACTACACACTCTCCCTCTATACATACCCAATCGTTTGGGCTGGACGGTAGAGCGACGGTCTGGCTTCATGCAGGTCGGCGTTCAATCCCCGACCGTCCAAGTGGTTGGGCACCGTTCCTTCCTTCCCCCGTCCCATCCCCAAATCCTTATTCTGACTCCTTCCCAGTGCTATATAGTCGTAATGGCTTGGCGCTTTCCCTTGAAAACTCCCTCCCTCCCTCTCCCTCTATACAGTACGACCAGTGCACACTCTTCCCTTAACATACAGTACTTCCACTACACACTCTCCCCAACATACATTACGACCACTACACACTCTCCCCCTACACAATACTTCCACTACACACTCTCCCCCACACAGTACGACCATTACACACACTTCCCCACATACAGTACGATCACTACACACACTCTCGCCCACAACGTACGACCATTACACACACTCCCCCCACATACAGTACGATCACTACACACACTCTCGCCCACAACGTACGACCACTACACACTCTTCCCCACACAGTACGACCACTACACACACTCCCCCACACAGTACGTCCACTACATACAGTCCATCATACACAACCTGTCCCCAGAGGCCCACAACAATAGGATATCATCAGCGGCATATGCTATTTTGGCCAACATATGAACTGCTTTTAAAAACTTGTGTAAGGAATAGTACTGGACCCTGTATACCACTTATGTCAGACCAATCATGTAATATGCATCTCCAGCCTGGAGTCCATACTTAGTTAAACACAGGATAAAGTTAGGGAAGATTCAGTGGTAAGCCACCAGGCTCGTCCGGGAACTGAGAGGAATGAGCTATGAGGAAAGGCTAAAGGAGCTGAATCTCACGTCCCAGGAAAACAGAAGAGTAAGGGGAGACATGATATCCCCTTGACCTATAAAATTCTCAGTTCTAACCTAACTATAAATCCACAAGTGGGTTATAATATTACTTAATACCTACTGTTACTGTTTCTTTAAATTTTTCAATATGACGAAACCCAAAATCATTTGGCTGGGTTTAGTTGTGACGGTGAGCTTGAGTGTGCTCACTTACTGTGTTACTGTTTATCATACCAGGCAAAATGCTCTAATTAGAGAGGCCCGGGCGGAATCCGAGACCCAGTTCGCGCAGACCAATGGTTGGGGAAGTAAAGCAAGGAAGCTTCCCCTGATCGGCCGTCTGGTCTCGTCTCCTCCATCCTGCTCCTTCCCGGATGAGATCCCCGTCTGGCGGCTGGTTATGGCTAGCCTGATGAAGGGAGCCATCCTCGCTACTACAGTTTCTGTCCCTCTTTCCCTGCTGAAAACTTACTTTGCTTGGCCTCATTATGGTCTTAAGCCCGACGATATGAAACACAAATCAGACCAAAAGGTCTCCATAAAAAAGAAACACAAAAAAAAGAGACAAAAGTCTTTAGAGGAAAAGGCGATAGAGGAACAGGCGTTGGAGGAGAAGGCACGTTTGGATGAGGAAAAGGCTTTAAAGGAAAAGGCACGTTTGGACGAGGAAAAGGCACGTTTGGACGAGGAAACGGCACGTTTGGATGAGGAAAACGCTCTAAAGGAAAAGGCACGTTTGGATGAGGAAAACGCTCTAAAGGAAAAGGCACGTTTGGATGAGGAAAACGCTCTAAAGGAAAAGGCTTTAGAGGAAAAGGCTTTGGAAGCTTTCTTCGCCGACGTTGCCGCCCGCGCGCAGGAAATAATAGAGTTATAGTAGGACTACTTCAACTAGCTGAATTATGAAACATGTAACGAATATCAAAGTTTTTGACCTCAAATTTACCTCAACGAGTAAATCCGGATCGAGAATGAGCGACAGCAATGGTAAGTGCATTTACCTATGCGACACAAGCCTGCAGAACTGAAAAAGTTAAGGAAAGGGAAATGAGAGAGCCCAATCGGTTAGTGTGTCTAAGGGGGCATTTGAATGGTTTTCGATCCAAAAATGCAATAAATGAAAACTGGTTCGATTTCAATCAAACTTTTTTGACGAGTTTTATATGAAAAGAGTTTCATCTTGTCCAAGTCTCATCATCGAAGCATAAATAGGAAGGGAGAAAAAAATATTGAAGTAGGTGTAAAAATTATTCCAAAATGTTCAAAAACGATTATCAAACACAAGTGTCAACTGTGTCAACTGAAATCATACCTATGACTCTCAGCTATCACAATAGCATATATTAGAAGAATATTATAATTAGTATTATTAGAAAAATAATTAAGTTAATAAAAAAAAGATCTATTTTTTTTCATCGGATGATTTGCATGAAACTTATACACCTGACTGCACGTAAGCCTATCTGTAAGGTGCCAATTTTGGAGGAAACTTGTTCATGACAACCTCAACCACAGATGGCAGCACCTTAGACTTTATTATTTTCTTATTTATTTTCATTATTTTCAATTAACATAAAATTTCTTGTCAGTCTTTCATTTTTTATTCAATTTACATGAAACTTACACCTTATACATAAAGTTTATGTCTCTAAACTCCGAAGGAAGCGTTTTTCCTAAGTTCATTTATTGATTTTATAATAGCAATAAACATGACATATATGCATAATTTTTTGGGGGGAACTTTGACTATTGTATTTGGAAAACTAAAGATGTTTTGAAAACTCCTAAACTTCAGATCCTTTATTTATGTGTCAGAAAAGTGTCATAGAATGATTATATCTGAAAAGGTGAAGGGTGTGAAGTCACTTGAAAATGTGTAATTTTTGTTGAAAAAAAATTATATCTTCCTTACCACTCCTTCAACCATTCCCATCCCAAATCCTTATCCTGACCCCCCCCCCTTCCAAGTGCTATATTGTCGTAATGGCTTCGCGCTTTCTCCTCATAGTTCCATTCCATTCCCTTTCTATTTAGGCTGCAGTACTGAAACTTTGAACAACTTTTCCAAAACCATTCAAGTGCGCCCTATGGACTACCTATGAAGAAAAGACGAGGGACAATGAACACTGCCCAGCAGAGTGCCAGTGGTGTCATCCCACAACCCGTTCTCGCAAATTCGTAAAGTCAATATTGACTTATTAACTACGTGCATAGGTGATATACTAAACATAATAGATACCCCTAAAAAGATTCATAGAAAACACCGACCTTACCTAATCTTGTTAGTATCTTAAGATAAGCATCTTATTGCTTCGTAATTACAATTATTACTTAACCTATACCTATTATAGGTTAGGTAATAATTGTAATTACGAAGCAATAAGATGCTTATCTTAAGATACTAACAAGGTTAGGTAAGGTCGGTGTTTTCTATGAATCTTTTTAAGGGTATCTATTATGTTAAGTATGTCACCTATGCACATATTTAATAAGTCAATATTGACTTATTAAATTTGCGAGAACGGGTTGCATCCCAGGGTGCCATCCTAGGGGTGCCAGTGGTGTCGTCCCATAGTGCTAGTGGTGTCATCCCAGGGTGAAGGTGGTGCCATCCCAGGGTGCCAGTGGTGCCATTCCATAGTGCCAATGGTGCCATGCTAGGGTGCCAGTAATTACCTATGTGTAATTACCTAAGTGTAGTTACAGGATGAGAGTTACACTCGTGGTGTCCCGTCTTCCCAGCACTCTTTGTCATATAACGCTTTGAAACTACTAACGGTCTTGGCCTCCACCACCTTCTCACCTAACTTGTTCCAACCGTCTACCACTCTGTTTGCGAAAGTGAATTGTCTTATATTTCTTCGGCATCTGTGTTTAGCGAGTTTAAATCTATGACCTCTGGTTCTTAAAGTTCCAGGTCTCAGGAAATCTTCCCTATCGATTTTATCAATTCCTGTTACTATTTTGTATGTAGTGATCATATCACCTCTTTTTCTTGTCTTCTAGTTTTGGCATATTTAATGCCTCTAACCTCTCCTCATAGCTCTTGCCCTTCAGTTCTGGGAGCCACTTAGTAGCATGTCTTTGCACTTTTTGCAGTTTGTTGATGTGCTTCTTAAGATAAGGGCACCACACAACCGCTGCATATTCTAGCTTTGGCCTAACAAAAGTCGTGAACAATTTCTTTAGTATATCGCCATCCATGTATTTAAAAGCAATTCTTAAATTAGAAATCATGGCATAGGCTCCTCGCACAATATTCTTTATGTGGTCCTCAGGTGATAGTTTTCTATCTAGAACCACCCCTAAATCTTTTTCTTTATCAGAATTCTTTAAAGATTTCTGGTACCATCTAGCCAGTGGTACCATCCCAGGGTGAAGGTGGTGCCATGCCATTGGTGCCATCCCATAGTGCCAGAGGTGCCATCCCAGGGTGAAGGTGGTGCCATGCTAGTGGTGACATCCCATAGTGCCAGTGGTGCCATCCCAGGGTGAAAGTGGTGCCATGCTAGTGGTGACATCCCATAGTGCCAGTGGTGCCATCCCAGGGGGGCAGTGGTGCCATCCCAGAGAGCCAGTGGTGCCATCCCAGGGGGCCAGTGGTGCCATCCCAGGGGGCCAGTGGTGCCATCCCATAGTGCCAGTGGTGCAATCCCAGGGGGGGGGGCAGTGGTGCCATCCCAGAGTGCCAGTGGTGCCATCCCAGGGTGAAGGTAGTGCCATCCCAGGGGGCCAGTGGTGCCATCCCATAGTACCAGTGGTGCCATCCCAGGGGGCCAGTGGTGCCATCCCATAGTGCCAGTGGTGCAATCCGAGAATGCCAGTGGTACCATCCCAGGGTGAAGGTAGTGCCATCGCAGGGTGCCAGTGGTGCCATCTCAGGGTCTTAATGGTGCCCGCGGTGCCATCCCAGGGTGCCATTCCATAGTGCCAGTGGTGCCATCCCAGGGTGCCAGTGATGCCATCTCAGGGTGCCAGTGATGCCGTGACAGTGGTGCCATCCCAGGGTGCCAGTAATGCCATCTCAGGGTGCCAGTGATGCCATCCCAGGGTGCCAGTGGCGCATTCCCAGGGTGAAAGTGGTGCCATCCCAGGGTGCCAGTGGCGCCATCCCAGGGTGCAAGTGGTGCCATCCCAGGGTGAAAGTGGTGCCATCCCAGGGTGCCAGTGGTGCCATCCCTGGGTGTTAATGGTGCCATCCCAGGGTGCCAGTGGTGCCATCCCATAGTGCCAGTGGTGCCATCCCAGGGTGCCAGTGGTGCCATCCCATAGTGCCAGTGGTGCCATAACTGGGTGCAAGTGGTGCCATCCCATAGTGCCAGTGGTGCCATCCCAGGGTGCCAGTGGTGCCATCCCAGGGTGCCAGTGGTGCCATCCCATAGTGCCAGTGGTGCCATCCCAGGGTGCCAGTGGTGCCATCCCATAGTGCCAGTGGTGCCATCCCAGGGTGCCAGTGTTGCTATCCCACAGTGACAGTGGTGCCATCAAAGGGTGCCAGTGGTGCCATCCCAGGGTGTTAATGGTGCCATCCCAGGGTGCCAGTGGTCCCATCCCATAGTGCCAGTGGTGCCATCACAGGGTGCCATCCCAGGGTGTTAATAGTGTCATCCCAGGGTGCCTGATGTGGGTTATTTTTTCTAGCATGCATTTGTTTTTAATTTGTTTTTATTAAATTATTGATTTCTTAAATTTGTTTTATTAGTATTAATTCAAAGTGGACTGTATTGAAAGTATATCCTGCTGGTGTTTACCTTGACACAAGTTTGTGGAAGAGTTGGGGGGTTTATACATAGCTTATACCACATATAGTGGATATTAATAAGCTACAAAATTTAATGTGAGTACTACAGCTAAAATGGGTTAATTAAATGTTATTATTTCTGACCTGTTAAGTTGTTATAGCCTAATAATAGGCCGTAGACATTATCAGGTACGAATGTGGGACTTCTATGGTGTGAGCCATAATGGTGACTGTGACTGCTTTCTGTTGCACTAGAATGACTCGATGCAATGCTGCTTCCTCTCTTCTGATCGTCACCTGCCGAGTTATTTACCAGTAGTAAACTGTCACTACTAAGCACAGCATATAGTAGAGAAAGATTATATTTAATTAGAACAACAGCTTACCAGTTCTGTGTGTTGTATGTGTATCATAATCGGCAAAATTTGAACATAAATTGAATGGCCATTAACTTAAAATATAAATACACAACTAATTTAACCAGTTACAATACTTCTCAAGGTTAGCGAGAACTTCGATTAATCGGAGACTTAGTTGTTCATTTGTCGAAGCTCGTGGGAAGTGTTTGAGATCTGTATGTTCCGACTGGAGAGGGAGTTTACTCTCTGTATGTGGTCGCCTGTATGACCATGCACATAATGGCCGTCGAGTCTTTGTTTACATTCTTTCTGCAAGCTTTACTCCCAGGGAGCGGCGTCTCCCAAAAATATGGTTCTATTTTTTGATGTATTGTCTTAGGGAGGTAGACTTTAGTCTCATTGATAATTATATTAGATCCAATCTTAGAGAAAACTTTTTTATTAATTCTAATGTGTAGACTGGTAGTTTAAAGATAAGTGATGAGTCTTAAATATATTTTGATGACGCCACGGATCTTTCATTCTCTGTAATCATTTTATGACTCACCAATGTTAATATGTTAGTGTCGGATTTCCGACAAAATTCGGGGGGGGGGGGGTAGGAAGGAGGAGGAGGAATTATCAGGGGAATACGCCAAGCCATTACGACTATACAGCACTTGGAAAATATGGTCAGGATAAGGATTTGGGATGGGACGGGGGAAAGGAATGGTACCCAACCACTTGGACGGTCGGGGATTGAACACCGACCTGCATGAAGCGAGACCGTCGCTCTACCGTCCACCCCAAGTGGTTCTTAGGAAACACTGGTCGAAGTCCAATTATTTGGACTACTGAACACTTCATTCCTCTCCTTCAGAATTATAATACTGTTTTAATTTTAACTTGAACTGTTGTGTGGGAGTCCTTTCTGAACATTTGATTTTTTTATTGTTGCCGCCGAAGGCGGCTAATTCATTGTGCACCCCATACTCATCATGTGAGCGGTAGCGCAAAAGCATTACAGAGGGCACAAAAGGTCTTTATCAGACCTCATCTTAGATTATTACATAATCAATTTCGTCTATCCTTCACACCTTATAGTTACAATGTCAGCTAGTTACACTGAAAGCGCTATTTCAAGAGCTATATATTTACAATAAGTCATCATACATTAATGGTAGGTCTTATCGCTAATGCATAATAGTTTGGCCAATGGCGATATTACAGAGTCATAGGGGAGCTTCTGTTTATTATTAGTCCTCACAGAACACTACTTGTTTCTGAATTTCACATGTCGTTCATCTACTGGAAGCGAAATGTGGGTACAGTACAAGAATTTCAGGTAATTTATCCATGGTAATAAGATAGATTGCAATATCATACAGAGTAAGCTTAAATTTATCTCTAAATAGCTCAATTTTACTACAATCTTCGATATAGTGTTCGAGAGTGTGTCCCTGTCTTTGTCCACACACTTTACACTTTACTTCATCTAGATCTCTATACAAGCCGAACTGCCAGAGATACTTGTAGCCAAGTCTTATACGAGCTGTGATAACATCTGTTAGTCTACTGATTTAGTTCCTTGCCCCATACACATGTTTTACTTCACACATTTCATTGTGATGAACAATGGACCTGCTAGTTCCAGTTTGCACTGTTCTACTTTCCTTAAATTCATCCAGGAGTTCTCGTCTAATGTCACTTTTAAGGGACCTATTTGATAACTCAAGATTCCGTTCAATAAATGGAGTTGCAGGAGTTGGACGTCTTAGAGCAACTTCTTTTCCTGTTAGCTCCAAAGGAACTAGTTCTATAAGATTTTGAGAGTAGTGGTGCCTCAGCACTCTACTTTTAATATTCTGAAGATACTTTGGTAGTCTGGATGAACAGAAGTAAGTAAGTAATTATTAAAAAGAAGGCACCAAACCAGGAAGGCTATCACAGTGGTAGTGACAGTACTATTGTAGTGATAGTACAGTGTAGTGGTAGTACTATGTGTGGGAGAGAGTGTGTAGTGGTACTACTGTGTGTGGGAGAGAGTGTGTAGTGGTAGTACTGTGTGGGGGGAAGAGTGTGTAGTGGTAGTACTGTGTGTGTGGGGGGGGAGTGTGTAGTGAAAGAACTGTGTGTGGAGGGAGTGTGTGTACTGGTACTACTGTGTGTGGGAAAGAGTGTGTAGTTTTAGTACTGTGTGAGGGAGAGTGTGTATTGGTAGCACTGAGTGGGGGGAATGAGTGTAGTGGTCGTACTGTGTGTGTGGATGGAGTGTGTGTATTGGTAGTACTTTGTGTGGGGGAGAGTGTGTAGTGGTAATACTGTATGTGAGGTAGAGAGTGTAGTAGTTACTCTGTGTGTGGAGGGAGTGTGAGTAGTGGTAGTACTGTGTGTGGGGGAGAGTGTGTAGTGGTAGTACTGTGTGTGGGGGAGAGTGTATAGTGGTAGTACTGTGTGTGGGGGAGAGTGTGTAGTGGTAGTACGGTGTGTGAGGGAGAGTGAGTAGTGGTCGTTCTGTGTGTGGAGGGAGTGTGTGTAGTGGTAGTACTGTGTGTGGGGAGTGTGTGTAGTGATCGTACTGTATGTGGGGGAACAGTGTGTAGTGGTAGTACTCTATGTTGGGGAGAGTGTGTAGTGGTCGTACTGTATGTGGGGTAGTGTGTGTAGTGGTAGTACTGTGTGTGTGGGGGAGTGTGTAGTGAAAGTACTGTGTGCGGGGGAGTGTGTGTAGTGGGAGTACTGTGTGTGGGGGGAGTGTGTGTAGTGGTAGTACGGTGTGTGAGGGAGAGTGTATAGTGGTCGTTCTGTGTGTGGAAGGGGTGTGTGCAGTGGTAGTACTGTGTGTAGGAAAGAGTGTGTAGTGGTAGTACTGTGTGTGGGGGAGTGTGTGTAGTTGTAGTACTATGTGGGGGAGAGTGTGTAGTAGTAGTCATGTGTGTTGGGGAGAGTGTGCAGTGGTAGTACTGTTTGTGGGAAAGAGTGTGTAGTGGTACTACTGTTTGTGTGGGAGAGTGTGTAGTGGAAGTACTGTGTGTGTGGGGGGGTAGTGTGTAGTTGTAGTACTGTGTGTGTGGGAGTGTGTATAGTGGAAGTACTGTGTGGAGGAGAGTGTGTGTAGTGGTCGTACTGTCTGTGGGAAGTGTGTGTAGTGGTAGTACTATGTGGGGGAGAGTGTGTAGTAGTAGTCATGTGTGTGGGGGAGAGTGTGTAGTGTTAGTACTGTGTGGGAGGGAGTGTGTGTAGTGGTTGTCCTGTATGTGGGGAACAGTGTGTAGTGGTAGTACTGTATGTTGGGGAGAGTTTGTAGTGGTAGCACTATATGTTGGGAAAAGTGTGTAGTGGTCGTACTATATGAGGGGGAGTATGTACTCACCTAGTTGTACTCACCTAGTTGTGCTTGCGGGGGTTGAGCTCTGGCTCCTTGGTCCTGCCTCTCAACCGTCAATCAACAGGTGTACAAGTTCCTGAGCCTTTTGGGCTCTATCATATCTACACTTGAAACTGTGTATGGAGTCAGACTCCACCACATTGCTTCCTAATGCATTCCATTTGTCAACCACTCTGACACTAAAAAAGTTCTTTCTAATATCTCTGTGGCTCATTTGGGCACTCAGTTTCCACCTGTGTCTCCTAGTGCGTGTGCCCCTTGTGTTAAATAGCCTGTCTTTATCAACCCTGTCGATTCCCTTGAGAATCTTGAATGTGGTGATCATGTCCCCCCTAACTCTTCTATCTTCCAACGAAGTGAGGTTCAATTCCCGTAGTCTCTCCTCGTAGCTCATACCTCTCAGCTCGGGTACTAGTCTGGTGGTAAACCTTTGAACCTTTTCCAGTTTAGTCTTATGCTTGACTAGATATGGACTCCATGCTGGAGCCGCATACTCCAGGATTGGTCTGACATATGTGGTATATAATGTTCTGAAAGATTCCTTACACAAGTTTCTAAAGGCCGTTCTTATGTTTAGCCAACCTGGCATATGCTGCTGATGTTATCCTCTTGATATGAGCTTCAGGGGACAGGTCTGGCGTGATATCAACCCCCAGGTCTTTCTCTCTCTCTGACTCTTGAAGTATTTCATCTCCCAAGTGATACCTTGTATCTGGTCTCCTGCTTCCTACCCCTATCTTCATTACAATACATTTGCTTGGGTTAAACTCTAACATCCATTTGTTCGACCTTTCCTGCAGCTTGTCCAGGTCTTCTTGAAGCCTCAAGCTGTCCTCCTCTGTCTTAATCCTTCTCATAATTTTGGCGTCGTCAGCAAACATTGATTGGAATGAGTCTATACCCTCTGGGAGATCATTTACGTATATCAGAAACAGGATAGGTCCAAGCACAGAGCCCTTTGGGACTCCACTGGTGACTTCACGGCATTCTGAGGTCTCACCCCTCACTATAACTGTCTGCTTCCTATTGCTTAGGTACTCCCTTAACCACTCGAGCGCCCTACCAGTTACTCCTGCCTGTTTCTCCTGCTTATGCATTAACCTTTTATGGGGTACTGTGTCAAAGGCTTTCCGACAGTCCAAAAAAATGCAGTCCACCCATCCTTCTCTTTCTTGCTTAATCTTTGTCACCTGATCATAGAATTCTATCAAGCCTGTAAGGCAAGATTTACCCTCCCTGAACCCATGTTGATGGGTTGTCACGAAGTCTCTTCTCTCCAGATGTGTTACTAGGTTTTTTCTCACGATCTTCTCCCTCACCTTGCATGGTATACAAGTTAAGGACACTGGCCTGTAGTTCAGTGCCTCTTGTCTGTCACCCTTTTTAAATATTGGTACTACATGTGTATTGTATAATTGGTACACTGTGTGTTGGGGAGAGTGTGTAGTAGTAGTACTGTGTGTGGGGGAGAGTGTGTAGAGGTAGTACTGTGTGTGGGGGAGAGTGTGCAGTGGGGTACTGTGAGTTAGGGAGAGTGTGTAGTGGTCGTACTGTGTGTGGGGAAGAGTGTGTAGTGGTAGTACTGTGTGTCGGGGGAGAGTGTGTAGTGGTCGGACTGTGAGTGGGGAAGAGTGTGTAGTGGTAGTACTGTGTGGGGTGGAGAGTGTGTATTGGTTGTACTGTTTGTGGGGAGTGTGTGTGTAGTGGTAGTACTGTGTGGGGAAGAGTGTGTCGTGGTAGTACTGAGTGTGCTGGGGGAGTGTGTGTAGTGGTCGTACTGAATGTGGGGGAACAGTGTGTAGTGGTAGTACTCTATGTTGGGGAGAGTGTGTTATGGGCGTACTGTGTGTGGGAGAGAGTGTGTAGTGGTAGTACTGTGTGTACGGGAGAGGATGTAGTGGTAATACTGTGTGTGGGAGAGAGTGTGTAGTGGTAGTACCGTGTTTGGGGGGGGGGGGAATGTGTGTAGTGATAGTACTGTGTGGGGGAGAGTGTGTGTAGTGGTAGTACTGTGTTTGGGAGAGAGTGTGTAGTAGTAGTACCGTGTGTGGGGGAAAGTGTGTAGTGGTAGTACTGTGTGTGGGAGAGAGTGTGTAGTGATAGTACTGTGTGTGTGGAGGGAGTGTGTGTAGGGGAGAGGATGTAGTGATAGTACTGTGTGTGGGAGAGTGTGTGTAGTGGTAGTACCGTGTGGGGGGGAAAGTGTAAGGTAGTACTGTGTGTGGGGGAATGCGTGTAGTGATAGTACTGTGTGGGGGATAGTGTGCAGTGGTAGTACTGTGTGTGGGAGAGTGTGTGTAGTCATAGTATTGTATTTTGGAGAGAGTGTGTAGTGGTAGTACCGTGTGGGGGGGAAAGTGCAGTGGTAGTACTGTGTGTGGGGGAGTGTTTGTAGTGGTAGTACTATGTGTTGGGGAGAGAGTGTAGTGGTAGTACTGTGTGGGGGGAGAGTGTGCAGTGGCAGTACTGTATGTGGGGGAATGTGTGTAGTGGTAGTAATGTGTGTGGGGGAGAGTGTGTAGTGTTAGTACTGTGTGGGGAGGGAAGAGTGTGTAGTGGTAGTACTGTGTGTGGGGTAGAGTGTGTAGTGGTAGTACTGTGTGGGGGGGGAAGATTGTGTAGTGTTTGTACTGTGTGTTGGGGAGAGTGTGCAGTGGCAGTACTGTATGTGGGGGAATGTGTGTAGTGGTCGTATTGTGAGCGGATGGAATGTGTGTAATGGTAGTACTGTGTGTGTGTGCGAGATTGTGTAGTGGAAGTACTGTGTGTGAGGTAGAGTGTGTAGTTGTCGTATTGTGTGTGGAGGGAGTGTGTGTGTAGTGGTAGTACTGTGTGTGGGAGAGTGTGTGTAGTGGTAGTACTGTGTGTAGGTGAGTGTGTGTAGTGGTAGTACTGTGTCTTGGGGAGAGTGTGTAGTGGTAGTACTGTGTGTGGAGGGAGAGTCTGTAGTGGTTGTACTGTGTGTGGGGGAGAGTGTGGAGAGGTAGTACTGTGTGTGGTAGAGTGTGTGTATTGGAAGTACTGTGAGTGGGGTAGAGTGTGCATTTTTAGTACTGTGTGTGAGGGAGAGTGTGTAGTGGTCGTACTGAATGTTGGGGAGATTGTGTGAAGTGGTGGTACTATGTGGGGGGAGAGTGTGTAGTGGTAGTACTGTGTGGGGGGGAATGTTTGTAGTGGTAGTACTGTGTGTTGGGGAGAGTGTGCAGTGGTAGTACTGTGTAGGTGAGAGAGTGTAATGATAGTACTGTGTGTGGGGGAGTGTGTGTAGTGGTAGTACTATGTGTTGGGGGAATGTGTAGTTGTTGTACTGTGTGGGGGAGAGTGTGTAGTGGTAGAACAGTGTGTGGGAGTGTGTAGTGGTAGTACTGTTTGTGGGGGGGAGTATGAAGTGGTAGTACTGTGCGTGTAGGGGGAGTGTGTAGTGGTAGTACTGTGTGTGGGGGAGTGTGTGTAGTGGTAGTACTGTGTGTTGGGAGTGTGTGTAGTGGTAGTACTGTGTGGGGAAAAGTGTGTAGTGATTGCACTGTGTATGGGGGAGTTTGTGTAGTGGATAGTACTATGTGTTGGGGAGAGTGTGTAGTGGTTACTGTGTGGGGGAGAGTGTGTAGTGGTAGTAGTGTGTGTGGGAGTAATTGTGTAGTGGTAGTACTGTTTGTCGGGGTGAGTGTGAAGTGGTAGTAGTGTGCGTGTGGGGGGGAGTGTGTAATGGTAGTACTGTGTGTGGGGGAGTGTGTGTAGTGGTAGTTCTGTGTGGGGGAATGTTTGTAGTGGTAGTACTGTGTGTTGGGAGAGTGTATAGTCGTAGTACTGTGCGGGGGAGAGTGTGTAGTGGTAGTTTTGTGTAGAGGAACAGTGTGTAGTGGTAGTACTGTGCAGAGGAGTGTGTGTAGTAGTAGTACTGTGTGTGGGGGAGAGTGTGTAGTGGTAGTTCTGTGTGTTGGGGTAGAGTGTGTAGTGGTATTACTGTGTTTGGGGGAGTGTGTGAAGTGGTAGTACTGTGTGTGAGGGAGAGTGTGCAGTGGTCGTTCTGTATGTTGGGGAGAGTGTGTTGTGGTCGTAGTATATATTGGGGAGAATGTGTAGTAGTTGTACTGTGAGTGGTGGAGAGTGTGAAGTGATAGTACTGTGTGTAGTGGAGAGTGGGTAGTTGTAGTACTGTGTGTGGGGGAGAGTGTGTAGTGGTTGTACTGTGTGGGGGGGGAGAGTGTCTAGTGGTAGTACTGTGTGTAGGGGAGTGTGTGCATTGGTAGTACTGTATGTGGGGTAGAGTGTGTAGTTGTAGTACTGTGTGTGAGAGTGTGTAGTGGTCGTACTGTATGTTAGGGAGAGTGTGTGTAGTGGTAGTACTGTGTGGGGGAGAGTGTGTGTAGTGGTAGTACTGTGTGGGGGAGAGTGTGTAGTGGTAGTACTGTGTAGGGGAAGGGAATGCTTGTAGTGGTAGTACTATGTGTTGTGGAGTGTGTGCAGTGGTAGTACTGTGTGGGGGAGACTGTGCTGTGACCTCACCTAATTGTGCTTGCGGGGGTTAAGCTTTGGCTCTTTGGTCCCGGCTCTCAACCGTCAATCAACTGGTGTACAGATTCCTGAGCCTATTGGGCTCTATCATATCTACATTTAAAACTGTGTATGGAGTCAGCCTCTACCACATCACTTCCTAGTGCATTCCATTTACTAACTACTCTGACACTGAAAAAGTTCTTTCTACCGTCTCTGTGGCTCATTTGGGAACTCAGCTTCCACCTGTGTCCCCTTGTTCGCGTCCCTCCAGTGTTGAATAGTTCATCCTTGTTTACCCGGTCGATTCCCCTGAGGATTTTGTAGGTTGTGATCATGTCCCCCCTTACTCTTCTGTCTTCCAGTGTCGTAAGGTGCATTTCCCGCAGCCTTTCCTCATAACTCATGCCTCTTAGTTCTGGGACTAGTCTAGTAGCATATCTTTGGACTTTTTTCAGCTTCGTCTTGTGCTTGACAAGGTACGGGCTCCATGCTGGGGCCGCATACTCCAGGATTGGTCTTACATATGTTGTTTAGTGGTAGTACTGTGTGTGGGGGAGTGTGTGTATTTTTTTTTTGTTTTTACATACAAAACATGCAATTTAAATACAATAAAAACGGGAAAACACACAGAAAACATAACAAAACAAGACAATAGACCACCGGCCAGAAGGGCCGACAGCTCAGTACAACAAAATACAAACACGATAAATGCAGTGAAAAACACAGACATCAAGACACAAAATAGAAAACAATTGTCAAACAAGCAAGCACAGTAACATCTCAAAAGAGAACATCATAAAACAAAACAAACATCAAGACGAATAACAGAAAGCATAACAGGACAAGCACAATACACACACACAAAAAAAATAATAAAAAAGTACAACATGTAAAGTAATAATTAAAACACCAGTGCAAACGTACAGCACAGAAACAAGACATGAATAAAAACACCCACACCAAACCAACCGCCCCGCAACAAACCAATAATAAACAAGCAACCCGTGCAAATCAGAAAATAAGCACAGGTACATGCAGAACAACAAACACGCATTGGCCTGAAGGACCGAGAACAAGTAAGTAAGTAAGTAAGTAATTATCAAAAGAAGGCACCAAACCGGGAAGGCTATGTAGCACCATCAAATACGCAAAATAATCAGAGGGCGCTAAATATCACCAAGGATGCCAATACGAGAACAAAAACGCATAAGGCGAACGATATCAAAAGTATCCGAGTCACCAAGAATTCTATCGAGGGACAGGTGACCGCGAGGGGCGGTCGGAAAGCAAGACACACGCTCGTCCTGGAAGTCAGGACATTCAAGAAGGACATGCACGACCGTAAGAGGGACAATGCAACTAGGACAATAAGGAGCAGGGCGGCGCTCCATCAAGTGACCATGGGTTAAGCGAGTATGGCCAATACGCAACCTCGCCAGAGCTGTTTCCCACCGCCTGTTACGGTGGAAGGAGGACGGCCACGAGGAAACACAACATTTAAGAGTACGTAGCTTGTTACCAGTAACAGACAACCAAGAAGCCTGCCAACGGGTAAAGACTGAGGAATGGATAACCGGGTAAAAGTCGGAATACGGAATGCCTTTACGAGAGATGGGACAAGAGCGGACAGCTTCCTTAGCGGCAGCATCCGCACGCTCATTTAAAGACACGCCAATATGGCTGGGAACCCAACAAAACTCAACCGACTTAAATTTACTGTGAACGAGAAACAGCCAATGCTGGATCTCGACAACTACTGGATGAACTGGATTAAAGCACCCGAGAGCCATGAGGGCACTACGAGAGTCAACAACAACCACAAAGGAAGACTGACAACGAGAAAGCAGGAGACGAAGAGCATAGATAATAGCATAAAGTTCCGCTGTAAAGATGCTAGTCTCCGGAGGCAAGCGACACATATAAGTGCGATCAGGAAAAACAACAGAGTAGCCAACACCGTCCGCTGACTTAGACCCATCGGTGAAGACAGAAACTGAGCGGGAGTGAGAAGAAAAGTGCTCGAGGAAAAGGCGTTTTAGAACCGTAGGAGGGGTAAAAGCTTTAGTGATACGAGTCAAGGATGTACAAAACCGCGGAAGAGGGACCCTCCACGGGGGCAAAGAAGGAACAACACGAGGAGAAACATCAGAAATACGAACGGAAAGAGAATCCTGTAAGCGAGGGAGGAAATCCGGACAGAAAGAGGGAGGTGGTGAAGAGGAACAGGAACCGCAGGAGGGGTAAAAGTTAAAGCACGACAGAGGCGAGAGGAAGGATGTTGCAAGGACCGCGCAAGATAGCGAAGACAGTAGCGATCACGGCGGTCCTGGAGAGACAGGAAGCCAGTGTCAACATACAAGCTAAGGACGGGAGTCGAACGAAAGGCACCAGAACTGAGGCGCAACCCAGTATGGTGCAAAGCATCAAGATGGCGAAGAGTAGAAGGAGAAGCAGACGAGTAAGCAGGGCAACCATAATCGAGCTTAGACAGGACGAGAGAGGAATGTAAAGCAAGGAGAGTGCGCCTATCTGCCCCCCAAGAAGTATGGGACAAGACCCGAAGGAGGGTAAGGGCCTTAGAGCACTCAACACGGAGGTAAGAGATATGGGGAGACCAAGACAAACGAGTGTCAAAGAATAACCCCAAAAGCTTCGCGGAATCTTTGTATTCAAGGGGATGACCATAAAGTGACAAAGAGGGACGAAGAACAACCCGTTTCCACGTAAAAGTCATGGCACAAGTCTTAGAAGTAGAGAACTTGAAGCCATGACCTGTGGCCCAAGACGACACGGCATCAATTGCAAGTTGAAGCCGGCGTTGAAGGAGAGGCGAATCATCACCCTGACAACAAAGGGTAAGATCATCGACATAGAGAGCGGAGAAGACACCAGAAGGAAGAGAGGAAAGAAGACCATTGAGGGCAACCAGAAAAAGAGTAGTGCTCAGAACACTACCCTGGGGCACACCTTCGTATTGCTGAAAAGAGGGAGACAGAGCGCTACCAAGGCGCACCCGAAAGGAACGACGGGAGAGTAAGCTGCGGAGAAAGAGAGGGAGATGACCACGAAGGCCAAAAGAATGAAGTTGAGATAGGATATGATAACGCCAAGTGGTGTCGTAAGCCTTTTCTAGGTCAAAAAGGACGGCAACAACGGAGGTCTTCGCAGCAAAAGCAGTACGAATATAGACCTCCAAGTTCACCAGGACATCTGTCGTGCTGCGGCACTTGCGGAAACCAAATTGAGAAGGGGAGAGGTGGTGATGGTGTTCCAGGAACCACATCAGACGAACGTTAACCATACGTTCAAAGAGTTTGCAGACACAACTTGTGAGAGCAATAGGGCGAAAGTCCTTAGGGGAAGTACCCAGAGACCCCGGTTTGCGAACAGGGAGGACAACGGCATCGAGCCAGTCCTCAGGGACTGACGACGACTCCCAGATCCGATTATACAGACTCAGTAAATACTGAGACGTGCTCGGAGGGAGATGGCGAAGCATCTCATAATGAATACCATCGGAGCCCGCCGCCGTAGAACCGCAGAGGGCCAGGGCAGAACGAAGTTCAGAGAGAGAGAAGGGATCATTATAGGGAAGCTGAAGATGAGTGCAGAAATCTAAAGGACGAGACTCAAGGACAGGTTTACGAAGAAGGAAAGATTGGGGAAGATGAAGACCAGAGCTAACAGAAGAAAAGTGGGAACCCAGTTCGGAAGCGACCTGCAACGGGTCCGCCACAAGAGTATCATGGAGGTGAAGGACCGGTGAAACATCGGGAACGAACTTACCCGCTATCTTGCGGATACGCTTCCAGATCTGGGCCAGAGGGGTTTCGGACGTAATTGTCGAGACATAAGATGCCCAACATTCACGTTTAGCCGTACGGATGGCCCTACGGGCCACCGCACTTGCTTTCCGAAAGAAAAGAAAAGAATCGGTCGTCTGCCTACGGCGGTGCTTCTTCCAGGCTGCACGCTTACAGCGGACAGCCCGAGCACAGTCCGCATTCCACCAGGGAACGCACTTCCGTGGACCCCGAGAGGAAGAGCGAGGAATAGAGCGGAGGGCAGCGTCGAAGACAGTGTCATGAAAAAGGAGGAGAGCGCGAGAGAGGGGCAGAAGGGAGAGGTCAGAGAGAGTAGCACTGAGGGAAAATAGGGTCCAGTCCGCCTTAGCAAACCGCCACCTAGGGAAAGAGAGGGAAGGGCGAAAAGAGAAAAAGGAAACAAGGATGGGGAAATGATCACTTCCATGGAGGTCATCAAGAACCTGCCACGTGAAATCTAAGTAAAGAGAAGAAGAGCAGAGAGAAAGATCAAGACAAGAAAGGGTGCGAGTTCGAGAGTCCAAATGAGTGGGCTCACCAGAATTCAGAAGAGACAGGGAAGAAGAGAGGAGAAACGGCTCAAGGAGGCGACCCCGGGTATTCGTCAGAACGTCACCCCAAAGAGAATGACGACAATTGAAGTCACCCAGCAGGAGCACAGGCTCCGGCAAGGAGTCTAGGAGGTGTTTCAAATCAGGAAGAGAGAGCGGGACACTCGGGGGGAGATAAATGGAACAAACTGTGTACCATTTCCCCACAAAGATACGAGCAGCAGAACAATGGAGAGGCGAAGGAAAAAGTAAAGGAACAAAGGGAACATCAGCCAGAATCAAGAGAGCAGAAGAATTAGAAGCCCCAGCAATGGCTGGGGGGGGGGGGAGAGAAAGGAATAGCCACGAAAACGACCAGGACGAGCACCAAGCATTGGCTCCTGGAGACAGACACAAAGGGGCGAAAACCGCGAAACCAGAAGTTGGAGTTCGAGGAAATTGGCGTAATAACCTCGAACGTTCCATTGAAGAATGGACAACGACGAGAAGAGAAAGGACAAAAACAGAGAACAAGGAAGAAACAAAGGCGAAAGAGCAACAGAGCACGTTAAAGAATATCAGGGTCGGGATCAGGGTCAGCAAAGTCAGGGTTAGGGGGCATGGGTAAACTGAGCAAAGACGGAGGGAAGGAAACGGGAGAACAGATCAGAGGTGGGCGGGCAGGGTCCGGAGGAGGAGGAGGAGGAGGAGGAGGAGGAGACAACGGAGAGGAGCAGTCAAGGACAGCAGCAGGAAGAGGGGGGAGTAGAAAGAGAGGAGCGCACCCCAGCAAGAGCAGCAACCGAAAGGGAAGCAGGGGCCAAAGAAACCTCCATAGCAGGAACAGGGGGCGCAAGCACTGAAACGGGAGGGGAAGGAGCAACAGAGCCAGAAGGAGGAGCTGAGGAAGAAAGCGAAGCCTTCTTACCCGCCGGGGAAGAGGAAGGAGAGGAGCCAGGCTTACGCTTCTGACTTAAAGAGACCGGTGTCCCATCAACTACGTACCGGGCAACGGATTCCAGTGTCTCAACAGGAGAAGCCGAACGAGAGCACACACGACGGCCGTTAGGAGAGCGATGGACATCCGCCCGCACCGACAGGCGGCGGGGAGAGCCGATAGATGGAGGAAGAGGATGGGAAGGAGGATCGGAGGGGGACGAGGAAGAAGACACAGAAGACACGACAGACCGGGTAGAAGGAAGGGGAACCCCAGACAGAGGACCAGGAGGAGGATCCTTCGGGAGAGAACCCAAAGGGACAGAGGAGGGGGCAGTGGGCGCATCAGGGTCCAAGGCCCGGAAACGGTTGTGAGTCTGAGGAAGGCGGGAAGGACGAGGAGAGGAAGAGCGCAACACGCGAGCATAAGAGATATTAGCATAAGGCGGGAGCCGGCGAACCTGGCGCCTCGCCTCAGGAAAAGATAAACGCTCCCGGTGCTTCAAGTTGAGGACGGCTGCCTCAAGCTTGTAATGGACACACGCACGGGAGAAGGTAGGATGGGCCTCACCGCAGTTGAGGCAACGAGCCTGGGGAGAAGCGCACTCCGACTTAGAGTGACCTTCGCCACCACACAAAGGACAGAGAGAGACAGTCCCGGAGTAGCGGAGGGCACCATGCCCAAACCTCCAGCACTTGTTGCAGAGCCGAGGAGAAGGAATGTACTCCTGGACAGAGCACCTGGCACCAGCAAGAATGACAGAGGGTGGAAGGGTCCTACCATCAAAGGTAATCTTCACAACCCGGAGGGGTTGACGGCGACTACCACGAGGGGGACGAGTAAACGTGTCCACCTGGAGAATAGAATGGCCCTGGGCAGCGAGGATATGTCGAATATCGTCGTGGCAGTCGCGCAGGTCCCGAACACCGGTCGCAACATGGGGCGGGAGCAAAATAGTGCCAACACTGGCATTCAACTGAACGTTCTTCGAGACCCGAACGGGGGTCTCGCCAAGGCAGGATAAGGCAGCCAAGCGGGAAGCAGCATCCTGAGAAGGAGCAGCAACGACACGTGTACCGAGACGAGTGGGGTTGAAAGTAATGGAGGCATCCACGGAATCAATGAGATGTCGATGGAGGGAGAAATCGTCAGGAGGCGCAGAATCAAGAGGGAGGAGATCAAAATATTTGGCCCACGAAGCGGGACCAAACAAGGCTTGATAGGTAGCAGAACTGGAAGGAATCGAGCGAGGGCGGCCGTGACGAGGACGGCGGTGAGAACCCCCAGAGAGAGAGGGGTTAAAAGGCGCAGTAGTTACAACTAGAGAAGGAGCCGCGCCAGGGGACGAGGTAGTCACCACTGGGGGCTTGGGGCTCGACCCAACCACAGAGGAGGGAGGGGAGCCAGAGGAAGGAGTCAGAGAGGCCAAAGGAGGAGCAAGGTCGGGGCCCAATGCAGCGGAGGCTACAGAGCCCGGTCTTCCAATACGGACCGACTCGGGGGCTTGGTCGCCCACCCCACGAGCCTGAGAAGGTAAACCAGAAGAAGCCGAAGCAGGGGTAATCATCTTGACGAAAGAAAGAATTCACTCACGAATGTGCCCCCACACCCACCATGGAGCCACAATTAGAGGCAGGACACCCAACAAGAAGCTATCGCCGATCTTGTCGGGGCCTCCTAGGGGTGCGTCGCGAGTATACGCCCCACAAACGCCACCTTAAGAAACCGACAGTCTGTCGAGATCGGGTTCAGTGACGAAGTGGGGATTGACAATAAAAGGTTCCCCTCGCTCTCGACGTCGGGTACTGCAGTTCTACGGGTGCATGAGTATGCCTCCTCAAGCACCCGGGCGTCAAAATAGAAGAAGTCCAAGGGAAGAACCAGAACGAGCAAAAGGTCGGTTGGAAACGGCAAGCAGATAGGAGAAGAGGGGGGAGAAAAACGAAACAGAAGGAAAAGGAAAAGATGCCCAGCAGAATTGGAGAGGACGGCAGCAGGAGCACAAGGCTAGAAAAGGACAGAGGACTGTCCCAAGGAGCATCACACTCCGGCAGCCGCCCACTAAGCCCCCACACGGCGACAACGAGCTGAGCGGGGAGGGGGACCGAGAACAAAACACAACATAAAGGACATCATGAAACAAAACAAGAAAACCGCACAGCACACAACAAGCTGAGAATAAAAACACATGCGAGTAATGCAGAAGGATAACATACATGTCAAAGTAAAATCAGCTTACTTATGTGCCCGGGAATGGGGATACCGCACATTAAACGCCTCCCAAATCAGCCACCTTCCCCAAGAGGCTTGACCCACCACCGGGGGCGCCATGTGAAGCGGAACCTTGGCAACAAACACTCGCAGACAGGGAACCCATATGGTGTCCCTCCGGACGCGAGTAACCGCCACCCTATCCCATACACCTGGAACCCGCTCATCAGAAAAGTCCTCCGGCTTCTCAAACAGCAGGAATTCGGCAACCCAGGCCTCCAGGTCCTCCACAGTAGGGGGCCGGACAGAGAGCACTACCACAGGGGCACCAGCGGCCACGGGCACACCACCAGACGACTGCAGGGAACCATGGCGGCACGCATCCTTTCTCAAAGTCACCACCAGGCCTCGCCCAGCACCAGCATCCTCACCACCCCCGGCACCGGAAGCCCCCACACCCCACTGCGGAGAGCCCCCCCGGGCGGGGAAGGAACAGGAGGCACACCCGAGACACAGGCACCAGCCCCAGCAGGCACATGTACCTCCGCCACCACCAACCGTGGAGACAACAACTCATCCGGAGCCACGCCGTCAACACCTGAAGACCCACAGTCACTGAAGTCCTCAACATCAGCCCAGACAGTAGACGAACGCCTGGAACGTTTGGGCTCCGGCCGGATATCGTCAGAGCTGGAAGCAGATTCAGAAGCACGGGCACCACTAGCCGGACGAACTGACGCCCGACGCAGAACGGCAGCAGCCTCTACCACAGGAGGAACCAGACCACACAGCAGGAGGCTCCGCAACCACCCCAGCACCCAGTACAGCAGGGACCCGAGGCACAGACGCAGGGCCAGGATCCGCATCCGAAGATGAGGAAGCAGACGGCGATGCTCCACAGAGTGTACCAAGAAGGTCCACGGGATCGGCAGGACCAGAGACATGGTCAGGAGGAACATCCGACGGCACCGCATCACCCGGAGGAGGGTCTGCGACAACCAGGGAAACGCCGGAAGACGCTTGGGGAGCCTCAGCAGCGAACGGGACCCTCACCTCCTCACCCCCGGAGTCCTTCTCCAGAGGGAGCGGTGGGATATCCTCTTCACGGAACAAGTTCACGGGAGCAACCGGATCAGCAGTACACCCGGCAACCTGATGCCCCAACAAGCCACACTGGAAGCAAGTACGGGGTTGTTGGGCATAAAACACCTGCATGTAGTATCCCAACAGCCGGACAGAGGACGGAATGTCCGACCTCAATCGCATCCCGAGGGTCCGAATGTTGGTCTTCACACTCGAATACGCGCAAGACGAAAGTGAGTTCATCCACACACTGATGACGGAGCCGTACCTCTGGAAGAATCGCCGGAGGAGAGTCTCAGGAAACTCCATGGGGGCGCCATGAACACTGACATACGTCACAGCACCACTACGGTCCGAAATGGTCACAGACCTGGAGCCTTCCTGCAGCTGCAAAGTACGTCCCTCATACCTCCGTAGAAAAGCATGGTACACCGCCTCACCCATAAACTTGATGATGACACGGTGAGCTGTGACCAGCTCAACACCATATACGTCCCGAACCGAGACTCGAAGCATGTCACTCAATACCACGTCCACCAACGGGTAACCAGCACGGCCAGTAAACTCCAATCCGATGGAGTTTAACTGCACGACAGCAGGAATAGGGCACCCATCGTAAAACACGCCACGTCCCCACCACCAGGAACAGCAGCGAGGGTAGACACCCTCACACCCCCTGCTGGCGAAAATGGCAACTACCCCAAACTGCCGGAGCGGTCACGCGTCACGTCCTCACTCAAAGGCAGTGCAGGTGGAACTCCCATGAGTGTGTGTAGTGGTAGTATTATGTGTTGGATGAATGTGTAGAGGTTGTACTGTGTGGGGAAGAGGGTGTAGTGGCAGTACTGTGTGGGAGAGTGTGTAGTGGTAGTACTGTTTGTGGGGGAGAGTGTGGAGTGGTAGTACTGTGTGGGGGAGTGTTTGTAGTGGTAGTACTGTGTGTTGGGAGAGTGTGTAGCGGTAGTACTGTGTAGGGAAAAGTGTGTAGTTGTTGCACTGTGTGTGGGGGAGTGTGTGTAGTTTTTTTTAGTTTTTTTATTTTTACATGCAAAGCATGCAATTTAAACACAATAAAAACAATACAGAATATATAACAAAGGAAAACAATAGACCACCGGCCAGAAGGACCGACAGCATAGCACAACAAAACACATACACGAGAAAAACATAGAAAAATACAGCATACATCAAAAACACAAAACATAATACAATGGCAAACTAGCAATCACAGTAACATCCAGAGACATAGCAGGAAACAGAACAGGACAAACACAATACATTCCAAACAAAACATAAAGAACAAACACGTACAACAGGCAAAGCAATATAAAAACACCAGGCCAAACGCACAGCACAAACAATACAGGAATAAAAAAAACACACACCAAGCCATCCGCCCCGTAAACAAAGGGCGAGGCCAAAATAAACAATAATAAGAAACAAGCAAAACACGCACACCTGAACACAAAACAGGCACAAACACAACAACATACATGCACCGGCCTGAAGGACCGATAATAAAACAACAAAGCACATCAAGAAACATAACAAGACACTGTAGCACAAAACAAATCAATACAAATTCATACAAAGACACTAAACACCGGCCTGAAGGGCCGACAACAAAAACAGAAACATGATGAAACACAAGAAAAAGTCACAATACAATACAACAAAACAACGGTCATGAGAACAAACACAACACCGGCCTGAAGGGCGCACAATAGGTACAACACATTACAAACAAACCACAGGTCCAAGCACACACCAAACACACAGCAAGCACACAGACTACTAAAATTTCTCATACATTTCCGGCCACTCCGCTGCCGGGAATCGAATGCAATACGCCTCCCAAAGTAACATAATGTCCTCCGAAACAGGGTCATTACGAACCGTACGAGGATCAGGCATTAACTCCTGCACACCCACAATAAAATATCGAGTCCGTCGAATCCAGATGGAAGAAGGGCACCACGAAACAGGACGCACGCGGTCATCAATGTCAAACCGCAAAGGATGGTCAGCATCATTCGCCACTCCGGAGGCCAAGACGAGAGGGAGAGGCACCTTCCCACGAGGCCGGGCAATGGGCAGCGCACTGGGAGCCTCCTCGGCTGTCTTACAGGGCCCCGCGTCAACCACCGAACGTTGTACCTGCTGGGACCCCCCACGCTTGGCATCCTTCTTCAGCACCAGCTTGATGCCTCGGCTCGCACCAGAACCCACACCACCCACGTCTGTAGGAGCAACCACCTTCCACTGCGTAGAACCTTCTGCAGGAGAAAGAATAGGAGGTAAAGCAGACGCACACCCATCGTCAACAGCAGACACATGTATATCAGCCACCACCAGCGACGTAGAGCGCGAAGCACCCGGAATCGCCACATCATCTCCCGAAGCGCCACTTGCGTCGTAATCCTCCGCATCAGCCCAAGTAGTAGAAGAACGCCTGGAACGCTTGGGCACTGGCCGCACATCCTCACAGCCGGAGGCGGACCCAGAACCACATGCCTCACGAACCGGGCGAACCAACGCCCGTCGCAGTACGGCAGCAGCCTCAACCACATGGGGAACCGGGCCGCACACAACAGGACGCTCCGCAGCCCCCCCAACACCCAGCACAGCCGTAACACCTGGCGAGGGTGCAGGACCAGGCACAGCAGCAGGAGTCGAGGAAGGCGCAGACGACCCGCAGAGACCAGCCGGAAGACCCTCGGGAGCAACTGGCACAGTGAAGTGACCAGCGATAGGAGCCACCGGAACACTCGGCGGAGGGACAACAACCACCTGGGGCATGTCGGGTGACGCAGAGGGGGCCGCATCAGCAGCGAATGGGACCTGCCTCTCTTCATCTCCAGAATCCACGCCCTGAGGGAGCGGCGGGAAATCCTCTTCCCGAAACAAGTTAACAGGTGCAGCAGGGGCCTCAGAGCACCCGGCAGCCTGATGCCCTAACTGGCCACACCGGAAACAAGTACGGGGCTGCCGGGCATAATACACCCGAATGTAGTAACCCAGCAGCCGGACAGAAGATGGAATATTCGACCGCAGGCGCATACCTAAGGTACGGACGTTCGTCTGCTTCCCAGCATACTTTCCCGAGGAAAGCGTGTTCACCCGCACACTGATGACAGCACCATACCTCCCGAAGAAGCGCCGGAGAAGGTCTTCAGGGAACTCCAGGGGCGCACCGTGCACACTGACATATGTCAGGGCACCACTTCGGTCAGAGATCGTAACGGAGCCGGCGCCATCCGGCAACTGCAACGAACGCCCTTCGTTCCGCTGGAGGAAGTCCCGATACTCCTCCTCCCGCACGAACTTGACAATCACCCGGTGGGCCGTAACAAGCTCAACTCCATATACAGCCTCCACCGGGACACGAAGCATGTCGCACATTACCAACTCTATGGCCGGATAACCAGCCTTGCACGAGAATTCTAGTCCCACGGAATTCACCCGCAAAACAGGAGGAATTGCAAGGCCCCCCATGTCAAAACGGCCACGTCAGCACACAGCCAGGCAGGCAACAACACTGGGAGGGCAGTGACGCCCTCACCACCTGGCGACCAAACGGCAAACAACTCCAACAGCCACGGAGGGTCGGTAAACGTCCTCGCTCCACGGCCGCTAGCAGTCGACTCCGTGGCCGTAACAGTTGGGGAGTGTCCAGTGGAAGTACTGTGTGAGGGAGAGTTTGTAGTGGTAATACTATGTGTGGGGGAGTGTGTATAGTGCTTGTACTATGTACTATGTGTTGGGGGAATGTGTTGTGGTAGTACTGTGTGTGAAGGGAGTGTGTAGTGGTAGTACTGTGTGTGCGGGAGAGAGTGTAGTGGTAGTACTGCGTGTGAGGTAGAGTTTGTAGTGGTCGTACTGTGTGTGGAGGGAGTGTGTGTAGTGGTAGTATAGTGTGTGGGGGAGAGTGTGTAGTGGTAGTACTGTGTGTGTGTGGAGGAAAAGTGTGTAGTGGTTGTACTATGTGTGGGGGAGAGTGTGGAATGGACGTACTGTGTGGGGAAGAGTGTGTAGTGGTAGTACTGAGTGGAGAAGAGTGTGTAGTGGTAGAACTGTGTCTGTTGGGGAAGTGTGTAGTGGTAGTACTATTTGTAGGGGAGAGTGTGGAGTGGAAGTACTGTGTGGGGGAGTGTTTGTAGTGTAGTACTGTGTGTTGGGAGAGTGTGTAGTGGTAGTACTGTGTAGGGGAAAGCGTGTAGTTGTTACACTGTGTGTGGGGGAGTGTGTGTAATTATAGTACTATGTTTTGGGGAGAGTGTGTTGTGGTAGTACTGAGTGGGGGAGAGTGTGTAGTGGTAGTACTGTGTAGGGAAAGAGTGTGTAGTGGTAGTACTGTGCAGAGGAGAGTGTTTAGTGGTAGTACTGTGTGTGGCAGAGTGTGTGTAGTGGTCGTACTATATGTGGGGGAACAGTGTGTGTATTGGTAGTACTGTATGTTGGGGAGAGTTTGTAGTGGTCGAACTGTATGTTGGGAAGAGTGTATATTGGTCGAACTGAAAAAGGGGGAGGGTGTGTAGTGGTAGTACTGTGTGTGGGGGAGAGTGTGTAGTGGTAGTACTATGTTTGGGGGAGAGTGTGTAGAAGTGGTACCGTGTGTGGGGTAGAGTGTGTAGTGGTAGTAACGTGTGTGAGGGAGAGTGTGTAGTGGTCGTTCTGTATGTTGGGGAGAGTGTGTAGTAGTATTACTGTGTTGGGGGGAGAGTGTGTATTGATAGTACTGTGTGTTGGGGAGAGTGTGTAGTAGTAGTACTGTGTGTGGGGGAGAGTGTGTAGTGGAGTACTGTGAGTTAGGGAGACTCAGCCCATACCGATCCAGTGGAGTTCGACACTCAGTCTGTACCGATCTTGTGGAGTCCTACACTCAACCCGTACCGATCCTGTGGAATCCTATACTCAGCATGTACCGATCCTGTGTAATCCTATATTCAGCCTGTACCGATCCTGTGGAGTCCTATACTCAGCCCATACCGATCCTGTGGAGTCCTTAACTCAGCCCGTACCGATCCTGTGAAGTCCTATGCTCAGCTCGAAGCGATCCTGTGGAGTGTTATACTCAGCCCATACCGATCCTGTGGAGCGCTATACTTAGCCCGTACCGACCCTGTGGAGTGCTATACTCACCTCGTACAGATCCTGTGGAACCCTATACTCAGCCCATAACGAACCTGTGGAGTGCTATACTCAGCCCGTAACAATCCTGTGGAGTCCTATGCTCAGCCCGTAACGATCCTGTGGAGTCCTATACTCAGCCCGTACCGATTCTGAGGAGTCCTATACTCAGCCTATATCGATCCTGTGGAGTCTTATACCCAGCCCGTATTGATCCTGTGGAGTCCTATACTCAGTCTGTACCGATCCTGTGGAGTGCTATATTCAACCTATACCGATCCTGTGGAGTCATAGGCTCAGCCCGTACCGATACTGTGGAGTCCTATACTCAGCCCATATCGATCCTGTGGAGTCCTATACTCAGCCCGTATTGATCCTGTGGAGTCCTATGCTCAGTCTGTACCGATCCTGTGGTGTCCTCTTCTCAGCCCGTAGCAATCCTGTGGAGTTCGATATACAGCCTGTACCGATTCTGTGAAGTCCTATACTCATCCCATACCGATCCTATAGAGTCCTATACTCAGACCGTACCGATCCTGTGGAGTTATATACTCAGCCCGTATCGATCCTGTGGAGTTATATACTCAGCCCGTACCGATCCTGTGGAGTCCTATACTCAGCCCGTATCGATCCTGCTGAGCCCTATACTGAACCCAAAACGATCCTGTGGAGTGCCAAACTCAGCTCGTACCGATCCTGTGGAGTCCTATACTCAGCCCGTGCCGATCCTGAGGAGTGCTATACTCAGCCCGTACCGATCCTGTGGAGTCCTAAATTAAGCCCGTACTGATCCTGTGGAGTCCTATACTCAGCCCGTATCGATCCCGTGGAGTCCTATACTCAGCCCGTATCGATCCTGTGGAGTCCTATACTCAGCCCGTACCGATCCTGTGGAGTCCTATACTCAGCCCATACCGATCCTGTAGAGTCATAAATTCAGCCCGTACCGATCATTTGGAGTCCTATACTCAGCCTGTACTGATCCTGTGGAGTCCTATACTACGCCTGTACCAGTCCTGTTGAGTCCTATACTCAGCCCGAAATGATCCTGTGGAGTCCTATACTCAGCCCGTACCGTTCCTGTGCAGTCCTATACTCAGCCCATAGCAATCCTGTGGAGTTCTATATTCAGCCCCATACCGATCCTGTGGAGTCCTATACTCAAACCGTACCGATCCTGTGGAGTCCTATACTCAG
Organism: Procambarus clarkii; assembly: GCF_040958095.1. Classification (NCBI taxonomy): domain Eukaryota; kingdom Metazoa; phylum Arthropoda; class Malacostraca; order Decapoda; family Cambaridae; genus Procambarus; species Procambarus clarkii. The sequence continues at coordinate 29,452,936 of NC_091173.1, read as the reverse complement.
CCCGTACCGATCCTGTGGAGCCCTATACTCAGCCTGGTCCGATCCTGTAGAATCCAAAACTCAGTCCGTACCGTTCCTGTGCAGTCCTATACTCAGCCCGTAGCAATCCTGTGGAGATCTATATTGAGCCCCATATCGATCCTGTGGTGTCCTATACTCAAACCGTACCGATCCTGTGGAGTCCTATACTCAGCCCGTACCGATCCTGTGGAGCGCTATACTCAGCCCGTAACAATCCTGTGGAGTGTTATGCCCAGCCCGAACCGATCCTGTGGAGCTGTGGAGATTCAGAATATTCTCAGTGCTCAACTGCTGGACCTACTCTCACACTGGCTTGTGTGGTGGTTGATTTACGCAGCTTAGTACTGTATTTTCAGCACTATTTAATTCTTGTTCTCTAGCGTTACGTTAACTTGTCTGTTTGATTGTTTTTATTATTTTGCACCCTGTAATATGGCCAAGTCTTGGAGGGAATATTTATATTTTTGTAATTTTGTCAAAGTTATTTTTTCTCATAAGTAAAGCATTTAAATTTTTCCAAGCTTTATACTTTATCCTACAGTTACCACACCATGTTGAAGCTAGTATAGCAGTTTTATTTTAATTTGTTTTTACTTTTTTCTATGTGTATTGCATTCCATCTGCCCTAAGCCACTGCTCTTAGTCATTTTACCGTCCCATATAATTGGGGGTTTGTTCGGGAGTCTTGCCCAGGTATCCTCCTTGACTCTTTACTTAAAGTTGTGGTAATTGTACTTGGCTTTAATACAGGTTTGTCTTTGTCTTTTCAGAATTCCTATTTTGAATATTTTAATGGTGCTTAATACTGTTTACATTCCAGGTGTAGGAATTTATGACTGTTGGATTGACTTTGTATTAGGTGATGTTTTGTGGCCAAATTCATACTCTTAGTTGGTTATTCAATGTTCTTTGCTTTACTCTGTGATTTCCAACTTATTTTCGTCCCTACAGGAGAATTTCTCATTACTGCAGGTCACCCCCCTCTGGTACTCTGGTACTTGGTCTGTCTCCAGGCCAATACGCCTACTTCTATGCAACCCGAACGTAGGAGGCCACAGGGGGCCATAGTTCCTCTAGCATTCAGGCCTACGCTGTACAGTTGAAACCAATAGAGCAGTTCTCGTCATTAATAAACACTTTCCGCACCCCTACGCGTTGGTCAGAGAATATGGTACCTGCTCAAGTAGGGAGTTACTATTCTTTTCCAGAGCACACACAATGATAACTTTGTAGGTGCTATCTAGTTTTAATAGGAAACTTTTTACCTTTGTTCTCGTCATTTAGAGATCAGGTAAGACATCCCTACATTTTTTGGAGTACCTTGGAAACAATATTGTTTCAACAATTCAAGTAGGATCCCTCTTGCCCTTATCCTCGTCTTACAAAGTACCGGGTACAAGATTCCTTAGTTCCTCGAAACCCTTCTTTTCACCTTTTGATCTAAGTAATCAATTCAATTCAATTACTAAAGTTAATTGTTGTAACCTTGACTAATAAGTTTAAACAGGATAATTTACAGTTACCATGTCATACTGTCAGTCTTACATCTCATATTTTGGAACATCCTCTGAGGTATTTTCTTTGCATCTTATTTGCTATCATTTCATTCACCATGTTTCACCTAGCCATGTTCCGGCGTACTCCAGAAGATGAAGTGGGCACACTAATTCTTGCGACCAAGGTGGAGTTGCTAACTCTTGTAAATGAATACCGCATCACTGCCCCACATGGAGTCACTAAAACTGACCTCCATGACCTTAGTTTGGACCATCTATTAGACAATGATCGTATTACATCTGAGACTCATGAACAACACTTAATTGCAGATAAGAGTGTCCTGGCAGCCATGGAATTGAAGATAGAGCTCGCTAACATTGAACGCGAACGTGTGAAGGAACACGCTGCCCTTGAGAAGGAAGCCCTTCAAAGGAAGGAACGAGAATCTGAACTTCACCTCATGCTCGCTGAAAAAGAAGCTGCTCTTCAAAAGGAAACTCTTCAGGTAAGAGAAAGTGAAATGGAACTCCAACGTAAACGTGAACAGGACGCTCTCCAAGTAAGAGAACGTGAACTTCAAATCCAATGAGAACATGAAAAAGAACTGCAGAAGGAAGCTCTTGGAGAGAAAAAATGGGAATCCGCCATTGCTCTAGAACACCACAGAAAAGAGCTTGACCTGGAAACCACCCACATCTATCAGCGCAAGGAAACAGAAGCTAAACTCCCGGTACGTTTTAATCTTTCTTGTGCAATTTAGTTGATGCCGTCTTTTGTCGAGACAGGTAGATGCATTCTTTACCTCATTTGAGGGTCTAGCTAATCCAGCTCAGCTGGCCTGAAAATCTGTGGTCTGTACTTATAAAATCTCATTTGACAGGTAAAGCCGCCTTAATCCTCAGTACTATGCCTTCGGAAACCGACTACCAAGTGTAGAAACAGGCAGTGCTTGATGCCTACCTCCTTTCCATAGAGAACTATAGACGTAAGTTTAGGGACTACCTTAAAACCAGTTCTAATACTTATCTAGAGCGCTAGTAATAAGAAAAGGTATTTCATAAAGTGGCTGGAAGCAGCACAAGTCTCCTAATTTACAGAGCTCATCAACCTCATCTTGGTTGAGGAATTCCTACGTCGTGTACCTACTCTTGTACGTCTTTATCTTGCAGACAAGGAAGAACCCAACCTTACTAGATGTGCACAGTTGGCTGACTCTTACAGTCTCATTCAGAGTACCATTCGACACACCCTCTTGTAAGACATCTTGGTCTAGTTCTCTAACGTAACGTTAACGTGTCTGTTTGATTGTTTTTATTATTTTGCACTCTGTAATATAGCCAAGTCTTGGAGGGAATATTTATTTTTTGTAATTTTGTCAAAGTTATTTTTTTTCATAAGTAAAGTATTTAAATTTTTCCATGCTTGTACTTTATCCTGCAGTTACCACACCGTGAAGAAGTTAACATAGCAGATTTATTTTAATTTGTTTTTACTTTTTGTTATATGTGCATTGCACTCCAATTGCCCTATGCCACTGCTCTTAGTCATTTTACCGTCACAGAAGTTTATCACCACTGACTGTAACAGTTAACCTGATGAAGGCCGTTGGCAGAGAGTAGATCCCTGATTATTGGTGTTTTCCTAAAAGTAGCCTGCAGCAGAAATGATAGATATCTCCCTCCTAATTATTTGCAATGATATATTTGGGAGACATTTGAAGGTAGTAGTAATAGAATAAATTATCTTTTGTTCGATGTAAAATGCACGTATAGAACTTCTATGAACATTTTACATCGCATATAGAACAAAATTATCGACATCTTTTTACTTGCTTTTCATAATTAATGAACTACAAACGCACTCTCATCGCCAGAACCGGTGTTATAAATAACATTTAATTTTTTAACATAAATATTATGTTTATCTGCAGGATAAGAAATGCATTTCATAAATTTATGCAAGAATTGAACAGAATTAAATTCAATTACGTGAATGCTCTTTATTAAACAGAAAATTAAAAATAAATAAAACAATATAAAGCGAAAACTTAAATAAATTTACGAAAACCTAAGTAATAAACACAAGAAAAACTGATAAAGAAAACATGAAAATTCTACCACTTCAGAATTAGATTCATTAAGCATCATGTATACCTTTTTATTGGGCTGTTGCACGAAGGTTGCACTTGGCTATAAGACTCCCCCAGGTAGGATTTCCCAAGGTGTTCTTTCCCAGCTATTTGGGATCTGGTTCACCTAGCTTTCAACGGAGGTCACTACTAATATGTTTCGCAGATTCCATTTACTTAATACTTTTTCTGGTAATATGATGCTGTGATATTATTTATTTACATATTTTATAAGTATTTAAATAATTTAAATGTGAGACACACCGGGGATTAGTAATTTGCGTTAGACAGACACACCGAGGATTAGTAATTAACGTTAGACAGAAGAATGATGTCTAGTTTCCGACGGAGTTAGCAATAATGAGCTTCTATGACATGCAGTGCTCAGCAATGCTTATTTAATAACTACTAACGTACTTTCTTGCTACAATTATTTAATGGTTTTTTTCATAATAGACATATCTATTACGAGTTATTGGTAAAAAATCATTAATATTTAACATGATGGACACGCCGGCAGACATATTTCCAGTTCTTGGTTATGTAGTCAAAAACATAGCTTATGTATGATTTGCATCGATTTCGGGGATCAACCTCCCTGCGGCCTGGTCTCTGAACTGGACTCTTACAAGTACTCCAGAAATGTCTTGGCTTGAAGGCGTGTTACTAGAAAGATCGGTATTAGTAAACAGTTTGTTGAATCACAACTTATCAACCAAGAACCCGATAAGAAGGAAAAGTTGCCTTTAGCACTCGTTACTGCTTCATGAATCTGGACTAAGTTGTTGGCAAGTAATGAAGTGGAGGCATGGGATCAGGTGCCAGCTGGGGTCTGGGGATCAGGTGCCAGCTGGGGGGTAGGTGATCAGGTGCCAGCTGGGGGCTGGGGATCAGGTGCTAGCTGGGGGCTGGGGATCAGGTGCCAGCTGGGAGTTGGGGAATCAAGAGCCAGCTAGGGGCTGGAAATCAGGTTCTTTCTGGGGGCTAGGGGTAAGGACAAGTGGGTGGTTGGAGATCAGGAGCAAGGTGAGGGCTGGAGATCAAAAGTGAGTGTAAATGAGAATTGAAAATAAATATGTTTTGAGCTATAATTCTGTTCCAGACTAAAAAGAGTCAGGGGGGTAATAGTGATAGGTTTTAGACTTATTAATGACAGGAGTCATGACACACCCATTGCTTAACAGGAGTATGTGCAGAGAACTCTCACTCCATAAATACATTCAATAAAACACATAAATTAATCGGATCGCATTAAATGTCTCAATCTACTCTCTTTGGTGCGATGCATACTCGAATGATACATCTCTATCTACTCGAGAGAGATGAATAGTAGTTTACATTTGGAAAATCTCAGAGACTGTCACAGAAATATCTCCCTGCGAGAGTAGGGGGCAGATCACAATGTGCAATAGCTTCGCTGAAAAGCATTCGAGCATTAGGAATGATGAAATAAAATTTTGTAAACATTTAAAGCACAATAATTTTCATCGCCCTCCCTTACACGTAGGGCATAACTACCCGAGCATCTCGGTGTTCGAAGGGAAACTTGGTAAAGCCTCAAATGTATTCCTGATCAACCGGGTGAGGAATTGGTCATTGATCATTTACATATCAAACTGAGAGATTCCTTTCAATTACCTGGTTTACCAGACCCAAGCCAGAAGGCCTGTCCAGAGACCGAGTCGCGAGGACATTGATCATTGAACCCAAGCTAGGTAAGGGGCTTCATATGAGCAAATGTCTAAATATGTGCTAAGTTAGGTGCTTTCTTTTTGTGTGTGCGCAAGGTTTGGAAGCGATTAGTGCTCAGGAACATAGTGACAGTTCCCCTTACTAAAGAAGGAACAGGTAAATTATTATTTAATGAAAGAGACTCTAGTGAGTTTGAGAATCTAAAGAAACCAAAGAGGATTCTATCGATCGTCAGATAATATGATTAAAAACAAACTGAATGAGGCAATTTTAAAATATATGATTAAAGATGAGGGTTTCTTGGATAACAGACTCACGGATGCTGAGGAAAGCATGCAAGTGAGGCTAAGACCTCATATATGTTTGGAAGTTCTTGCTCATAGATCTCCAGCTGTGACCTGTCGCATATATGCTTTGACTAACCTCATATATGTCTGCAAACTCTGGCTCCCCGGACTCCAGCTTTGACTAACCCTATATATGATTGCAAACTCTGGCTCCCCGGACTCCAGTTGCGGCTATCCTTACATAAGTCTGCAAGCAGTGGCTCATCAACCACCAGCTGTGGTTAGCCTTATATAAATCTTCAAGCTTTGGCTTCCCCGGACTCCAACCTTACATAAATCTGCAAGCTCTGGCTCATGAACCACCAGCTGTGGTTAACCTTACATATGTCTGCAATCTCTGGCTCATCAGCCACCAACTGTGCTTAACCATACATAAGTCTGCAAGCTCTGGTTCATGAACCACCATCTGTGGTTAACCTTACATAAGTCTGCCAGCTCTGGCTCATGAACCACCAGCTGTGGTTAACCTTACATAAGTCTGCAAGCTCTGGCTCATGAACCACCAGCTGTGGCAACCTTACATAAGTCTGCAAGCTCTGGCTCATGAACCACCAGCTGTGGTTAACCTTACATAAGTCTGCAAGCTCTGGCTCATGAACCACCAGCTGTGGTTAACCTCACGTAAGTCTGCAAGCTGTGGCTAATCAGCTGCAAGCTGTGGCTAATCCATTACATGTCTGGAAGATCTGGCTCCCCAGCCTCCAACTGTGCTTAGCTATATACAAGTCTTGAAAGTCTGACGCCCCGGCCTCCAACTGTGTTTAACCATATACAAGTCATTAAAGTCTGGCTCCACGGTTGCAAGCTAAGCTTAGCCATATACAAGTCTTGAAAGTCTGGCTCCCTGCCCTCCAGTTGTGGTTAACCATATAAAAGTCTTGAAAGTCTGGCTCCCTGCCCTCCAGTTGTGGTTAACCATATAAAAGTCTTCAAAGTCTGGCTCCCTGCCCTCCAGTTGTGGTTAGCCATATACAAGTCTTGAAAGTCTGGTTCCCTGCCCTCCAGCTGTGGTTAGCCATATACAAGTCTTGAAAGTCTGGCTCCCTGCCCTCCAGTTGTGGTTAACCATATAAAAGTCTTCAAAGTCTGGCTCCCTGCCCTCCAGTTGTGGTTAGCCATATACAAGTCTTGAAAGTCTGGCTCCCTGCCCTCCAGTTGTGGTTAGCCATATAAAAGTCTTGAAAGTCTGGCTCCCTGCCCTCCAGTTGTGGTTAACCATATAAAAGTCTTGAAAGTCTGGCTCCCTGCCCTCCAGTTGTGGTTAACCATATGAAAGTCTTGAAAGTCTGGCTCCCTGCCCTCCAGTTGTGGTTAACCATATAAAAGTCTTGAAAGTCTGGCTCCCTGCCCTCCAGTTGTGGTTAACCATATAAAAGTCTTCAAAGTCTGGCTCCCTGCCCTCCAGTTGTGGTTAACCATATACAAGTCTTGAAAGTCTGGCTCCCTGCCCTCCAGCTGTAGTTAGCCAAATACAAGTCTTGAAAGTCTGGCTCCCTGCCCTCCAGTTGTGGTTAACCATATGAAAGTCTTGAAAGTCTGGCTCCCTGCCCTCCAGTTGTGGTTAACCATATACAAGTCTTGAAAGTCTGGCTCCCTGCCCTCCAGCTGTAGTTAGCCATATACAAGTCTTGAAAGTCTGGCTCCCTGCCCTCCAGCTGTAGTTAACCATATGAAAGTCTTGAAAGTCTGGCTCCCTGCCCTCCAGCTGTAGTTAGCCATATACAAGTCTTGAAAGTCTGGCTCCCTGCCCTCCAGTTGTGGTTAACCATATGAAAGTCTTGAAAGTCTGGCTCCCTGCCCTCCAGCTGTAGTTAGCCATATACAAGTCTTGAAAGTCTGGCTCCCTGCCCTCCAGTTGTGGTTAACCATATGAAAGTCTTGAAAGTCTGGCTCCCTGCCCTCCAGTTGTGGTTAACCATATGAAAGTCTTGAAAGTCTGGCTCCCTGCCCTCCAGTTGTGGTTAACCATATGAAAGTCTTGAAAGTCTGGCTCCCTGCCCTCCAGCTGTAGTTAGCCATATACAAGTCTTGAAAGTCTGGCTCCCTGCCCTCCAGTTGTGGTTAACCATATGAAAGTCTTGAAAGTCTGGCTCCCTGCCCTCCAGTTGTGGTTAACCATATGAAAGTCTTGAAAGTCTGGCTCCTCAGACTGTAGGAAGGCAGCGGCATCACAAACGGATGTGCATGATTCATTTTCTTTGCACAATATGGATATATAATTTAAGCTTCAGTTCCTCTAGTCGTTTATTGTGTGGTAGTTGATAGTTGTTGTTGTTGATATGGTAGTTTAAGCAATTGTAGTGGTAGTAATAGTAGTGGTAGTTTTTGTTGTCGTGGTAGTTAATATATGTTGTCGTTGTGGTAGTTTATTTTGTTGTTGTCGTGGTAGTGGTTGTTGTTGTCGTGGTAGTGGTTGTTGTTGTCGTGGTAGTGGTTGTTGTTGTCGTGGTAGTGGTTGTTGTTGTCGTGGTAGTGGTTGTTGTTGTCGTGGTAGTGGTTGTTGTTGTCGTGGTAGTGGTTGTTGTTGTCGTGGTAGTGGTTGTTGTTGTCGTGGTAGTGGTTGTTGTTGTCGTGGTAGTGGTTGTTGTTGTCGTGGTAGTGGTTGTTGTTGTCGTGGTAGTGGTTGTTGTTGTCGTGGTAGTGGTTGTTGTTGTCGTGGTAGTGGTTGTTGTTGTCGTGGTAGTGGTTGTTGTTGTCGTGGTAGTGGTTGTTGTTGTCGTGGTAGTGGTTGTTGTTGTTGTTGTCGTGGTAATTATTGTTGTTATTGTTGTCGTGGTAGTTTATTTTGTTGTTGTTGTGGAGGTGGTAGTTGTTGTGGTAGTTGATGTTGTTTATCAAATTGCAGATGTAGTAGTTGTAGTTGTAGAGGTTGTAGTTGATGTCGTTGTTTATGTAGTAGTTGTAGATGTGGTAGTTGATGTCGTTGTTGATGTAGTTGTGGATGTGGTAGTTGATGTTGTGGTTGTTGAAGTGGTAGTTGATGTTGTGGTTGTTGATGTAGTACTTGTGGAAGTGGTAGTTGATGCTGTGGTTGTGGAGGTAGTAGATGATGTTGTGGTTGTAGAGGTGGTAGTTGATGTTGTTGATGTAGAGGTTGTAGTTGATGTTGTGGTTGATGTAGTAGTTGTGGAGGTGGTAGTTGATGATGTGGTTGTAAAGGTAGTAGTTGATGTTGTGGTTATTGAAGTGGTAGTTGATGTTGTAGTGGTGGTAGACGATGTTGTGGTTGTTGAAGTGGTAGTTGGTGTTGTAGTTGTGGAGGCAGTAGTTGATATTGTTGTTGTGGAGGTGGTGGTTGATGTTCCAGTTGTTGTGGTTGATGTTGTTCCAGTTGTTGTGGTTGATGTTGTTCCAGTTGTTGTGGTTGATGTTGTTCCAGTTGTTGTGGTTGATGTTGTTCCAGTTGTTGTGGTTGATGTTGTTCCAGTTGTTGTGGTTGATGTTGTTCCAGTTGTTGTGGTTGATGTTGTTCCAGTTGTTGTGGTTGATGTTGTTCCAGTTGTTGTGGTTGATGTTGTTCCAGTTGTTGTGGTTGATGTTGTTCCAGTTGTTGTGGTTGATGTTGTTCCAGTTGTTGTGGTTGATGTTGTTCCAGTTGTTGTGGTTGATGTTGTTCCAGTTGTTGTGGTTGATGTTGTTCCAGTTGTTGTGGTTGATGTTGTTCCAGTTGTTGTGGTTGATGTTGTTCCAGTTGTTGTGGTTGATGTTGTTCCAGTTGTTGTGGTTGATGTTGTTCCAGTTGTTGTGGTTGATGTTGTTCCAGTTGTTGTGGTTGATGTTGTTCCAGTTGTTGTGGTTGATGTTGTTCCAGTTGTTGTGGTTGATGTTGTTCCAGTTGTTGTGGTTGATGTTGTTCCAGTTGTTGTGGTTGATGTTGTTCCAGTTGTTGTGGTTGATGTTGTTCCAGTTGTTGTGGTTGATGTTGTTCCAGTTGTTGTGGTTGATGTTGTTCCAGTTGTTGTGGTTGATGTTGTTCCAGTTGTTGTGGTTGATGTTGTTCCAGTTGTTGTGGTTGATGTTGTTCCAGTTGTTGTGGTTGATGTTGTTCCAGTTGTTGTGGTTGATGTTGTTCCAGTTGTTGTGGTTGATGTTGTTCCAGTTGTTGTGGTTGATGTTGTTCCAGTTGTTGTGGTTGATGTTGTTCCAGTTGTTGTGGTTGATGTTGTTCCAGTTGTTGTGGTTGATGTTGTTCCAGTTGTTGTGGTTGATGTTGTTCCAGTTGTTGTGGTTGATGTTGTTCCAGTTGTTGTGGTTGATGTTGTTCCAGTTGTTGTGGTTGATGTTGTTCCAGTTGTTGTGGTTGATGTTGTTCCAGTTGATGTTGTTCCAGTTGTTGTGGTTGATGTTGTTCCAGTTGTTGTGGTTGATGTTGTTCCAGTTGTTGTGGTTGATGTTGTTCCAGTTGTTGTGGTTGATGTTGTTCCAGTTGTTGTGGTTGATGTTGTTCCAGTTGTTGTGGTTGATGTTGTTCCAGTTGTTGTGGTTGTTGATAGGGTCGTTGTGGTGCTTGTTGTTGTTCCAATTTGATTGGTTGATATCACTGTCCCGGAATTTGTTGTCTGACCTGATGGGTTTGTGGTCTGACCTGATGGGTTTGTTGTCTGACCTGATGGGTTTGTTGTCTGACCTGATGGGTTTGTTGTCTGACCTGATGGGTTTGTTGTCTGTCCTGATGGATTTGTGGTCTGACCTGATGGGTTTGTTGTCTGACCTGATGGGTTTGTGGTCTGACCTGATGGGTTTGTTGTCTGACCTGATGGGTTTGTTGTCTGTCCTGATGGATTTGTGGTCTGACCTGATGGGTTTGTTGTCTGACCTGATGGGTTTGTGGTCTGACCTGATGGGTTTGTGGTCTGGCCTGATGGGTTTGTGGTCTGACCTGATGGGTTTGTTGTCTGACCTGATGGGTTTGTGGTCTGACCTGATGGGTTTGTGGTCTGGCCTGATGGGTTTGTGGTCTGACCTGATGGGTTTGTTGTCTGTCCTGATGGATTTGTGGTCTGACCTGATGGGTTTGTTGTCTGACCTGATGGGTTTGTTGTCTGACCTGATGGGTTTGTGGTCTGACCTGATGGGTTTGTTGTCTGTCCTGATGGATTTGTGGTCTGACCTGATGGGTTTGTGGTCTGACCTGATGGGTTTGTTGTCTGTCCTGATGGATTTGTGGTCTGACCTGATGGGTTTGTTGTCTGACCTGATGGGTTTGTTGTCTGACCTGATGGGTTTGTTGTCTGACCTGATGGGTTTGTGGTCTGACCTGATGGGTTTGTTGTCTGACCTGATGGGTTTGTTGTCTGACCTGATGGGTTTGTTGTCTGACCTGATGGGTTTGTGGTCTGACCTGATGGGTTTGTTGTCTGACCTGATGGGTTTGTTGTCTGTCCTGATGGATTTGTGGTCTGACCTGATGGGTTTGTTGTCTGACCTGATGGGTTTGTGGTCTGACCTGATGGGTTTGTGGTCTGGCCTGATGGGTTTGTGGTCTGACCTGATGGGTTTGTTGTCTGACCTGATGGGTTTGTGGTCTGACCTGATGGGTTTGTGGTCTGGCCTGATGGGTTTGTGGTCTGACCTGATGGGTTTGTTGTCTGTCCTGATGGATTTGTGGTCTGACCTGATGGGTTTGTTGTCTGACCTGATGGGTTTGTTGTCTGACCTGATGGGTTTGTGGTCTGACCTGATGGGTTTGTTGTCTGTCCTGATGGATTTGTGGTCTGACCTGATGGGTTTGTGGTCTGACCTGATGGGTTTGTTGTCTGTCCTGATGGATTTGTGGTCTGACCTGATGGGTTTGTTGTCTGACCTGATGGGTTTGTTGTCTGACCTGATGGGTTTGTTGTCTGACCTGATGGATTTGTGGTCTGACCTGATGGGTTTGTTGTCTGACCTGATAGGTTTGTTGTCTGACCTGATGGGTTTGTTGTCTGTCCTGATGGATTTGTGGTCTGACCTGATGGGTTTGTTGTCTGTCTTGATGGATTTGTGGTCTGACCTGAGGGTTTGTTGTCTGACCTGATGGGTTTGTTGTCTGTCCTGATGGGTTTGTTGTCTGACCTGATGGGTTTGTTGTCTGACCTGATGGATTTGTTGTCTGACCTGATGGATTTGTGGTCTGACCTGATGGGTTTGTTGTCTGACCTGATGGATTTGTTGTCTGTCCTGATGGATTTGTGGTCTGACCTGATGGGTTTGTTGTCTGTCCTGATGGATTTGTGGTCTGACCTGATGGGTTTGTCTGGCCTGATGGATTTGTAGTCTGACCTGATGGGTTTGTTGTCTGACCTGATGGATTTGTGGTCTGACCTGATGGGTTTGTTGTCTGCCCTGATGAATTTGTTGTCTGACCTGATGGATTTGTTGTCTGACCTGATGGATTAGTTGTCTGACCAGATGGATTTGTTGTCTGACCTGATGGATTTGTTGTCTGACCTGATGGATTAGTTGTCTGACCAGATGGATTTGTTGTCTGACCTGATGGATTTGTTGTCTGACCTGATGGATTAGTTGTCTGACCTGATGGGTTTGTTTGACCAGTCTGATGTGTTGTCGACTGTTCAACATTATGTAACAAACTAGGCTGTTGTAAGAATTATCCAGAGTGGTTTATCGACAAAAGAGAATGGGAAGCTGAGCCGCATGGTGACCTGACCCCCAGGGGAATTCGCGGTGGAAATAACCGACGCTTTGTTCATAACTGCGTATAATGAATCATCCTATAGTATTCAGTAATTTAGAGAAAATTAGCCTTTATTCATTTTGCATTAAAATTGTATTGTATAATAGTACTGGATACAATATCAAGAGTATTCTAATTATTGAGTTTGTCACCATCAGTGACGTCACGAATCAGATCTAACTTTTAAAGCGGAGTGACCGGCGGTCATAGGTCATCAGGGGTTGACAGGTCTACTATTTCTCAAAGTTTTAATAACCATTTTTGTGATCGGGAACAGCTCTGCCGTTAGATGTTTGTAATTTAATTCAGTAAAATAATTCAACCAGTCTGGATCAATTCAGTATAAACAGAGGATAATTGTTATAACTTAACCTTGCTAAAGTAACTGGGTAAGCGAGGCGGAAGGATACAATACTCTGTCTGGGGTAGTCCAGACAAGAAAAAAATCAGTGTGGTCACGGAAGCAGCTAGGAGAGGTCAAACATCTTACCTCTCCCCTAGACCAGCCAAGACATCTAGCTGGTCGCCCAAGGTATAGTTGCTATTGTTAATTATAGAAATAGTCTTCTCATTTGCCACTCAGGTCAAGTAGGGAGTGTTAAAGTAATAGGGAGTGAACATATTTAGATTTTGTTTTAGTTTTCTTTTAATAAATTAAATTTGTTATTAATTTGCATTTTATTGTTTCCATGTGTTTTATGTGTATACTTGTCCTGGTCACGTGGTCCACACGAGGCAGAGTTGCATTGTGCGCCGATTCTAACATCGAATCGGAATTATCATTACCGTGTAATTTATTCCACACTCAAGGTCATCGTTTATAGTGGGGATCAAGCCCCTAGGTTGATTAATTAGCGTGATCGATCCAGACCTCGATCATTGCTCTTGTATTACTGGTCTGGTGGTGGCAGCAGAGGTGACTCTAGGGTTTTGTGCAGAGCTTAGGTCACGTCATACTGGGTGTAGAATCCTAAGTCGGTCAATCGTCTTAGGACCACGTGGCGTGGAGTTGGCTTTGTTAAAAGTTTTGGGGTCCCTTGGTTTAGAAATAAAAGTAAGAATACGGGTAGAGGGAGTAGAAAGAAGGTAGAGAAGTAAAGAGAGAGGAACACCTAACCCGTGTTACAATGGTGCACAGCGGTGGTTTCAACAATTTTGTTTGAAATTGTTGAAAGGCTCACGCGTCTAGCCGTTCGAACACGTGCGCGGATGTTAAGGAGACAGCCGCGGGCCAGGATTAGCAGTGCGCCCCACAAGTGCGTTTGAGTGGGGATTGGCGAATCTTGGGTCATGCGGGCTGATATGATTAAGGTTAGTTAGTAAGATTAGAATTAAAAAAAAATTAGATTTATTGAAAAGGAGACCGCTCCGAGTTGATTGGACTGGGTACCATACTCGACCCATTGCAATTAATTCAGAGGTGTTGGGAGCCACCATACTCTCAACAGCAGTTCCTTGAGGGCTGTCGGGGGCGGATATATCTGTGGGACGCCAATAGATAGTCCGAGGGCGTTATTAGACGACCCAAAACGCTAGGAAAAACGTAATCCGTGAAGGGCGTTGCGGCCTCCGAGGGACGGACTAGTAACCTACCTAGCAGCGATTCAACAACTAAGTGATCGCACACTTAGTGGAGGTTGAGTCGTCCCTAGTCATAATTGTTGCTGAAAGCTGCGTGTCGCTCTGTTGGAACCTAGAGGGTGTGGCCCCTAGGCTAGGTGTGGTACGGCGAGCCGGTAGGAACAATTATAAGATTAAGTCGAGTGCATTTTTGAATTAAGTATACTTAAATTTATAAAGTAATTTCAGTTTATTTGCGTTGTTCTAGATTAATTTTTTCCCCTAAATTCAATCCCCGGTTAAAATTTTTCCCAAGTGTTTAGCGTTTTCTTGCATATTAGGCTAAGTGCGTACGTTAAGTCTTGTTATTCCCTGTTCTATTAGTCTAAGTCAGAGGCGTTGTTAATCCTCTGGACTTAGGGCTATATGTCGGTCACGATAGATAAGTGAAGGAGTTTAAGGGATAGTAAGTTGCGTGTAAATGTTATTTGTCCGCGGAATATTTCTAAGTATTTTGGGATAAGTTTTCGGCCAAGTCGATGTCGGAAAGTCGTTAACTGTAATTAATTTGTATTCGTGGGTCACGTGTATGTTCTGGGCGTCATTAGGATTCTCCAGTCGATGCGGATGATATTTTCTAGTTTTTACCAGTAAGACGGTAAAATTGTGTTTGTAGACTTAGAATTCTGTTTTCAGTAGAAACGTAGGTGGAAAATTTTCTAAGTCCAGCTTGGGCTAGAATCTGACTTTTTGGCGGAAATTGATTTTCATGTTTCGTGTATATTCTGGGGTCAGTATTACTCTCTAGTGCGCGCAAGGGACGTAATTCTGTCCATAAGCATTAAACAGTGATAATTACATTTTTTGCCGAATTTAGTTATTTTTCGAGAAAATCGTGTTGTAATTTTGTCAGAGTCCATTTGAGGTGAAAATCTCGGATTTTGACGAAAATTCGAATTAGTGAGTGTTGAAACCGCCCGAAGTGTCAGTATTGTTCTGTATACAACGTCAGTAGTAAATAATAACGTATTTATATCTGGAAACGAGAAACCCAAATTTTTGTGAATTAGAGGAGTTTTGTGATATTTGGGGTGATAGAATTTTTTTTCCCTCGGAGTCAGAAAAATTGGCAGAGTCCAGCAATTGAGTAAAAACGCAGTTTTTGATAAAAATTCAATTTTTAGTAAGCATTTATATGTCCTGGGTGTCTATATTAATCGCTAGAGCGGTTTATTAACGTAAAACTAGTTATTTTCCTTCAGAACAAAAATTTTGATTTTTCAGCGTTTAAGCGAAAAAGCGCGGGACTTAGTTTTTTCCAGCGCAGCTGGTCCCGCTCCATCAGTCATCAGGGGCCACGCTGCTCACTTCAAGCGCGTTTAGTATTCGAGGACAGTAAATATTCTTTATTAATCCATCACGAGTGCTGCGCGTTAGTTGCGTTATCATTTAAATTGTTTTATATAAATTAGATTCTTTAATTTTTTTTAACGTAAAGGACTTAGGTTTCAGCAATAGAACTGCGGGAGATTTCACGGTCAGACACGAGTGCGGGGTAGACACTCATTCATTGGATTCACTTCAGCGATTCTCTCGATAAATCGTTGTATTTCCTATTTTGGGGATCTAGTAGTTTTCTCTTAGAATAGAGTTGTGATTTTTTTTTTGTATAAGATCACGGTTGTAGTGAGTCCGGGTCGAGGGTGTACTAAAGGGTAGTTTAGAAGAGACGTGGCACACCAGGAATCACAGAAAATGTTTAACCCAGATAATGGCCAGTCAGTAGGGACCAGTGGGAATGGGAGTGTAGAGGATAGAACCTCTTCCGACACCACTGGGGACCGCTCAGGTAGCTCAACTGGCACCACAGGTGGGGCCAGTGGGACTGAAGCGACGAGTTCACGGGTTCTGCATGGGACTGGGCAGTCGAGGGTATCTTTCCATCCCTGGAGAGATACTATTATTGACATGAGTGGGGAGTCTTGCGAGGAGTCGTCCCATGAGTGGGGAGAGCCGTCTTGGGTTCCCCCACAAATAACATCGACGCCATGCCAGCAGGGCAGACAGGGGGCCTCAGTTAGTATGGCAGGACGTCCCACTTCGCTCGGTAGAGAACAGCAACCTGTTCAACGGGAACATGAACAACCACACCAACAGCAGGAACTACCCAACATAACACCAATACCACAGCACCCACAACACCTAGGTACACCTCATCCGTCACTACAACAACCCCAACCCCACCTCCCATACCAACCCCATCCTCAGTTCCCATACCAACCCTTCCCCCAACCCCAGGCCACCCCATACCCATACCCATACCCATTCCAACCCCAGGCCACCCCATACCCATTCCAACCCCAGGCCACCCCATACCCATACCCATACCCATTCCAACCCCAGGCCACCCCATACCCATTCCAACCCCAGGCCACCCCATACCCACCCCAACCTCAATCCACACCCCAACCCGAGGCCACCCACACCATACCTCAGCCTCAACCCCAACCTCAATCCACACCCCAACCCGAGGCCACCCACACCATACCTCAGGCCAAACCCCAACCTCAACCCAGTTCCCAACCCCGGGACCCACCCACTGCCAGTAGCTCCGCGTCACATACAGAGGGACTTGTGAGTCTGATTCCCAAGTTGACTCTGCCGACACTCAGAGGTAGGGAGTTGTCGCTTATTAAGGTGGAACGCAACCGCCAGGTGGAAGACTGGCTTTGTGAAATTGGTTCGATGCTGGAAGCTGTCCCGGGGGATAGATCGAAAATTGCTCTCGCTATGGGGGCTTGCGTGCACGTAGCCGGTCCACTGGCGGGATTTACAGAGTTTCAGCACCTGACATCTTGGCCTCAGTTTGTCCAAGCGATTAGGGGCAGATTCAAAGACAGGGTTTCGGAGGATGAGGCTTACTTTTATCTCGAGTCACTTAAGAGGGATGACCGAAGCACTGTCAAGGATTTCGGGTCAATATTAAAGAGAAGGGTTGACGACCTCACTAAGGAACTGGGGTTCGATTCGAGTCAGGCAGAGCAATTCGCTAAAGAGTTGTTCTGCAAAACGTTACCTTCCGATATGGGGCCATTGTTCCTTGCGGGGAGAGCGGGTGTGAGTTATGAAGACCTAGTCCAACAGGCCGCCACAGCCCTAGACAGGCAGACGCGCGCAGGGACATCGGGCACTCAGTTGTCGCCATACGTAGAGGCGGTAAGTAAAGGCGAGGGAGCCAAGCCGAGTCACTGTGGCGCGGGTTCATCAAGCAGGAGGCAGCCCTCAGCGGCAAGTTCGAGCCACCCTGCGCGGGGTAACAACAGGGATCCGCGTAGGTGTTACTCCTGCGGGATGCGTGGGCACATACAGAGGGACTGTAAAGTCACTATTACGAGAGCATGAAAGCAGTCTCCTAGTGATGGTAGGCCTACTTTTGAGGTGAAAGTGGAAGGTGTGAGATTGACAGCTTTTGTTGATACAGGAAGCCAGGCAACGGTAATTAAAAAGTCAGCCTTCAGCAATTTTAAGTATGCACGTCTTCAACGTTGCGCAAAGACATTAACAGCAGTCAATGGGGAAAAGATTGAGATCGTAGGTCAAGGTACTGTTAATTTTGAGATTGATGGGGAATTGCAGCCTCACACATGTACGATCGTAGAGAACCTTGATTTTCCTGGTCACATCTTAATGGGAACTGATTTTCTGTCGCGATTTGATTATTCCTTGTCTGCTCAAAAAGGGGCTAGGAATTGCAGGTTGCAGTTGGGACAGACTTCCTACCCAGTGGAGATGATCGACCATCCCCCAGTTGTAGCTTCAATTAAGAGGAAGCTGAAATATAATGCGCACTATCCAAAATTGATTTTTAAGTCTCTTCCAGACACAGTTAAGAGGTCATGCGCATTGCATGCATTGACTAAACAGAGTTGCCCACCACATTCTGTTAAATTTATTAAAGTAGCCGTGGGACGTCACATACAACCAGGTACCACCCTTCAGGTGGCTGGGAGATGTGATAGTTTATTAATTCCTCATCACTTAGTTGTAGTGCTCGATAAAGGTGCACTCATTCCAGTTGTCAATCTTTCACATAAGACTTTTCGCTTCAGGGCAGGTGATAGGGTATCTCAGGGAACCATGGTGGAGGACACAGAAATCTTTCACCATGAGTCAGCTGAGACGCCAGCCGTCACTGCACAATGTAGTGCACTGAATATGTTGAACACTAAAACACCATCCAAAGTACAATACGAGACGAGAAATGTTGCACAGAATGTAGAGGAAATAGAAAAATTAATTTCAGCACTTGATTTGCAACATGTTGCACAGGCGGATAGGAAGGCACTGAGAGGAGTTTTACGAAAATTCCCGAAATTGTTTGCGACAGAGGATGACCAGATTGGTCTCCTTGATAAGATCGAGCACACCATTCCAACTGGTGACCATTTGCCTGTGTACACAAGACAGTGGAGGTTGCCGGAACAGGCAAAGAACATTATCAGGGAGGAGTGCCAGAAAATGTTGAGACAGGGCGTAATAGAGCCTAGTACGTCACCGTGGCTCTCTCCTGTTGTGCTAGTTCGGAAACCGGACGGTAGTTATCGTTTCTGTGTTGACTACCGGAAGGTGAACGAACTAACTAAGGGTGATGTGTATCCGTTGCCCCGAATACAGGAGATAATAGATCAATTTGGTGCTGCTAAGTATTTCTCAACTCTTGACGCAAAATCGGCGTATTGGGCGATTCCGGTGGCAGAACAAGATAGGGAAAAAACAGCATTCTCGGATGGTAGGCACACTTATCAATTCCGTAGGATGCCGTTTGGTTTGAAGACAGCGCCTTCGTCGTTTCAGAGGGCCATCAACTTTATCCTTAGTCCGGTACTGGGTAGGCATTCTTTAGCGTACCTGGATGATGTTGTGATATATTCCAGGACGTTTGAGGAACACCTGCAGGACTTGACTGAGACTTTGAAGTTGTTAGATCAGGCAGGTTTCAGGCTGAATGTTCAGAAGTGCACCCTGGCGGCTCAGAAATTCAAATTTCTGGGGTTCCAGGTGTGCCCAGACGGTATCCGACCTGACCCAGATTCTTGCCGCGCCATTGCTGACATGCCTACTCCAAGGACAGCAAAGGACGTGCGTAGGTTTTTGGGGGCGGCCGGATATTTTCGTCGTCACATTGAAGGTTTCGCTGGCATTTCAGCACCCCTGACTGATCTGACAAAGAAAAATGCGAAGTTTGTGTGGAAATCTGAACATGACGAGGCCTATCGCAAACTGAAAGACCAACTAATCACGACACCGGTATTGGCTATTCCTGATTTTGAGAGAGAGTGGGAAGTGCACACTGACGCCAGCGGTATTGCTATTGGCGGGTGCTTAATTCAGCGAGACGCAGATAATTTACCCCATCCAGTAGCCTATTTCAGTAGGAAGGTCAAAGGACCTGAAGTTCGTTATTCAGCTACGGATCGGGAGGCACTGGCAGTAGTAGAATCAGTTAGGTATTTCGAGCCTTACCTATTTCAGCGGCATTTTGTAATCTACACAGACCATCGAGCGTTAACACACATATTTAAGAAGCGAACAAAATGCCCACGAATGTCACGCTGGTCTCACGAACTTTCGGCCCACTCATTCCAGATCTTGTACAAGCCTGGTCCAGCACATGTTGTGCCAGATACGCTAAGTAGAAATATAGCGGCAATGCAGATTAATGAAAATATTGAAACCATTCCATCGGATAAAATGAGAGAATACCAGATGAACGAGCCGAGATGGAAAGAGATTATTGAGTATTTAGAGGGAGGAAAATACCCCAAAAAGAAAAAGAATTTACCTATACATGATTTTGAGATGAAACAGGGCGTCCTGTATTATGTTAATAGCCAGAATGATAGGGCAGTATTTCAGCTAGTTATTCCGGACGCGTTGCGGTCATCAGCGTTAAAGCTTGCGCATGCTTCAAAACTTGCAGGGCATCCGGGGATCTTTAAAACGCACTTAAAAGCAAAGTCTCTATTTTATTTTCCAGGATTACTTTCTGAGGTAATCAATTTCGTGAAGTCGTGCCGTCGTTGCCAGAGGAGGAAAGGTACCCTTAAGGTACAAGCCCCACTTCAGGAATTTCCTGAAATTCGTGAACCGTTAGATCGTGTGGGGGCCGATCTGATTGATTTACACCACAGTCATGCGGGTAACAGATACGTGTTGGTGCTAGTTGACCATCTGTCTAGATACACTACACTAGTTGCATTACCTCAGAAGGATTCTCGTACGGTTGCAGATGCGTTCTTGCGTAGGTTCGTTACTGTATTCGGACCTCCTAAAGTTTTAGTCTCTGACCGGGGTCAAGAATTCAATGGGAATATATTTAGAGAAGCTTGTAAGATTTTAGAGACAACTTCGGCTTTTACAACAGCCTACCACCCACAAGCAAACGGAATGACGGAACGGACTAATCGTTCAGTCAAGGATATGCTTGCAATCCTTGCTGAACATGATGCAAACACCTGGGATGAACACCTACCCTATGTTCAGTTCGCCTTGAATACTGCCATCCACCAATCAATTAACACCCAACCACTTCATTTGTTTACTGGTAATTCATGCAATTTCCCCTCAGGTCTGCTTAACAGACATAATGTTGCATACGGGGAGGACTATCCTTCAGAGGTCCTTGGAAAAATGAGAAATGCATGGAATATTGCAGCTGAAGCGTCCAAGAAGGCACGGACTCGGTATGCTCATTTTTATGACAAGAAAGTGCGCCCTCTTGAGTTGAAGGAAGGAAGCCTCGTATTGAGAGTGAATGAGGCTGCGCCCGCCAATCAGAGCAGGAAACTAGCTCCGAGGTGGCGAGGACCATATAGAGTAATTAAAAGGGCGGGGCCGGTTAATCTTGTTATAAAAGGAGTGTTCGAGGACCAGGTGGAAAGGACAATTCACGTAAATAAATTGAAACATTATCATGCTAGAGAGGAATTAGAACTGCCTTCAGCGGGTCTAGTTCCTGACTCAGCAGTGCTGACTCATGGCTTCACCGACGAGTCAGAAGATGAGGATGACCCTCTGTCATCGCTCATCAGTAGTCAGGTGCAGTCTCGCCACCCTATGGTGACGAGATCTCGCGCTATACAGTAAAGTAACTTCCTTGGTTAGTATAATTTAGTATTCATTAGATTTTCCTGTAAAGGCAATGAGATGTACTATGTCTATACTTGACTCAGGTAGCAACTTTTACCGTGCTCTGGGGTTCCACCTCCACCAAACCCAGAGTATATCTATGCTTCCGCTGTGTTGTGTCTGTCTGTTCCCAGGTCTGATTGGTACACCGACCCAGTTGTTCCAGCCACACGTGAACCCTTGTCTGTAAAGACCGAGGGGGGAGGCACGTTACACAAAGCCCTCCCCCCACCAGACCCAGTAACCCATACATCAGTTACTTTGGGGATAAGTGACTGTCCAAGAGTCACCCGGCCGACGCCTCACGTCACTAACGAGGTTGTCAGGGCCAGCGAGCTGTCCACATTATAGCAGTCACCGGAGGTGCCATACAACGCCGGGGTAGCTGTCTCGAGATCACCAATACCCACCTGCTGCGTCATCAAGACTGCAGCCATTCCAGCAGTGTTGGAGGAGAGGTCAAGAAATGGAAAGCACGTAGCAGTACTCAAGAATTTCGCCGGAAGATTAATGATTACGTCATCTGAAGTAACAAGAAAGCGGAAGTAAGGCGGTCACAGGTGGAAGGCACGGTTTCCCTACAGAGTACCGGGACTCGCCAATAGAAGGTCGCAAAATTGTTTCCTTTGGCCTAAAGTCGGCGGTACGAGGGTATACAGAGTTGGTGTTTACGGCCTAGTAACCTGGTGACATCAAGAAACGCCTGAGATGACGTGAGCAATGATGGAAGACGAGATTCACCTGTTCTGCAAACAAGCAACCCGCCTCTACGACCTTCTAACATCACTCCTGCTAAGAGACACCGGTGGTACATCCAGTTCTGCTCTGCTGTGGTCATCTGCGACAAGTTTAACATCAAGACTACCGTGTGAACTGTGATTGATACGAAGGCGTGTGGACTGTCGAGAGCAAGATTAATGGCCGAAGTAACAGTATTCTACAGCTGTCACTTGGCACTCCGCTCTACTACACTCTGTCGTCATTCAGGAGTACCGGATGGGAGTACAAGAGGACCAGGTATTGATGTCTACACATGGGGAGAAGCAAGATCGACACCGTCATCGTCAGCGACTACATTCAGCATCCAGCAGCATCGATTTTTTTTTCTCGTTTACTCAATATGAACAATTGATACAAAACAACAAAGTTGGCTCTGAACATCTGTGTAAAGAACATCTGGACACTTTTGTTTAAATGTTGAAAAACAGAGTTAGAATCAATTCTTTATAAATGTTGAAAAACAGATTTAAAATAATTCTGGTATAATATATGAAAATTTAACTCTATAAATTGGTCGGTAATCAAAATCGAAGCCCCTGTGTAATTGTCTCAGCCCAGAACAAACGGTTATGGAAAATTATGTTGTGCTATTTTTTTCAGAATGTTTGAACACAGGAGAGGCAGACCAATATAAACATTGACACTTCTAGTGAGTGAGAACACTTGGCTGTACAGTCAGCTGAAACCTGTGATATAGTATAGGAATTTTTTTTTATATTTTTAGATACATGTAATAAACATTAGGTGTGTTCCTTAACATGTCAAGGTTGACATTGATGGGGAGTGGTTAGTACACGGATGTGTACCTGATAGTTCCGTAGTACGCTCCCGGATGACTGAAAGTTCAGTCTGATGATATAACTTTAATGTTTGTTTGAGCACGGTGTGGCCGGCTCTAGAGGACACATGGACTTGGCTAGTGAAGAGCCAAGAGAGTTTAATAGCTAGTTTTTGATGGTAGAGTAGGGACATGTTATTTAGCTATGTCAGTAAGGATAGGATGTATGTTTCCTGATATTGGAGGATTGCTGTCAGTTGACAGCTGAGAAAAATTTGAACATGTTTATTATGATGGACTATTATTTGTCAAATTTTATTAGTTAGGTTAGCTTTTGTTTGTGGCATGAGTTGAATTGTGGGTTTGGATACTAAACCTCGTGAATTTTAACAAATTAACAAGGTTTACTAAGTGCTTGTGCGGGGGGGTTGTAACAAACTAGGCTGTTGTAAGAATTATCCAGAGTGGTTTATCGACAAAAGAGAATGGGAAGCTGAGCCGCATGGTGACCTGACCCCCAGGGGAATTCGCGGTGGAAATAACCGACGCTTTGTTCATAACTGCGTATAATGAATCATCCTATAGTATTCAGTAATTTAGAGAAAATTAGCCTTTATTCATTTTGCATTAAAATTGTATTGTATAATAGTACTGGATACAATATCAAGAGTATTCTAATTATTGAGTTTGTCACCATCAGTGACGTCACGAATCAGATCTAACTTTTAAAGCGGAGTGACCGGCGGTCATAGGTCATCAGGGGTTGACAGGTCTACTATTTCTCAAAGTTTTAATAACCATTTTTGTGATCGGGAACAGCTCTGCCGTTAGATGTTTGTAATTTAATTCAGTAAAATAATTCAACCAGTCTGGATCAATTCAGTATAAACAGAGGATAATTGTTATAACTTAACCTTGCTAAAGTAACTGGGTAAGCGAGGCGGAAGGATACAATACTCTGTCTGGGGTAGTCCAGACAAGAAAAAAATCAGTGTGGTCACGGAAGCAGCTAGGAGAGGTCAAACATCTTACCTCTCCCCTAGACCAGCCAAGACATCTAGCTGGTCGCCCAAGGTATAGTTGCTATTGTTAATTATAGAAATAGTCTTCTCATTTGCCACTCAGGTCAAGTAGGGAGTGTTAAAGTAATAGGGAGTGAACATATTTAGATTTTGTTTTAGTTTTCTTTTAATAAATTAAATTTGTTATTAATTTGCATTTTATTGTTTCCATGTGTTTTATGTGTATACTTGTCCTGGTCACGTGGTCCACACGAGGCAGAGTTGCATTGTGCGCCGATTCTAACATCGAATCGGAATTATCATTACCGTGTAATTTATTCCACACTCAAGGTCATCGTTTATAGTGGGGATCAAGCCCC
Organism: Procambarus clarkii; assembly: GCF_040958095.1. Lineage (NCBI taxonomy): Eukaryota > Metazoa > Arthropoda > Malacostraca > Decapoda > Cambaridae > Procambarus > Procambarus clarkii. Next base: position 29,428,888 of record NC_091173.1, on the reverse strand, counting down.
TAGGTTGATTAATTAGCGTGATCGATCCAGACCTCGATCATTGCTCTTGTATTACTGGTCTGGTGGTGGCAGCAGAGGTGACTCTAGGGTTTTGTGCAGAGCTTAGGTCACGTCATACTGGGTGTAGAATCCTAAGTCGGTCAATCGTCTTAGGACCACGTGGCGTGGAGTTGGCTTTGTTAAAAGTTTTGGGGTCCCTTGGTTTAGAAATAAAAGTAAGAATACGGGTAGAGGGAGTAGAAAGAAGGTAGAGAAGTAAAGAGAGAGGAACACCTAACCCGTGTTACAATTACCTGGAAAAATGAAATAATTAAAAATTAATTAGGTCAATCCTTTACCTAACCCACTTTCTTGATATTCCCTAAGGTATATATATATATATATATATATATATATATATATATTAGTATATTTTGGTAGCAGTCTTTCCTGTAGACATATATTATTAAATATGACCGAAAAAGTAAGATTAATAATTCTAACACGATTTTTCTCAATCTTTCGTACATTTCTTTTCACTGTTGGAGGTAATTCAAAAATCAATTCTCCAAAATTCATTTTTATTTCTAGTCTGACGCGACACTTGAGCGCGTTTCGTAAAACTTATTACATTTTCAAAGACTTTACACATACACAACTGAATAGAACTTACATATCTCCGATTTGTTTATATCTACATTTGAGTGAGGTGGATGGGGTGAGGTGGTATTTAATAGGGTATTAATTTCATCAACACAAGACAGAACACGAAACAATGGGTATTTGAAATGGAAGTGATTGTAGAAAGCCTATTGGTCCATATTTCTTGATGCTTCTATATTAGAGCGGAGTCTTGAGGTGGGTAGAATATAGTTGTGCATTAATTGGCTGTTGATTTCTGGTGTTGATTTCTTAATGTGCAGTGCCTCGCAAACGTCAAGCCGTCTGCTATCGCTGTATCTATCGATGATTTCTGTGCTGTTTACTAGGATTTCTCTGGCGATGGTTTGGTTGTGGGAAGAGATTATATGTTCCTTAATGGAGCCCTGTTGCTTATGCATCGTTAAACGCCTAGAAAGAGATGTTGTTATCTTGCCTATATACTGGGTTTTTTGGAGCTTACAGTCCCCAAGTGGGCATTTGAAGGCTTGGGTTTTACGAAACGCGCTCAAGTGTCGCGTCAGACTAGAAATAAAAATGAATTTTGGAGAATTGATTTTTGAATTACCTCCAACAGTGAAAAGAAATGTACGAAAGATTGAGAAAATTCGTGTTAGAATTATTAATCTTACTTTTTCGGTCATATTTAATAATATATGTCTACAGGAAAGACTGCTACCAAAATATACTAATATATATATATATATATATATATATATATATATATATATATATATATATATATCCTGTTTTCCCTCTTTTCCTTCCTTCTCTCCCTTTCCCTGTCTTTAAGTTTGTCTCAGTCTCCACTCTGTGTGGTGCTGTCTGTCCGTCTCTGCGCGTTTTTCTGTTTATCGTCCTGTATGGCATAATTTCCATCTTTCTCTACCACATAACATTGCTTGTGTTCATTTGCACTTTAACTGGTCGCTATACCAGGTATATACCCTCTTAACCATCCCTACCTTAGTCTCCGTCATGACCCTATCGATGTATACATAACTACTCAGGGTGTAACCCCACGGCCCTGACCTACCTTTACATTAATATCACACTTGTCAGTCATCGTAATGTTGACTTCTACACATACTGTGCTTCTTACATAAAACTTCCACACTTTTAAAAACACTTCCTTAATAACACTTGCTCATCACTCTGGCGAGTACCGTTAACTTTGGATTTTAATGTTTCAAGATCATCACTGATATGAACACAATTCAATCTTTCTAACTAGTCGTCACTGTAATCTGTCTCCCTGAAACTATTTGTTCTACATTCCCTCTTCCTGATCATGGCAGACAATTTTCCTAGTAATTTCTTATGCTCTTTCTATTACTATATTGCCAACGTAGTTTTGTATATATATTTGCTCTTTAGTCAAGTCACTTAGTTTATGATTGTCAAGCAGTTTTAGGTAAGTACATAACCTGATATTTTTCTTTATTTAGGCTTATCTGTAAATAGTTATTTGCATATTTTCAATTATTAAACAATATTTTCAGTGAGCCACAAAGTTCTTGGGTGTGTAACATTAGGATGCAATAAAACTTGTGTTTTGTTGGATACTTACTTTGACAGCAGTTACAATCGTCTCCGGAGCAATGGTAGTAGGTGAGAGGTACACGACAGTCCGTCTTGTGTGTACAGAGGCCTGGACAGGCAGCTGTGTGAGGACAGGTCGGATGGTGTCTGGTGCAGCACCTGCAGCCCCGGCCACCACAGCCTCCAGCCACCTCACGCTCCTCTCCCTTACACGCAGACTTGCACACTCCCCGGCTCTCCTCGCACCGCTCAGACCGCCTACACTCTGTTCAATCATCTTAACTTTTCAGAATATCGAATCTCACAAGAAAATGATCGAAGAATATACGTTCATTTTATGCAACTATCATTGCGAAAATTATTAATTTTTATAAATCAAAATTGATCCTATAAATTAGCAACTATTAAAGCCGAGTACGAGAGAGGCAAGTCTAATACAAATTAAACTAAAATATGTATCGTGTGCATGATTAGATGTCCCAGCTACCCAGATGCCAATAGCCAGTAAACTATAAGAACATAAGGACATGTTTGTCAAGGCAGCTCCTATTTATAACCACCCAATCCCACTCATATACATGTCAAACTCAGGCTTGAAACAATCAGGGGACCTCACTTCCACCACATAAGAACATAACAGATCCACAAGGGCCGTGATGAGGGTTCGAACCTACGTCCTAGACGATCCCAGACGGGCCTTAATAGACTGTGCCACGATATGGTAAAAGAATTGAAACCGGTAGTGCAACTGCTCTCACACGGATCCTGCAGTCTCTCCGAGACACAAACCAGGGTTTAACACAATTCCCCCATGCAAGGTTCGAACCCTCATCACGGCCCACAAGGGTCGTGATGAGGGTTCGTTCATTTGATGTATCACGCTATTGTGATTTCTGCGTGTTATAAGAACATAAGAATAATGGTAACTGCAGAAAGCCTATTAGCCCATACGAGGTAGCTAATTAATAATCACCCAATTCCACTCACATACATGTCCAACCCACGCTCGAAACAATCAAGGGACTCCACTTTCACCACGTTACGTAGTAATTGGTTCCACAAATCAACAACTCTGTTACCGAACCAGTATTTACCCAGTTCTTTCCTAAATCTAAGCTTATCCAATTTATACCCATTGTTTCGTGTTCTGTCTTGTGTTGATACTTTTAATCGCCTATCGCCTATCCCCTTTTTAAAATCCATTCATCCACTTGTACACTTCTATCATGTCACCTGTAACTCTTTGCCTTTATAGCGAATGTAAAATAAGCTTTGTCAATCTTTCTTCATATGACAGGTTTCTGATTTGCGGGAATAACTTTGTCATCCTACACTGGACGGGTTCTAGTGAATTTATATCCATTCTTTAGTACGGCGACCAAAACTGAACAACATAATCTTAATAGAGACTAACCAGAGCAAGATATAGCTGAAGAACAACACCAGGTGACTTATTAGTAATGCTTCGATTAATAAATCCCAGTGTCCTATTTGCCGTATGACGAACATTTGTGCATTGATTTTTTGGTTTTAAATTCTTACTAATCATAACTTTCAGATCCCTTTCGCAATCTCACTTCGCCATCTCAACACCCTCTAGCTCGTGTCTTGTAAATATATCATCATTACCTAGCCTCAGAACCTTACATTTGTCAGCATTAAACTGCATCTGTCAATCTTTTGACCATTTCAAACACATATTTAGATCGTCTTGAAGTGATAGAGAGACTTTTTCCATGTTTATTTCCCTCCCAATTTTTGTATCATCGGCAAATTTGCAATTATTGCTGCTCAAACCTAAATCTAAATCATTTATATATATTATTAATAGCAGAGGTCCCTGGACAGAGCCTTGAGGCACTCCACGTACAACACCTTCCCACTCTGACTTAACCCCATTTATACTTACTCTTTGTATCCTTTGGTATAGCCATGCCCTAATCCAACTTAATAAAGTATCACAAATTCATTGAGCATCTAACTTTTTAATCAGTCTTTCATGTGGCACTTTGTCAAAAGCTTTGCTAAAGTCAAGGTACTTAACATCACATACCTTACTTCTATCAACTGCCTCAACTATGCTGGAATAAAATGATAGCAAATTTGTTAAACATAAACGGCCATCAGTAAAACCATGTTGTGAATCATTTATCAAATTATGTTTTTCAAGGGGGAAGACGAATGGTATTTGCAATTATCTATTCAATTCACTTTCACACAATAGATCTAAAGGTAATTGGCCCTATAGTTTGACGCTAGTGATCTATCTCTTTTCTTAAAAATTGGTACCACATTAGCAACCTTCCATGACTCTGGCACTTTGCCTGACTTAGGCAGAGTGATTTAATGATTTATTTAATATGGTAGACAATGGCTTGCAAAGCTCCTCTTTGCATTTGTTAAGCATCCCTGGAAAACACTTCGGCTGGCCCTGGAAATTTGTTTGGCATGAGTTTCACTATTTGTTTAAAAACATCCTCCCTGTTAACTGCTAAACTAGTCAACCTGTCCTCTTCCCCACCTATATAGACTGGTTCGGCTGAAGGCATAATGTTCAGTTCTACTTTAGTAAATACAGAGATAAAATATTTATTAAAAATACTACACATCTCTTTGTCATTATCAGTTATCTGACCTGTCTCAGTTTTTAATGGACCTACCCTTTCCCTAATCTTTGTTCGATATAACTTAAAAAGAACTTTAAGATTTGTCTTTGCTTGCAAAGCGAACTATGCGAACTTCATAGTTTCTTTTTGCCCTTCTTTTCTCTTTTTTAACATTTCTAACCAGTTGGACGAATTCTTATTCTAAACTTACTTCCCATTCTTAATCCTTTTGTATCAAGTTCTCTTTCTACCTATAAGATTCTTCAGATCCTTTGTTATCCATTTTGGGTCATTATTATTCGATCTATTCAATTTGTATGGTCAACTACGTTCTTGTGCTTTGCTTAGTATATTTTTAAAATAAGCTAAATTTTAATTCACATTGAAATCCCTTTTTACCTCACCCATCACTGGGTTCACGTCTCGCTCCAAGACCAGCCCACCCCCAATGCCCAGGACTTTCCAATTATTTCACCCAAACAATTTCTTAGATCGTTAAACTCTGCTTTTCGAAAATCTGGCACTTTAACAGAATATTCCCCTACAAATCAATTCCATTCTATGTCAAATTTAATTTCTTTGTGATCACATCATTAGCTCACTCATTATTTCGATTTCATTAATTTGTGTTTCCCTGTTAGTTATCAGTAAGTCTAAAATATTATTTTCCCGCGTTGGTTCCTTAATGTGTTGCGTAAGAAAGCAACAGTCAATAAATTACAGAAAATCTTCTGCTTTATTATTCCCTGTTCTGTTATTCCAGTTTATTCCACTAAAATTAAAGTCACCCATGACATAAATACTGTTTGCCCCTAGATGCTCTAGATATTTCATCCTCTACATACTTTGCTTCCATTGTGTCTAAGATTGTTGGTCTGTATATAACTCCTGTTATAAGATTATTTTTTTTTTCGTTTAATTCTAGCCAGATAGATTCTGTGTGTGGCTCAGTTTTGATTCCCTCTTGGAGACTACATTTAAAATTTTCTCTAACATATATGGCTACTCCCTCTCCTTGTCTAATATATCTGTCTGTGTAAAATAGTTTACATACGTTTAGTTGATATTCAGCTAATAGTTCTCTGTTTTCTACATTCATCTATGTTTCGATAAGTGCAATAATATCTATTGTTTCTGTGCAGACAAGAGCATTTAAATCGTTTATTTTGTTTCTTAGACTCCCACTGTTCGTGTAATATACATTAAGTGTACTGTTATTTTGAGGGCCTTCTCTTTCCCTGTTAATTTTGCCATTTTTTCCCCTCCAACACATAATTTTATTGCCGCCTTTCTCCATATCAATTTCCATACCACTCTCTATTAACAGTTTAAACCCAAACAAACCCCCTCCACCTACAGGCTCCGACGAGTTGGCAACAACAACAACCCCAGCCCAGGATAAATGCACCCCTATCCCGAGCGTACATGTTATTCCTTCCATAGAAGTGTTCCCAGTTATCAATGAAGGATATTGCATTTGATTTACAATATTTGTCCAGTCGGCATTTGACACCAAGTGCCCTCGACAACCATACATTTCCAGCTGCCTTTCTTGGAAGAATGCCACATGTGGCCGGGATTCCTCTACTGCTCCTAATTCTATGGCTACCTAAAACTTCTGAATAAGTGCCTCACTCATAACTCGTCCTTCATCCTTTCCACTAACACTGATACATATAATGGGGTTGTTCCCATTTCCAGCCATAATATCATTCATATTGTTTACTATATCCCAAATTCCTGCTCCCTGATAGCAAACCCTTAATCTGTTCCCCCTATCTTTGGCACAAAAAGCTCTATCTAAATAGCTATACATTGTTGCTCTGAAGACATCAAATTAAGAACTACTCTGCTAACTAGACGCCATTAACACACACCTTCCTTTGAACTACCAAGTTAACATTGCTAACATTCACCTGCTTTTGATCAACATTGCCAACATTCACCTTCTCTGGAACTACCAGTCCAATTATACACTAAACCTTCTTTGAAACTGCACATTATTAACATACACCCTCTTTGGAACTACCAAGGTAGCTGCACATTATTAACATCTTTGGAATACTAAGGTAGCTCCACATTAAAAACATCTTTCGAACTACCAAACTAGCTACATATTAATAACATCTTTTGAACTACCAAGCTAGCTACATATTAATAACATCTTTGGAACTACCAAGCTAGCTACATATTAATAACATCTTTGGAACTACCGAGCTAGCTACACATGATAAATATCTTTGGAACTACCGAGCAAGCTACACATTATTAACATATTTGGAGCTACCATGCTAGCTACACATTATTAACATCTTTGGAGCTATCATGCTAGCTGCACATTATTAACATCTATGAAACTTCCAAGCGATCTACACCTTTATTTACATCTTTCGAACTACCAAGCTAGCTACATATTATTAACATCCTTTAAACTACCAAGTTAGCTACACATTATTAACATATTTGGAACTTATTAACATCTTTGGAACTAGCTACATATTATTAAGATCTTCGAAACTATCAAGAAAGGTACACATTATTAACATATTTGGAACTACCAAGTAGGCTACATATTTTGTACATCTTTGGAACTACCAAGCAAGCTACACATTATTAACCTTCAACTATGTAACTACTATGATGACCAATCCACACATCAGGAAAGTGAAGCAACGACGACATTTCGGTGATGATCGATAAAGCGTTAGCTACCCAAGAGGTGGCACGGGCATGAATACCCCGTATGTGGAAGATTTATTTGGAGTGAATGTGATCTTTATTCATGAAAGGATATACTACGTTCTATATACTACCATACTATACTACGTCCCATTTTAATCGTCAGTCATTATTATGTGACAGCAATCGTGTGGGAGGATACTGCTTGACAGTATTTATAAGGTTTTCCAACTGCTGGACACTTGAAGGAAGAGAGGAAGGAATAAGCAAATATAAGGTGAGAGTGAGGTTAGGAGCAGGTAGGAGAAAGGTAGGAATAAGATAAAGGTAAGATTAAGATAAAGGTAAGAATAAGGTAAGATAAGAATAATGTAAGAATAAGGTAAGATAAGAATAATGTAAGAATAAGGTAAGATAAGAATAATGTAAGAATAAGGTAAGATAAGAATAATGTAAGAATAAGGTAAGATAAGAATAATGTAAGAATAAGGTAAGATAAGAATAATGTAAGAATAAGGTAAGAATATGATGAATGTATGAATATGATGGATGTATGAATATGATGAATGACAAATATAGTGAGTGTAAGAAAAAAGAAGGTAAGAATTGGAGCAACGGTACGAATAAAAACAGGAGTAGGAATGACCAACATGGGCAAAGCTAAGTCAGATCGTGTTTGTTAAGAAGGTTAGAGCATTAAAGTATGTGCTGTCATTCAAATAGGTCATTAGTATGAACTACTAAACGATGTGTAGTTCACCGTCTTGGGAACTACACATCGATAACATACATATACTGACTTATAAACTACCAACCAGCCCAGACACACATCTTTGCTATATCATCAACTATTGCCGAGTTCATATTCCAATGTTTCAGTTATTATTATTAATGACGTGTCTTGCGACTTGGTAATAAACACTAGATATTGCAGTTATGGTAAAATACGAATAATATTTAATAATAATATGTTTATAATTGTGGCACATGAGGTGACAACTAATATATGATGAGCCAATCAACACGTACTGTTATGGTGGGCGGCACAACACCGACATTTGCTGCCACTGCAACCCTTCTTAATCTCTTGCTCTTCTCGGCCACACTTAGACTTGCAGGTTCCCTTCTGTTTCTTGCACTTTTTCTTGATTTTGCACTCTACAAGAATATATTTCATTTATTGCAAACATTTGGGGTCTTATAAAGTCTACTTAAATTGCACTTACTTACAAGAGATTAGTGCACATCTCGTGTACTTGTACTCAAGGAAAATCGACAGCATTTATTTAAATTATGTTTTGGATGACAACGAATAGGGTGTCTTATTATAAATACAGTATTGCAATGATGCTTTGAAAGTTCTGTACATATCTTTTGTACGACATTAGTTATGTAGCAGTCGAGTAATATCTGCTCAAATATCATCAAGGCTTTATTAGTGATTATTCATTTGCTAAAGACTAATAGAACTGTAGTTCCATTCGTTTTTATGTTTCTAGTTAACTTACATCGTAGACACAAAGAACTTCATATTTTATTTTAACAAATAATTAATTCTAACAGACAAAAATGTTTCAGCATATTTTTAATAAAGCCGCATTTTAATAAATATTACATTGACATTAAACTTTAAATTAAAAAATTTAAATATTTTCTTGGCAAACGAGCATTAAATAAGAGTTTATTGTACAAATACAGAGACTTGCTGCACATAAGAACTAATTTTGCCCCACAACCTGAACAACTGACTTCGTCGACAACATCATCAGTTGCATGCAAAACTGAGCATAATTAAAGGACATAAAAACACAAACTAAAACATGCACATATTACCCTTGCGATATTATAACAAATATTTTATGGTCTATAAAAATATTGTTTGACTGTATGTTGGAATTTTTGGTATAATTAAACTTAAAACAAATAAAATATTGTGAAATGTGTAATAATATATAAATAATATTGTGAGGAGGTGGTTCACCAGCTCACTTACAATAGTGCTCTTATGCCTGTGGGAGCCAGTACACTTGTTAAGTGCACTTGTTAAGTGGGCGGACTAAAGTTTTGTACCAGCAACCGAAACATCTAGTGTTTGGGCTCATGTGAGAGCCCCAGTCATCAGCAGTCCATAAATGTTACCCTGGCCGGGGTGGCATGTCTGTGGACAGTGCTAGAGCTGATAGCATCATCTCATTGTATGGCATGGAGCCAGACAACTTTGCGCGCGAACGCCTAGGCCGCAGGCGTGGGGTGAAACATGTGGGGCCCCACGCTCGCTGGCCACTTGAGTGGTTGTCATGGGAACCAGCCGCCATCTTAGTAAACATCTTGAGCCGCCATGTTGGTCGGCCATCTTGGAGCTGCCCTAGGGGCTATGCTACACCGTCGCTGATTGGATGAGAGGGGTAGGCCGCTGTATGCCTTCCTCTCATTGGTTATTTCGAGAAGGACGCGGGAAGAGCCGGTGTGAGCATCATTCTGAACTCAGCCGCCACCTTGTCAAGACGTTCCTGTACTCAATTCGGCCAAATTGGAGTATAGGGCGTCGTGGTGGCTGGACTACAACTGCTGATGCATCCTGCTTCACCTACGACATCGGTCGTCACAGAATCCGGCCGAAGTCGTCGCTTGGAGGGGTTTAAGACATTATTGTATGCAGGGGGTAGAGGTACAGTGATCTGGGATCGTGGGGGAATGTGCATACGAGCAGCAACAGACTCGTAGATCCCATACCAGTGATGATTAGACTTGCTAGTGCTCTGTAGCAGTCGATGGGAACGGGGAAATTCGTGTCAGTGTTAAGGCAATTTCCCAAGGTTGGTGTGAGACGCTATCGTTGGGCGTGTCACCTAGGTATGAACGCTTCACTTCACCGGGGAGTCGAGGGTGCGAACTCAGCCGTGTTGAGTGGGAGGGGTTCGAGTGTGCGCCAATTTTCCGTATGAGTACTACGGTCAGGAACTACCGCCGCCTACGCCACCCGGAGCGAGCCAGCCACCTATAGCGGGGTGCCTGATGTATGGGAATGGTGTGTAAAGCCGGCAGTGTGAATGAGTAAGTACCTATGTGTGTATTTCGGTGATTAGTAGTCTCTAAAGCTTGAATTCGAGGTCAAGTGTTCCGTCACATTGTCACGCAGCACCTGTTCAGGTGGAGTGAATTGTGGGCGAGGAGATTAATCACCTGTGATGTCATCTTGTCAGTCCAGAGGGACTTAGGTCTGGTGTACACAGACGTACAGTGTGTGTGTGTGTGTGTGGGTACACACGGGGAACAGGATACATAGTTTAGCCAAGGACGGAGAGGATGTCCATGTAATAAATTCTTTTATTTCATTGTGGTAATCATTTTTGATCGTCCGTGGGACGGAGTGATATCATTTCCATGTGTGGTCTTGCAGGTGTGGAATTCCAACACTGAGCGCTCAGGTATGTGTAACGCCAGTGATTCCTGGCAATGATTATTGTGGAGTGTGCCACAGTGTGGCTTAAATTTCTTGTAGTGTTCCCAGGGCCGTGACAAGTGTGATTTATATAAATATATATATTGTGGTTGCAGTATTAATTAACGTAATTTTGGTGAGGTTTGGTGAGTGACGAGGCCGTCTAGAGAGACCGCCCCCGCTCTGTCGAGTAACGTAACTCTCGAGTGTTTATTGGCATGCGTGACCGATAAATCACTCACCCATGTGATTTAAGGAGTGTGAGATTCTCCTTAGTGTTCCCAATAACGTTTGATAGCTGTAGGCTACATGTGTCAGCAATAATTATAATTATATATATATATAATCGTAGTGTCACGGTGCCCAGTGTTAATGTGTTATTTACTGTGTGGTGATTGTAATATAGTGACCTATGTTCTAGGGGTCATTTGCAGCAGTAAGTAAGTAAGTGTGTGCAGTATCCTAATATTTGGAAATTGGAGTACTTGCCGTGTGTGTTATTGCAAAGGGGGTTGTTATTTGATGGTGATTGTTGCTAGTGTTGAGCAATCACCGTATGTGATTGCAGTTCAGTAAAACCATTGCGGGGCAGTGTTCTAGAGGGTTCATGTCCTGTAGGTTATTTTACTAGGTTCTGCAGTATTGTCATTGCAACCGGACTGTAACGTAAATCACTGTGATTTGTTAGTGTGATTTGTCATTGTCGTGGGGGAACTCGGCTGTAGACGAGTACTTGGATATACATATATTCTCCTGGTTATCTGGTAGGACATCGAAGTCCAGTATTCAGTGAGGTGATTGCGAGGCAATTAATATAACGTAACCAAGGGAACGCCCATTGCTTTAAGAGAATTTGTTCTTTGACAATTTGAGTAACGTAGAATGCGTTTGGGTTAATTTACTTTCCTGTAAGCAGCTACGGTAGTCTCGAGGAGCCTAGCCATCAGCCAGATAACAATTTGAGTATTGTCTGTCGTAATTAACGGTCAGTGGGCCGGGTAATTGACGTGTTTCAGGAAGTCAAAGTAATTAATCTCGATCCTTGTTTGATCGACTCACACGAAGGCTACATTGTTCCATTAACGTAACGTCGTTATCTGCCCGGAAGTACCGGCACTTGATTGACTCGTGGGAGGAGTAGCGTCATTTTAGAATAACGTAAACGTGGGGCTAATTACTGTTATTAGTCGCCTGAATTGGTCTGAGTATGGAAGGCTTAGACGGAATTCGTACCTTAATGTAAATTGCTGAGCCAGTGTGAAAGGTTGCGTATTTTAATTGTTTAATTATTGATCTTGAGGATAGTAATTAATTACTCTAAAGGTAATCACGAGTGATTACCGTTCTCTTAGCACTTTGGACATTGCAAATCAGAGTTTACCATCGCTGAGTGATTAGTAACCGATTAACGTAAATTAACGTAACTAGTAAAGAGATTAATCAGCTGTCTGGAAGTACAGGGATTAATGGGATTTTCTCACTGAATGCTCGACGGGTAGAGTGTTGTGTAATTTCCGCGGTACTAGTGACAGTTGTAGAGTTGTTAATTTAACGTAAATGTTACCTTGTAATTAACGTAAATGTTATTGTGTTATTAACGTAAATCAATTGTTATTGATTGTTGATCGTCCGTGGGACGTAGTGTTAACGTAAGGATTAATTTGAGGAAGGGTGCTGGAGTTGCCAGTGAACCCATTAGTTATTGTTGTCATTGAAAGACTACTGATTTGATTGCATTGCAACCGCTGTTGCAGGAGTAGACTGCACTGAGGCGTAGAACAGTTAGGAGGTTACTGGAGACGTGTTTCAGAACCTACTGTGTCATTTGTTGTAATTGTGATTATAGATCTGTTAGTTCTTGTTTCTTGTTGATTCCTCTGTGGTCACGCTTATGTTCGAGTTAGTTCATTATGCAGTCCGAGGGGCTGGTGTCTAGCTGTCATTGATAGTGTCACAGGAAGGATTTCGAGTAACGTCATTGACATTTCTTTTGTTTTGTTGTAGTGGTTAGTACTTTATTGAATAAACTAAGTTGTTATGGTTAACACTGTCTTTTCGTTACACCCCCACACATTATTATTGTTATGCAAATGTTCTTCACACTCGACGAACATTGAGACTAATTTTCTGAGCTTTGGATCAAATATACGGCACCACACAACAATAAATTATTGTTGTGAGAGCCCGTGACCTACTCGTTAGATTCGCTTCGGCGATTGGCGAAGGTCGGCGGCCTAAGTGGGGGGGATTTCAATTTTCATTGGGGTCTCGGCGTTTGCTCGCGCCTAGTCAATTGTTCATACATGGTCCCAAAGTGAGGAATGAGCTGGTTACTACACTGGTGTGTTAGCTAAGCAAGTCCTTCCTCAGGCGACCTAGTTGAATATCACGACAGGAATAAAGGTTAAAGAATATAGAAAATTCTTAGAAATTTTCCGAGCTAAAATTCCTTATACCAATTTTAATTTATTCCAAAACTTCTCACAAGTTAAAAACTACAAAAACTCTCACAAATATATCGCATAATATAAAACACTGCTGAAATGTAAGAAGAATAGAATGATGCAAACTGCCATCAGATGACTAAACATGTCAGTTTGAGCTCATCAGTTTTGCCTATCACATTAAGTTAACATTTATACTCAACAAAAGCAGTTGAAGAACACCATCTAATATGAAGTAATATCAATACTATAATGTTAAGGATAAAGAAAGCATGCACAGTACACTCACTGGTCTTGTGCGGGGCGCAGCATCTGCAGCTTGAGGAGCCCTCACAACCTTTCTTGACCTCACGTTCACCTGCTGAGCACCGTTCATCACATCTGCCACCGTGTTTCTTACACCTTCTCGTGATCTTACACCCTGTTAAAGCTTATTATTAATTTATATATATATATATATATATATATATATATATATATATATATATATATATATTAGTATATTTTGGTAGCAGTCTTTCCTGTAGACATATATTATTAAATATGACCGAAAAAGTAAGATTAATAATTCTAACACGAATTTTCTCAATCTTTCGTACATTACGCTTCACTGTTGGAGGTAAATCAAAAATCACAGAGTGAAGAACTCTGTAGGGTAAGGCAGGACCTAGTCAATAACGGCTTCTCCAATGGTTTCATCGAAGACATCATAAGAAGGAAAGTGAAAAGCCATGCAACCTCTGAAGAGACAACTAACACAACACCTATACCCCCTATTAGACTATTTTACAGGAACTTCTTTTCCACAGCTCATAAAACAGAGGAAAGGGTCCTGAAAGATATTGTTAATAGAAACGTTATCCCTACAGACAAAAATCAGAGGATACAACTGACGATTTACTATAAAACCAGAAAAACGGCCAGCCTACTCATGAGAAACTCTCCAGACACAAAACAGAACGCTTTAAAAGAGACTAACGTCGTCTATGCCTTCAAATGCCCACTTGGGGACTGTAAGCTCCAAAAAACCCAGTATATAGGCAAGACAACAACATCTCTTTCTAGGCGTTTAACGATGCATAAACAACAGGGCTCCATTAAGGAACATATAATCTCTTCCCATAACCAAACCATCGCCAGAGAAATCCTAGTAAACAACACAGAAATCATCGATAGATACAGCGATAGCAGGCGGCTTGACGTTTGCGAGGCACTACACATCAAGAAGTCAACACCAGCAATCAACAGCCAATTATTGCACAACTATATTCTACCCACCTCAAGACTCCGCTCCAATATAGAAGCATCAAGAAATATGGACCAATAGGCTTTCTACAAACACTTCTATTCAATACCCATTGTTTCTGTTCTGTCTTGTGTTGATACTTTTAATACCCTATTAATATCCCCTAGTGTTCTGTCTTGTGTTAATGCCACATCACCCTTCCCACCTCACTCAAATGTAATGCCACATCACCCTTCCCACCTCACTCAAATGTAGATATAAAATCAGGGAAACGTAAGTTCTAATCAGTTGTGTATTTGTGAAGTCTTTGAAAATGTAATAAGTTTTACGAAACGCGCCCGTGTCGCGTCAGACTAGAAATAAAAATGAATTTTGGAGAAGTGATTTTTGATTTACCTCCAACAGTGAAGCGTAATGTACGAAAGATTGAGAAAATTCGTGTTAGAATTATTAATCTTACTTTTTCGGTCATATTTAATAATATATATATATATATATATATATATATATATATATATATATATATATATATATATTGTCACAGTAAAATCTCTAGTAAAGATTCGGCCTGCTCCATCATCACCTATTCTACCCATATCCCGTCTATATATTCAAGTACTGCAGCCACAAGAACAACAACTACTTGCAAACGTCTAGACAGTATACCAGTCTCCCCCCTTCACCACTGACCGTCACCCCACCTCGCACCTGGCGACGCCCCGGGAGCTCACGGCACCCGAAACAAGCAGTTTAAGACTCGGTTAATAGTTAAAGAAGTCACCAGCGCCATCTGCCCGGCCGTCATTTTGTATAAACAGGCCTGCCTAGCCTACTACGAGTTAGATTACTCCTGAGTGCTCTTGCTGAGTAGACCTGTTGACATACCCTGGTGAGGTAACAGAGCTATTCAGTTTGACTCACAGTATTCCTGCACCATATTTTCTAGTATTAATGTAACATAAATTTAATTGTCTGTTTATCTTGTTTAATTTGCACTCTGTATAAAGCCAAGTTTAATAACATTTTTATTTTCTAATTTGTTTAAAGTAAGATTTCTATTAGAGTAAAGTATTTTTAATTTTTTGTTCCGTATGTTTTCTCCTACAGTTAACCTCACAGCGAAGACAACTTGCAGTTTAACTTTTTTTTTACTTTCATTTTTAATTTTGTGACAGGCAAAAAATCATCCAAATCATCATCATAATCATCCAAATACCAACTCCAACCTATCACCTGGCATAAAGACTTAATGAACTCCTAACCCCATACACTCCAAGCAACTATAGTCTACAATCATCAGCAGATTTCCTAGAATTAATTAAATCTACCCAGCCCGATGGAATCATTGCTTCCCTGTGCGTCGAATCCCTATTTACCAACGTCCCAGTCGACACAACAATAGAAATGATACTGGACCGAGTATACAGAGACGAGAGCACCCCCAAATTAGACATACCCGAGCCTCAGAGTCTTTGAAGAGTCTTCTCGAGGCATGTACAAAGGAAGCCCCTTTCACCAGTCCGCAAGGAGACATGTATCTTCAAATAGACGGAGTAGCAATGGGCTCCCCCCCTTAGGAGTGTTATTCGCAAATTTTTATATGGGAACCATCGAAGACAGTCTTCAGTAGCAGACAAAAACCAATTATATACTGCTGTTATGTAGATGACATATTCGTCATAGTAACAGACTCAGACGAACTAATTGATCTAAAAAGCCATCTTGAGAGTCAGTACTCAGATTTACACATGAAAATAGTGAAAATAACAGTCTGCCATTCTTGGATGTACTATAACAAAAACAGGAACCTCTTTAAGCACCATCGTATATACTAAGCCTACCAACATAGGATTATGTCTGAACGGTAAAAGTGAGTGCCCCCGAAGATACAAAGGCAGTGTTCTCAATGGCAGTGTTCTCAGTGGCAGTGTTCTCAATTCGTCGAGCGCTTACCCACTGAGCCGAATGGAGCAACGTGAGTAGAGAGTTTGAAAGAATAACGCAGGTATTGGTGAACAACGGATATAGCAACGCGGAAATAAACGCTGCTATAAGAAGACACTTGGACCGATGGTATAATCCTGAACCTAGAACAGAAACCACAATATCTCCAATAAAATTATATTACAAATCAACCAAGCACAGTGAACATAAAAAAGAAGAAAGAATAATGAAAGAAATAATCTGTAGAGGTGTAAAAAGTATTACTCCTAACCAAAACATAAACCTGATAATATTCTACAAAACCAAGAAGATTACCGACCTCCTTATCAAAAACAGCCCGAAGCCGACAGAAAACCCTTTACAGTAGTCAAACGTTGTATACATGTACACCTGCCCCCATGAAGGATATAACCTTCAATCTAAGTGCATAGGTATGACGTCGACCAAGCTGACGAGGCGTTTGACCTGTCATCTTCAATCCGGTGTCCCCAGAAATCACATGACATAAGCCCATGACATCACCCTAACAAGAGAAATGTTGAATAACAACACTTGTCTATTAGACAAAACCCAAGATGTAAGAAAATTACAAACTCTTGAAGCAATCCACATAAAAGTAGAAAAACCTACCATAAATACTCAAATTACAGAACTCTTCACTCTACCCACCATGAGAGTAAGAACAAGATCAGAACGTCAAGATGCCAACACTGCTCGACAAACAGCGCCCACTACGCTTGATTAATCTTTGTATGTACCCCTATTTAACCTTCTGATAATTTACACATCTATCCATTCACATATCCATCTTTCCATTTATCCAACTAATTAGCAATTTATCAATGCAACTAGCCCTCTATATATCAACCTATTAATTCCTATGTGTATCTATCCACTTATCTTTTTATTTATCCATCTCAACACATCCATCTATCTGTTTATAGCCTTCTATGTATCTATGTCTTTATCTTTCTATCTAATATATATATATATATGTATATATATATATATATATATATATATATATATATATATATATATATATATATATATATAAATATACACATATATATATGTATATGTATATATATATATATATATATATATATATATATATATATATATATATATATATATATATATATATATATATAGGAAGGGAGTACCACCTCTAGCTGGAAGAAGGGGGACCCATAGCCTCGGAGGAAACCACGCATAACGCATTAGAGGGAATGTTTAGATCCCCTCCAATACAGTTTCTGTGTGCTTTTCTCCTACCACCCCCTTCCTTTTTTATTTTTTGTGCTTTATTATGCATTTGATGGTTACAAGATATACATGGGTTGATACAAAAATAATAATGCAAAAAGGTGCTTAAAGGTTATGGATCTCTTGAAAAACACAACAATGGGAAACATTGATGAATGTCACAGACGGGTTCGATCATTGTTGCAAGTCAAACATTTCTTCGAATTCCTCTGAAGTTGGACTAGTGCCCAAGACGCAACAGGCATTTCCCCTCTGAATCGCAACACTGAGGCGCTGGAACAAGAAACTTTTTGCTCTCTGGTCTTTTGTAGCGCTGATCAATTTGTCCCCCAATTCCTTCAGGAACTTCAATGCACATTTTCCCCACGAACCGAGGGTCTCCGAGCCGATCGGAACAAAGCTGTAGCAGTGTGCTAGACCTCTATATTTAATAATTTTCTGCGATTCCCTGAAAGAAGCAGCACCACCGCTTTCACGTGTGCTGTAGTGGAGGTAGGTACTGGCCAGTGTGGCAGCGCACGTGTAGTCCCATACCACTTGCTTACCATCCTTCCAAGGTAGCAAGGTGACCCCATCAGGGCGCTTCTGAGGGTCGTTAGGTCTGGATAAGTGTGGTTCTCTTTGTGCCGGGCAGCGGGCTGTGGCGAGGCTCCTCTTGATGATGTCGTTGACTTCTTCATGTCTTGCAATTTTACCCTGTGATTTACGACATACCAGACCATGACGACCATATTGGTCTGCCATCGCAGTTCCGCAGATGCACCTATGTTCAGTGAGGATCGGGGCGGCAAGGCGAAGGGCAACTCCAATGCGGAGAGCGTCATGACTGAGGCGAGTTCCCAGGGCTGCATTGGGCACAGCAAATAAGAAATCCCCGGCGTGGGGTGCTGTTACCGCTAGGAGGCGGGCTTTGTTTTCAGCATCAGCGTTGTCAATCATTGCTGTGACAGTCTTTCCCATTATGGGGCTATCCCAGTGGGCCTGCTTGTGGTCTTTTGGGACTTGTGGTCGGGGTTGAGGGTGTGCAATGGTGTCCCATTGTCTGGCTACTTCGATGAACGTTTGATCATGAGTTCCCGCTGTCTCTCTCATACGCTCTGGTAGGATCTGCCCTACCAATTCGTTGGCTGCTGTACATGAGGATAAGAATGCTGGAAGTGCTACCTCAGTTGCCTTTCGTATGCCTATCCCTCCAAATCTCACTGGTAGTGTTGCTTGGTCCCACTGACTGTCATCTAAATCTAGGTTGAGCGCCTTCCTGAATATTGACCTGAGGAGCTCATCATATTGATTTAGAAGTGGGTTGCCAAAAGTTGGTGCACACCTTAAGAAGTATGTTAGCCTGGGCAAGGTAAGGCACTTTGTGAGAAGGTAGAGGGCATCGTGGGAGTCCAAATCCCCAATTCTCTCTTCCATCCTCTTTAGGTCTCTAAACTTTTCGTCAAGGACCGCAGCAATATCATTGTGGCCCAGAGGTGCTCCGAGTAGTGTGCTGTCGGTAGGTTTAACGACTTAGGCTTCTGGTAGAACTGATTTCACTGCTCTAATGATTACTTCACTGGATGCAATAATTTCGCACTTGGAGGGGTTAAGAACGAGACCCATGGACTCCCCCCGTGTCTTCACCAGCTGTAGGTCTTCTAGCAGGGAATCTTGTGTGCCTGCCAGAGTGCCATCATCCAGGAACCAGATGTTGAGCTCGCTGGACAGTCTGGTTGTAATTTCTCGAACCGCTATGCAAAAGAGGAACGGTGCAAGTGGGTCACCCTGTTGAATTCCCTCTGCTGAGGTGACTTCATGTTTGCCAAACAGGAGGGTTGAGTCTTTGCTGTAGCCTGCTGACACAAACGGGAGAATGTTTGGGCAATGTTCCTGGACTGCAGTGAGGATTGCTTCCCTTTTGACCGTGTTGAAAGCGTTTTTAAAATCTAATTTTAAAATCTAATTTATATATACATATATATATATATATATATATATATATATATATATATATATATATATATATATATATATATATATATATATTATTAAATATGACCGAAAAAGTAAGATTAATAATTCTAACACGAATTTTCTCAATCTTTCGTACATTACGCTTCACTGTTGGAGGTAAATCAAAAATCACTTCTCCAAAATTCATTTTTATTTCTAGTCTGACGCGACACGGGCGCGTTTCGTAAAACTTATTACATTTTCAAAGACTTCACAAATACACAACTGATTAGAACGTATCTCTGATTTTATATCTACATTTGAGTGAGGTGGTAAGGGTGATGTGGCATTAACACAAGACAGAACAGGAGGGGATATTAATAGGGTATTAAAAGTATCAACACAAGACAGAACAGAAACAATGGGTATTGAATAGAAGTGTTGTTAGAAAGCCTATTGGTCCATATTTCTTGATGCTTCTATATTGGAGCGGAGTCTTGAGGTGGGTAGAATATAGTTGTGCAATAATTGGCTGTTGATTGCTGGTGTTGACTTCTTGATGTGTAGTGCCTCGCAAACGTCAAGCCGCCTGCTATCGCTGTATCTATCGATGATTTCTGTGTTGTTTACTAGGATTTCTCTGGCGATGGTTTGGTTATGGGAAGAGATTATATGTTCCTTAATGGAGCCCTGTTGCTTATGCATCGTTAAACGCCTAGAAAGAGATGTTGTTGTCTTGCCTATATACTGGTTTTTTTTTGGAGCTTACAGTCCCCAAGTGGGCATTTGAAGGCATAGACGACATTAGTCTCTTTTAAAGCGTTCTGTTTTGTGTCTGGAGAGTTTCTCATGAGTAGGCTGGCCGTTTTTCTGGTTTTATAGTAAATCGTCAGTTGTATCCTCTGATTTTTGTCTGTAGGGATAACGTTTCTATTAACAATATCTTTCAGGACCCTTTCCTCCGTTTTATGAGCTGTGGAAAAGAAGTTCCTGTAAAATAGTCTAATAGGGGGTATAGGTGTTGTGTTAGTTGTCTCTTCAGAGGTTGCATGGCTTTTCACTTTCCTTCTTATGATGTCTTCGATGAAACCATTGGAGAAGCCGTTATTGACTAGGACCTGCCTTACCCTGCAGAGTTCTTCGTCGACTTGCTTCCATTCTGAGCTGTGGCTGAGAGCACGGTCGACGTATGCGTTAACAACACTCCTCTTGTACCTGTCAGGGCAGTCGCTGTTGGCATTTAGGCACATTCCTATGTTTGTTTCCTTAGTGTAGACTGCAGTGTGGAAACCTCCGCCCTTTTCCATGACTGTTACATCTAGAAAAGGCAGCTTCCCATCCTTTTCCGTCTCGTAAGTGAAACGCAGCACGGAACTCTGCTCAAATGCCTCCTTCAGCTTCTGCAGATGTCTGACATCAGGTACCTGTGTAAAAATGTCGTCAACATACCTGCAGTATATGGCCGGTTTCAAGTTCATGTCGACTAAGACTTTTTGCTCGATGGTACCCATGTAGAAGTTTGCAAACAGGACACCTAGGGGAGAACCCATGGCGACCCCATCTACTTGCTTATACATGTGCCCATCCGGGCTCAAGAAGGGTGCCTCTTTAGTACAAGCTTGGAGTAGTTTCCTCAGAATACTTTCTGGCATGTCAAGAGGAGTACAGGCTGGATCACGATACACTCTGTTGGCTATCATTCCGATTGTCCCGTCCACAGGTACGTTGGTAAACAGCGATTCTACGTCCAACGAGGCTCTTATCCCTGTGGCCCGTGTGCCCCGCAGTAAGTCCACAAATTCCTTTGGAGAGTTCAGGCTGAAGGCGCAAGGAACATAAGGAGTCAGCAGGCCGTTGAGTCGCTTTGCCAGTCTGTACGTGGGTGTGGGTATCTGGCTAATGATTGGCCGAAGTGGGTTTCCAGGCTTGTGCGTCTTGACATTTCCATACGCATATCCAGGTTTATATTCCCCAATGATCTTTGGCAGGTGGAGTCCGGATTTCTTGGCGTTTACAGTTTCGATCAGTTTGTTGACCTTTGCTTTTAATTCGGCTGTAGTGTCCTTCGTTACCCTTTGGAACTTAGTTTGGTCAGAGAGTATGATGTTCATTTTCGCCAGATATTCGTCTTTTTTAAGAATGACATATATTGGCGACTTGTCACCTCTCCTGACAACTATCTCCTTGTTCTCACGAAGATCATTGGGGATCATTGGGGAATATAAACCTGGATATGCGTATCGAAATGTCAAGACGCACAAGCCTGGAAACCCACTTCGGCCAATCATTAGCCAGATACCCACACCCACGTACAGACTGGCAAAGCGACTCAACGGCCTGCTGACTCCTTATGTTCCTTGCGCCTTCAGCCTGAACTCTCCAAAGGAATTTGTGGACTTACTGCGGGGCACACGGGCCACAGGGATAAGAGCCTCGTTGGACGTAGAATCGCTGTTTACCAACGTACCTGTGGACGGGACAATCGGAATGATAGCCAACAGAGTGTATCGTGATCCAGCCTGTACTCCTCTTGACATGCCAGAAAGTATTCTGAGGAAACTACTCCAAGCTTGTACTAAAGAGGCACCCTTCTTGAGCCCGGATGGGCACATGTATAAGCAAGTAGATGGGGTCGCCATGGGTTCTCCCCTAGGTGTCCTGTTTGCAAACTTCTACATGGGTACCATCGAGCAAAAAGTCTTAGTCGACATGAACTTGAAACCGGCCATATACTGCAGGTATGTTGACGACATTTTTACACAGGTACCTGATGTCAGACATCTGCAGAAGCTGAAGGAGGCATTTGAGCAGAGTTCCGTGCTGCGTTTCACTTACGAGACGGAAAAGGATGGGAAGCTGCCTTTTCTAGATGTAACAGTCATGGAAAAGGGCGGAGGTTTCCACACTGCAGTCTACACTAAGGAAACAAACATAGGAATGTGCCTAAATGCCAACAGCGACTGCCCTGACAGGTACAAGAGGAGTGTTGTTAACGCATACGTCGACCGTGCTCTCAGCCACAGCTCAGAATGGAAGCAAGTCGACGAAGAACTCTGCAGGGTAAGGCAGGTCCTAGTCAATAACGGCTTCTCCAATGGTTTCATCGAAGACATCATAAGAAGGAAAGTGAAAAGCCATGCAACCTCTGAAGAGACAACTAACACAACACCTATACCCCCTATTAGACTATTTTACAGGAACTTCTTTTCCACAGCTCATAAAACGGAGGAAAGGGTCCTGAAAGATATTGTTAATAGAAACGTTATCCCTACAGACAAAAATCAGAGGATACAACTGACGATTTACTATAAAACCAGAAAAACGGCCAGCCTACTCATGAGAAACTCTCCAGACACAAAACAGAACGCTTTAAAAGAGACTAATGTCGTCTATGCCTTCAAATGCCCACTTGGGGACTGTAAGCTCCAAAAAACCCAGTATATAGGCAAGACAACAACATCTCTTTCTAGGCGTTTAACGATGCATAAGCAACAGGGCTCCATTAAGGAACATATAATCTCTTCCCATAACCAAACCATCGCCAGAGAAATCCTAGTAAACAACACAGAAATCATCGATAGATACAGCGATAGCAGGCGGCTTGACGTTTGCGAGGCACTACACATCAAGAAGTCAACACCAGCAATCAACAGCCAATTATTGCACAACTATATTCTACCCACCTCAAGACTCCGCTCCAATATAGAAGCATCAAGAAATATGGACCAATAGGCTTTCTACAAACACTTCTATTCAATACCCATTGTTTCTGTTCTGTCTTGTGTTGATACTTTTAATACCCTATTAATATCCCCTCCTGTTCTGTCTTGTGTTAATGCCACATCACCCTTACCACCTCACTCAAATGTAGATATAAAATCAGAGATACGTTCTAATCAGTTGTGTATTTGTGAAGTCTTTGAAAATGTAATAAGTTTTACGAAACGCGCCCGTGTCGCGTCAGACTAGAAATAAAAATGAATTTTGGAGAAGTGATTTTTGATTTACCTCCAACAGTGAAGCGTAATGTACGAAAGATTGAGAAAATTCGTGTTAGAATTATTAATCTTACTTTTTCGGTCATATTTAATAATATATGTCTACAGGAAAGACTGCTACCAAAATATACTAATATATATATATATATATATATATATATATATATATATATATATATATATATATATATATATATATATATATATATATATATATATATATATATATATATATATATATATATTTAGGGGTACCACCACTGGTTTAATTAAAGGGACCCACATCCTCGAAGAAGAAAATAAATAGTGTTCAGAGAAGACCTTGTGGGTTCTCACTGAATACTTTAATTTATATATATATATATATATATATATATATATATATATATATATATATATATATATATATATATATATATATATATATATATATATATATAAAATAATATGCCCAAGATTATCATCCGAGTGCCGGCAGGGGGGGTGGTTCAAATAGCTTCGGCTATCACCTTCTTAGACCGGTCGTGATGGTCGAGTGGATTAAGGTGTCCTGTTCACAACAGTTGCGTTGCTCCTGGCAGTATGGGTTCGAGTCACTTCTGGGGTGTGAGTTTTCAGTTGCATATAGTCCTGGGGACCATTCAGGCTTGTTTGCATATATATATATATATATATATACATATATATATATATATATATATATATATATATATATATATATATATATATACATATATATATATATATATAAATATATATATACATATATATATATATATATATATATATATATATATATATATATATACATATATATAGATATATATATATATAAATATATATATATATATATAAATATATATATATATATATATATATATATATATATATATATATATATATATATATATATATGTATATATATATATATATATAATATATATATGTATATATATATGTATATAAATATATATATATATATATATATATATGAATGAAAACTCACACCCCAGAAGTGACTCGAACCCATACTCCCAGAAGCAACGCAACTGGTAACTACAGGGCGCCTTAATCCGCTTGACCATCACGGCCGTCAAAAGGAAGTGATAGCCGAGGCTATTTGAGCCACTTCCCCGACGGCAACTCGGATGGTAATCTTGGGCATAGCATTTCACCAAATCACCTCATTCTTTGGGGCACACGTGAGGAACACAAATGCGAACAAGCTTGTTCGCAGGCTTGTTTCAGGCTTGTTCGCATATATATATATATATATATATATATATATATATATATATATATATATATATATATATATATATATATATATATATATATATGTGTGTGTGTGTGTGTACACACACATTTATTTTATGTATTTGGCAGTCTCCGTGGTGTAGTGGTAAGACACTCGCCTGGCGTTCCGCGAGCGCTATGTCATGGGTTCGTATCCTGGCCGGGGAGGATTTACTGGGCGCAATTCCTTAACTGTAGCCTCTGTTTAACGCAACAGTAAAATGTGTACTTGGATGAAAAAACGATTCTTCGCGGCAGGGAATCGTATTCCAGGGACCATAGGATTAAGGACTTGCCCGAAACGCTACGCGTACTAGTGGCTGTACAAGAATGTAACAACTCTTGTATATATCTCAAAAAAAAAAAAAAATATATATATACATATATATATATATATATATATATATATATACATATATATATATATATATATATATATATATATATATATATTTATATATATAAGATTAAAAATTATATATTTATAATTATATATATATATATGTCGTACCTAGTAGCCAGAACGCACTTGTCAGCCTACTATGCAATCCCCGATTTGCCTAATAAGCCAAGTTTTCCTGAATTAATATATTTTCTTGATTTTTTTTCGTATGAAATGATAAAGCTACCCATTTGATTATGTATGAGGTCAATTTTTTTTTATTGAAGTTAAAATTAACGTAGATATATCACCGAACCTAACCAACCCTACCTAATCTAACCTAACCTATCTTTATAGGTTAGGTTGGGTTAGGTAGCCGAAAAAGTTAGGTTAGGTTAGGTTAGGTAGGTTAGGTAGTCGAAAAACAATTAATTCATGAAAACTTGGCTTATTAGGCAAATCAGGCCTTGCATAGTAGGCCGAGAAGTGCGTTCTGGCTACTAGGTACGACATATATATATATATATATATATATATATATATATATATATATATATATATATATATATATATATATATATATATATATTTATATATATATATACATGTATATATATATATTCACGGTAACTTACTTAAACTCAAAAGTCAAATGTACAAAGGAACTCACTCTCCTGTAAATTGCCTCGAACCTTGGAAAGCCAGAGTTGTCGTGCACCCTGACATAACAAGTACTCTACCTCTACACCACGCACATCGTACAAAAGAGGTTGAAACTCGGGACTATATCCGCGACAGAATCCAACCTCCCGACGAGACTTGTCATGGCTAAGAGAACCGAGTTAATTTTCATCGAACCTTCACATTACCAGAGAGAACACGAGACTCATGTGTTACGAACCCGGATCCAGCGTCCGAGCAAGGAGCAGCAACGACTACGCTATCTGTGGGCCAGCTCCCGAAACCCCCGCCAAACGAACGACGACACCGGATGAGGACGGCGAATATCGGCCACAAGGGCCAGTTTCCAGTCCTGTGCAGCTCACAACACAGCCGCTCCTGACCTCTGGTGAGGTGGTGCTCCGACGACAGTGCCATCTATGGACTGGATACGTCAGGTGTTTGCGCCCGAGCCCGTAAGTGAGGTGTTTTAGTGTCCCAGTTATTGATGACGTGTCTGCTTACAGAGTCGACCTGGGACTACTGTGATGGGAGTCGAGTCAGTCTACCCGAGGCAGCCAGTCTCCATACTTTGAACCTTGCTGCAGCTGTTGTGAAGTCGTCCCCCCGGAAGAACACTGTGGTGTGTTAGCCTGCCAGTGGAGTGGCAGTAAAAGGATTTACCCGGGACCGACTGTTGGAGACGATCATCCATTGGGGTAATGAAGACAGGAGAGTGACTTGTGGTGTCACACGAAGCTCCTGTCTAGGGCGTTCCCCTTTGATCGTTCGTGGAGTGGCCGTACCAGCCTTGTTGGCTCAGTACCTGGCAGCAGACCAGCTGGACGTGTGGTTGACGGCCTCCACGGCGGTGCCCCCAGTGGACCCGTGTTTTGGCTGACCTGTGGCCAGGGTAGGCTCAACTTCTTTGGAGAATTAATCTTGAGGCCACGAAGAAAGCACCAAGGACTCGGCACCGAGAGTTATGGCACCAGCGTCTTCAGTAGAAGCCATAGATTGAGGATTAATCCCTTTGTAAAGTGTTAATACCCCTCCCCTTTGTGCACCCATTTATTTTATATATTTAAACGGTGATGGTAATTATAATATTAAGTTCTTAGCTTTCTTTCCCTACTCCCTTTAAGTTACTTGCGTCACGGATCTCATCCCTTGATAGCCACTACTGGCTTGGGAACGGATACATATATCTTCCTCTAACAACATCAGAGTAAGGACCCCGTTGCGTCCCGAGAGGGCCGTAACACGCCCGTGTTACGGTATGCACGGTAACTTGTTTAAACTCACAAGTCAAACTCACAAGTTAAACTCACAAAGGAACTCACTTTCCTGTAAACTGCCTCGAACCTTTGATAGCCAGAATGTTCGTGCACCCTGACATAACAAGTACTCTACCTCTACACAACGCTGATCGTATAAAAGAGGTTGCAAGTCGGGACTATATCCGCCACAGAATCCAACCTCCCGATGGTGTTAAAATTATCTTAGGAGTGTTAAATTTTCAACTTCCCTCGACAGTGAAGAAAAACGTAAGAAATATTGAGAAGATTCGTGGTTATGATTTAATAAAAAAAAGACAGGAAAACTCGGCTGAATAGACAATTTGGCCTATTAGGTATAATGAAGACATATATGAAAGAAAGGTTGTTTTATACCCAGTCGGAAATCCCTATTGTACCCTGTGATTCGACCTGGGTTCGAACCTGCATTACCATGGCTCTCCCCTTTGCGTGCAGAGATCTATAACCACACCAGCAGTTGTCTATAAAGATTAGTTGGACGTGCAGCTCATTATCTGAGTTCCAAGATCTATCAATCCTCGGCAACAAACGTGGTTCAATTTGGGCACAGATATTAATCAAATCCCAGTGCGTACACAGATTGATCTGAGCCTAAAAATATGAAAGAAAGCTTAAATAGTCCCCATGCAATAAATCACTTAAGAACTCTATAATCCGACCAAGACTCATACCTACATATCCAGGAGTCAACCCACTAACGTACACAGTATCAATACTACTTCACCATTGACTGTACCATTGGGAGCCGGTCGGCCGAGCGGACAGCACGCTGGACTTGTGATCCTGTGGTCCTGGGTTCGATCCCAGGCGCCGGCGAGAAACAATGGGCAGAGTTTTTTCACCCTATGCCCCTGTTACCTAGCAGTAAAATAGGTACCTGGCTGTTAGTCAGCTGTCACGGGCTGCTTCCTGGGGGTGGAGGCCTGGTCGAGGACCGGGCCGCGGGGACACTAAAAGCCCCGAAATCATCTCAAGATAACCTCAAGATAACCAGTGA
The DNA here is from genome assembly GCF_040958095.1 of Procambarus clarkii. Lineage (NCBI taxonomy): Eukaryota > Metazoa > Arthropoda > Malacostraca > Decapoda > Cambaridae > Procambarus > Procambarus clarkii. The sequence continues at coordinate 29,400,490 of NC_091173.1, read as the reverse complement.
CTATAAGACCAATGTACACTTAAAGTGATCTTTATTTGCGAGCTTGACCCATTCATGGACGTTCAAGGGAATTTGGCAGTGAACATGCAGCTGCTTGGTGGCTTTCCCTTGATCCAGAGCGAATATACCAGTGTTGTAAGGAAACTATTGCTCTCTTCACCTTGGTCTTGTAGCTCGGTGGTCGCAACGGTTTAGTGTCCATTCACCATAATATGAGTGACGGGGTGAAATAGAGTCACTCCTATATATATGTTGAGTTTTTACATGTAACATCAGTATACTCGTGTTCCCAATATCACGTGTATTTTCCTGTGGTTAAAATCAGATAAAGTATAATTGGTTAATCATTATTTTTTTAACATCGAGGCTACTCAACATTGTTTCTGATTGTTGCTTCAATTACTCATGGTAACACAACACAGTCACAATGTGGTCATGGTAACACACAACAGTCACAATGTGGTCATGGTAACACACAACAGTCACAATGTGGTCATGGTAACACAACACAGTCACAATGTGGTCATGGTAACACAACACAGTCACAATGTGGTCATGGTAACACAACACAGTCACAATGTGGTCATGGTAACACAACACAGTCACAATGTGGTCATGGTAACACAACACAGTCACAATGTGGTCATGGTAACACAACACAGTCACAATGTGGTCATGGTAACACAACACAGTCACAATGTGGTCATGGTAACACAACACAGTCACAATGTGGTCATGGTAACACACAACAGTCACAATGTGGTCATGGTAACACACAACACAGTCACAATGTGGTCATGGTAACACACAACACAGTCAAAATGTGGTCATGGTAACACACAACAGTCACAATGTGGTCATGGTAACACACAACACAGTCACAATGTGGTCATGGTAACACAACACAGTCACAATGTGGTCATGGTAACACACAACACAGTCACAATGTGGTCATGGTAACACACAACACAATCACAATGTGGTCATGGTAACACACAACACAGTCACAATGTGGTCATGGTAACACACAACAGTCACACTGTGGTCATGGTAACACAACAGTCACACTGTGGTCATGGTAACACAACACAGTCACAATGTGGTCATGGTTACACACAACACAGTCACAATGTGGTAATGGTAACACACAACACAGTCACAATGTGGTCATGGTAACACAACACAGTCACAATGTGGTCATGGTAACACACAAGTCACAATGTGGTCATGGTAACACACAACACAGTCACAATGTGGTCATGGTAACACACAACAGTCACAATGTGGTCATGGTAACACACAACAGTCACAATGTGGTCATGGTAACACACAACAGTCACAATGTGGTCATGGTAACACAACACAGTCACAATGTGGTCATGGTAACACACAACAGTCACAATGTGGTCATGGTAACACACAACAGTCACAATGTGGTCATGGTAACACACAACAGTCACAATGTGGTCATGGTAACACACAACACAGTAACAATGTGGTCATGGTAACACACAACACAGTCACACTGTGGTCATGGTAACACACAACAGTAACAATGTGGTCATGGTAACACACAACAGTCACAATGTGGTCATGGTAACACACAACAGTAACAATGTGGTCATGGTAACACAACACAGTCACAATGTGGACATGGTAACACACAACAGTCACAATGTGGTCATGGTAACACACAACACAGTCACAATGTGGTCATGGTAACACACAACAGTAACAATGTGGTCATGGTAACACAACACAGTCACAATGTGGACATGGTAACACACAACAGTCACAATGTGATCATGGTAACACACAACACAGTCACAATGTGGTCATGGTAACACACAACAGTCACAATGTGGTCATGGTAACACACAACAGTCACATTGTGGTCATGGTAACACACAACACAGTCACACTGTGGTCATGGTAACACACAACAGTCACAATGTGGTCATGGTAACACACAACAGTCACACTGTGGTCATGGTAACACAACACAGTCACAATGTGGTCATGGTAACACACAGCAGTCACAATGTGGTCATGGTAACGCACAACACAGTCACAATGTGGTCATGGTAACACAACACAGTCACAATGTGGTCATGGTAACACACAACACAGTCACAATGTGGTCATGGTAACACACAACAGTCACAATGTGGTCATGGTAACACACAACAGTCACACTGTGGTCATGGTAACACACAACAGTCACAATGTGGTCATGGTAACACAACACAGTCACAATGTGGTCATGGTAACACACAACAGTCACAATGTGGTCATGGTAACACAACACAGTCACAATGTGGACATGGTAACACACAACAGTCACAATGTGGTCATGTTAACACACAACACAGTCACAATGTGGTCATGGTAACACAACACAGTCACAATGTGGTCATGGTAACACAACACAGTCACAATGTGGTCATGGTAACACACAACAGTCACAATGTGGTCATGGTAACACACAACACAGTCACAATGTGGTCATGGTAACACAACACAGTCACAATGTGGTCATGGTAACACACAACACAGTCACAATGTGGTCATGGTAACACACAACAGTCACACTGTGGTCATGGTAACACACAACAGTCACACTGTGGTCATGGTAACACAACACAGTCACAATGTGGTCATGGTAACACACAACACAGTCACAATGTGGTCATGGTAACACACAACACAGTCACACTGTGGTCATGGTAACACACAACAGTAACAATGTGGTCATGGTAACACACAACAGTAACAATGTGGTCATGGTAACACACAACAGTAACAATGTGGTCATGGTAACACACAACAGTAACAATGTGGTCATGGTAACACACAACAGTCACAATGTGGTCATGGTAACACAACACAGTCACAATGTGGACATGGTAACACACAACAGTCACAATGTGGTCATGGTAACACACAACAGTCACAATGTGGTCATGGTAACACACAACAGTAACAATGTGGTCATGGTAACACAACACAGTCACAATGTGGACATGGTAACACACAACAGTCACAATGTGGTCATGGTAACACACAACACAGTCACAATGTGGTCATGGTAACACACAACAGTCACAATGTGGTCATGGTAACACACAACAGTCACAATGTGGTCATGGTAACACACAACACAGTCACACTGTGGTCATGGTAACACACAACAGTCACAATGTGGTCATGGTAACACACAACAGTCACACTGTGGTCATGGTAACACACAACAGTCACACTGTGGTCATGGTAACACACAACAGTCACAATGTGGTCATGGTAACACACAACAGTCACAATGTGGTCATGGTAACACAACACAGTCACAATGTGGTCATGGTAACACAACACAGTCACAATGTGGTCATGGTAACACAACACAGTCACAATGTGGACATGGTAACACACAACAGTCACAATGTGGTCATGGTAACACACAACAGTCACACTGTGGTCATGGTAACACACAACAGTAACAATGTGGTCATGGTAACACACAACACAGTCACAATGAGGTCATGGTAACACACAACAGTCACAATGTGGTCATGGTAACACAACACAGTCACAATGTGGTCATGGTAACACACAACAGTCACAATGTGGTCATGGTAACACAACACAGTCACAATGTGGACATGGTAACACACAACAGTCACAATGTGGTCATGGTAACACACAACACAGTCACAATGTGGTCATGGTAACACAACACAGTCACAATGTGGTCATGGTAACACACAACAGTCACAATGTGGTCATGGTAACACACAACAGTCACACTGTGGTCATGGTAACACACAACAGTCACAATGTGGTCATGGTAACACACAACACAGTCACACTGTGGTCATGGTAACACACAACAGTCACACTGTGGTCATGGTAACACACAATACAGTCACAATCTGGTCATGGTAACACACAACAGTAACAATGTGGTCATGGTAACACACAACACAGTCACAATGTGTTCATGGTAACACACAACAGTAACAATGTGGTCATGGAAACACACAACAGTAACAATGTGGTCATGGTAACACACAACACAGTAACAATGTGGTCATGGTAACACACAACACAGTCACACTGTGGTCATGGTAACACACAACAGTAACAATGTGGTCATGGTAACACACAACAGTCACAATGTGGTCATGGTAACACACAACAGTAACAATGTGGTCATGGTAACACACAACACAGTCACAATGTGGTCATGGTAACACACAACAGTCACAATGTGGTCATGGTAACACACAACAGTCACAATGTGGTCATGGTAACACACAACAGTCACACTGTGGTCATGGTAACACACAACAGTCACAATGTGGTCATGGTAACACACAACACAGTCACACTGTGGTCATGGTAACACACAACAGTCACAATATGGTCATGGTAACACACAACACAGTCACACTGTGGTCATGGTAACACACAACAGTCACACTGTGGTCATGGTAACACACAACAGTAACAATGTGGTCATGGTAACACACAACACAGTCACAATGTGGTCATAGTAACACAACACAGTCACAATGTGGTCATGGTAACACACAACACAGTCACAATGTGGTCATGATAACACACAAGTCACAATGTGGTCATGGTAACACACAACAGTCACACTGTGGTCATGGTAACACACAACAGTCACAATGTGGTCATGGTAACACACAACACAGTCACACTGTGGTCATGGTAACACACAACAGTCACAATGTGGTCATGGTAACACACAACACAGTCACACTGTGGTCATGGTAACACACAACAGTCACACTGTGGTCATGGTAACACACAACACAGTCACAATGTGGTCATGGTAACACACAACAGTAACAATGTGGTCATGGTAACACACAACACAGTAACAATGTGGTCATGGTAACACACAACAGTCACAATGTGGTCATGGTAACACACAACAGTCACACTGTGGTCATGGTAACACACAACAGTAACAATGTGGTCATGGTAACACACAACAGTAACAATGTGGTCATGGTAACACACAACACAGTCACAATGTGGTCATGGTAACACAACACAGTAACAATGTGGTCATGGTAACACACAACAGTCACAATGTGGTCATGGTAACACACAACACAGTCACAATGTGGTCATGGTAACACACAACACAGTCACAATGTGGTCATGGTAACACAACACAGTAACAATGTGGTCATGGTAACACACAACACAGTCACAATGTGGTCATGGTAACACAACACAGTAACAATGTAGTCATGGTAACACACAACACAGTCACACTGTGGTCATGGTAACACACAACAGTCACAATGTGGTCATGGTAACACACAACAGTCACAATGTGGTCATGGTAACACACAAGTCACACTGTGGTCATGGTAACACACAACACAGACACAATGTGGTCATGGTAACACACAACAGTCACAATGTGGTCATGGTAACACACAACACAGTCACACTGTGGTCATGGTAACACACAACACAGTCACACTGTGGTCATGGTAATGCTCGTTACGTGGTCACAGTAACGCTGTCAAGGCAAAATGGACATATAAACAGGGAGATACTTACGTCTTTTGTCATCAACAAGTCCATATGACTTCACATTCTGTCTAGAACGATGTCCTTTACTGAAGGTTGGTCTTACCAGAGTGTCCTTGGAAGCTGGAGATAAAACATCGGTCAGTGTATAATCTCAGTACATAACAGTTATTCTACACCTTCCACTATGCCTGTGTTTTTGTCTTCTTCCTATTTTTTTTAGGCCTTTCAAGTTTATATTATTAAATCAACGGCATATGTCGGTTCATTTATAATTGTTACTGTTTTTGAATGGAGAATAAATCCTATCAAATACACCAATTATAGTAATCTTATGTCGAAGCTGAGGCGTAAGCTTCAAGATAGAAGTTGTTTAATACATTGCGCGTCATTGAATTATAGAATGATTACGAAATACAAAGCCCTCTTGGGAATTAATAGGTAGCCTCCTTAACATGGGTGTGCCATGAACCGGAGGGTATTTGCAAACTAAGTATCCGAATAAGCCACAATAACTATAAATAACTTTTTTAATCAAAGTAGTTAAACAAATGGAATAAATTGAGGAGTGAAATAGTGGAGGCAAACTTTTAACTCAGACTCAGATGTAGATACGACTTAAGCCAATATATCCGGGAACACAAATATAATGATATTAGAGGTTAAAAGGCGGAAGGATGAAGCTCAGCCCCATGAGCACATAAAGGTCCATCTCGAGAAGTAAGCACACACGCCCGTATCAAAATAGCATGTTGCTACCAGAGGGAAAACCCAGAGTTTGCGTTATGACAACATGTTGAGGGTGTGGTAATGAACGCTCACATTTAAGGGGAAGCGACCATAAGCTGTTCAAGATCTGAACTGTTGATAAAAGGTTAACAAGTGTTTGTGTTTATTATATATGTTTAATGTGTGCATACCTCACCGTAAGTAAGCATATATTTCTTGGCTTGCGGCCTGTCACTATCCCTCCCTCTGTTGGATATATTTAACCAGACCCACACCTACCTATCCTCCTGCCATCGCTCAGGATCTTCTTCCGTAGGTTCACTTTGCTCTTGTCTTGATCCTTCCTTCTTCCTTTAGCCTTGTTCTTGGCATATTTTCTTTTCTGTTTCTTGATATTCACATTTCCTTTTATTTGTTTCTTTTTACTACGTTCTCTCTTATCTTTAGTATTTTCCATTCGTATTTTTCCTTTCATTCCCTTAACTTTCTTTGGTCTTGTACCACGTTTGTTGTCTTCCATCCCTTTGTTTTTCTTCACTTTCTTTGGGATTTTGCGACGTTTACTCTCATTCATTCGTTTGTTTTTCTTCTCTTTATTTGGTTTTCTTTGCCGCATTACCTTTCCTTTGTTTTTGTGCATTTGTTTACCTTTACCATTTATTTGTTTACGTTTCCCTTTACTCTCTGAATTTAATTTACGTTCTTTCCTTCTATCTTTTTGTGTGTTGCTTGTTTTCTTTTTTCATTAATTTGTTCGTATTTTTCACTTGTTTTTTGCGATATTTGCTCTTCTCAATGTTTTTGTTAAGCTTATTTGTGCTTTGTCTCCGTTGATGTTTAATACTTGGCTTACGTTGTCCCACTTTTCCTTGTCCTCTGCGACGCTGTGTCATTTCTTTTCCTCCGAGTTTGTGGTTTCTACCTCGTGTTCTACGACGCTCACCTCCACTTGTCTTACCACCTCCCACAATGTTCTTTCTTCCATTCCTCTTGCTCTCTTGACTTTTCTTTCCCTTTTTCTTTTAATTTCTGTTGTGACGTATGTTCTTGTTAGTTTTCTTGTGTGTTTTACTGTGGTCTCTTGGTGCTCTTGCGGTGTTGACGTCGCTTCTGGAACGTTTGTTGAGAACTTCCCTTCTCTCCCGCTGAAGCCTTCTTGACCCAAGGTCCTCCTCTGTGAAAAACACCAGCCAAATGTTAAACAGTAAAATGCCTTACTTAATATCATATATAAATTATTTACATTTAAGTTGTACAAAATATTCGGAAATGTTATCAGACATTACACATAACTTCTAGAATAAAAAGAAATATCCTTAACTAAGAATGTGAAGAGAAGAACATTTACACATAAAAATTAAAAGCCGAAAATTAGTAAAGTTTATTCACAAACATTTGCACATAAAAAACAAGTACAAGTTGCCTTCACAGAGACTACATACTCTTAACTGTCCTTAACAGAATTACTGCAGTAATTCTTTAATATTACGTACCGAGGATGGTGCTCTGTATATTAACTAAATACTTTGTTGTCCCATTGGCTGAGGGATGCATTACAAACCTAAAAGGCTTCCTAATAATAATCACGAGGAAACCAAGTGTGCCATACTGATTCATACTCTTGGTGTATACTGACACAAGCAACAGATGTAAATCTCAAGCTTCCAAGAGGAATATACGCAAGTGGTCAGGTGGATCATGCTCTTGTATTTTGGTAAAATAAAGAGGTCTCAAACGATTCTTTAAGAGCTGCAGCAGGATAGATGGATAGCATATAGGAAACAAAAATATTTTTTATATTCCAAGAATAAAATTGATGCAAAGCAGAATTCTCATGTAAATAAAAGGCTGTATATTGAAACATCGAGTAGCATAAATATAACATTTAATTCATTCTAATTAAAGGATTAACAACCAGGTGTTGTTAACTGTTATTATTAATATGAATTACTGAAATGGACTGTTATTAGAGTTACCATTAAGCTTCAACATTTCTAATAAGGAACTCTATAATTTTCAGCTTTAAATATCACCCTAGAAAACTATAGCATTTGCTTAATTTAATACATCCCATTTAGCACTTTTGGATGAAGAATAAGGTATTGTTTGAATGTGAACTGGGTTGTTAGATTAGTATATGGTCATTGGAACGTGATCAGGTCCTGTGAGAGGTTCAGGTGATATGTAGGATGAAGATGATAACCTATCTTCAATCCCTGGAAAATCGGTGTTGCTATTAAAAACTTCGACCATTGTGGTAACTTTTATGTTTTGAGAAAGTCAGTAGGAGCCATGAAAATGATTCGAACCTGAACACTTGGTACTCCAAAACACACGCCCTAGGCCGGTACAACACGACACGGTCAAAACTAATGAAACCTTGGATTGAACTGAATCCTCTATGGGTCCTGAGGATTCCGCTTAAGGCCAATCAGGTGTTTCACACCTTGTCCTTGTTCACTCTGGCTGTGGCCCAGGAGTTGTACCTCCAACGCTTCTCTTATCTCATGTGGCATCAGTTAACATTGATACATTATGTAAATGTGACTTCACTTTGTATTAGTGTTTTCTTTGTTAACGACATCCTTAAACGTTGTTGTGGTCAAATAAACTAAAATGTTTGTTTCATTCCCTAAATGTATTCCTGATTCAATGTGATGGCCACCCTCTATACTCGCCTTGACTTTTTATATATATTAGCAGAGTATTGTTTAGATTAATTTTGCTGCAGATATGTCAGGTCTTGATCAGTAAAGTCTACTGTGTAACAATGTGAACAATGTTTAAAAGCAGTTTATCAGTAAACATTTTCAGTCCAATGAAGCACAATAATTAATCTGTAATTGGGTAGTAAAGATAAGGAACAATTTACTAAATGTATCAACTGAGACACAATAAAGTGGATTTATTTATTTATAAATTGGCTGGGTAAATGCTTCAATATATGTTCAGTGTTTGATCCACTACAAGGCTTCCATACACAAATATATTCACTAGAATCTAATGGTCTATGTGTGTTCCACGTAACTCGTTGGTTTAGTGTTAGGCTTAAGGCCTATCAATCTCTAGAGGGTTATTAAGACAACCATGAATTCCATCCTTACAAGCAGCCATGAAGTATACCTGAAGCAGGTATACTTTAGTTCTGGACGCAGTAGAAAACTAATCTTTTTAGTTTATATTCACCGAGAAGCCAGGAACACCTCTGGGTGTATATATTGGTGATAACATGTGTATAACATAAGTATACTCACTGAGGCAGCAGCGGGCGCCATGAAGGCAGTCATCATAGTCAGTGAGGATGGTGAGACAGTCAGCCCGGGCCCCCACACACACTCCTCCACCTGTGGTGCACGTCCTGATCTCGCTCTCCTGCAAGCATATTGATGCACATTTTCAGTGCAAGTTGATGACCTCAATGTTGCAGATATTTTCCCCTGTCCTTCAGTATTATGAATTTCCAGACTTTCTGTGAAAAGTACAAATATGTACCTGTCCTCAGGGAAGAAATCTGCTCACTGGAATGGATTGAGCACAACTACATAACTATCTGCTGTCTATTAAGGTTAGATTAGCTTAAGGTTATGAAGGCCAAACTACACATCAGAGAGTGAACAAACGACGGCATTTCAGTTCGTCCTGGACCATTATCAAGTCATGTAAAAGTAGAGGATTGAGTCATTGAAGAAGATTAAGCCACACAAAAGGTGGCACGGGCATGAATAGCCCAAAATAAAGGCAAGGAAGGTCCTAGCAAATATATAAGGAAAGAGAGTGAAAAGATAGGTGAGGAGCAGGTAAGAATATGATGAATGTATGAAAAAGGTATGAATAGGATGAATGTAAGAATAAGTTAAGAATATGATGACTGTAAGAAAAGGATGAATGTAAGAATAAGGAAGGAATAGGATGAATGTAAGAATAAGGAAGGAATAGGATGAATGTAAGAATAAGGTAAGAATAGGTTGCATGTAAGAATTAGGTAAGAACAGGATGAATTTAAGAATAGGATGAATGTAAAAATAGGATGAAAATAAAATAAAGTAAGAATAGGATGAATGTAAGATTACGGTAAGGATAGGATGAATGTAAGAATAGGTTGCATGTAAGAATAAGGAAAGAAAACGATGAATGTAAGAACAGAATGAATGTAAAAATAGGATGAATGTCATCCACAGGATGAATGCAATTGTCCTCCATTCTTGCATTCCAAATGTGAGTTGAACGTGAATGTGATTCAAATGTGAATGTGATTTGTCCTCCATTTTTACATTCATATCCATATAAATTGTCATCCACATTTCCATGGAAATAAACATTCAATTCACCTGGGCTGTAGGTGTCTCAAACCGTGGACCCCACACGTGTGAGGCCGAACCTCTATTAACTAGACAAAGAGTAGTCTTAATAAAGATAGTCGAAAAATCAAGTTTGGCAGCAGGAAGCTGCTTCTGGAAACTGTCCTTATTAAGGCTACTCATAGCCCAGTTGATAGAGCTTCAGCCTCACACGCATGAGGTCCATGGTTCGAGACTCCTACAGCCCAGGTGAATGAAATTGGTAAGAGTATGTGGATTTCATGATGTGACTCTCTCAATTCTCCACGTGCTAAATGGAACCAGGATAAATCCTATCAATACTCATCGTTTTTTTGTTGGAGGTTCGTGAAGCGGAAACATTGCCGATCAGTTTTACGGATCATTGTTTAGATTTTATCTAGCTTGTATTTGTGTGGCATGATCGATCCTGCTATGGGTTGGTGTAAGGTGAATTCTAGTAAGGTTCGTGATTGGTAAGGTTCGCTGCGAGGTAGGAAGTTGGACTTTCCTAGTGTTTTAGAACGGTTGGATTCGGTTGAGGATGAACGTCAAAATTATTAAACAATTTACGCGAAACAGGGATTCCCTCTGGGTGGTGTGAATTTATTAATTAATGTGTTGCAGTGTCATTTGGAGCCATTGTACAGTTCTGCAGATGCAAGTAGTGAGTGTTTTGAGGACATTTCATTGTGTAACGTGTGTCTTGAGGACCAGAAGAGTGAACTATTGGAGGGGGTTATGAAGGGGGAATTACGGAACGGAACGGAAATATCAAGCGAAACGCCAAGCCATTACGACTATATAGCACTTGGAAGGGGTCAGGGTAAGGATTTGGGATGGGACGGAGGGAAGGAATGGTGCCCAACCACTTAGACGGTCGGGGATTGAACACCGACCTGCATGAAGCCTATTAGCCTATTATTGAGACCGTCGTTCTACCGTCCAGCCCAAGTGATTGGTGAGAGGGGAACTAGTGGAGGTTAGTACGAGCGTTATTAGCAGAGAAAGTGGTTGGTGAATCATTAGCCAGGTATGTGCTAGGGATGGACGATGTTTTTTTTTAGATTCAGCTACTTGGAACAAAAAGTTCCAAGTAGCACGGGCTATGGTGAGACCGTTGGAGGGAGAAGTTCCGGGGTGAGGTTTGTATGTATTTTTTTCGCTTCAGTGATGGATCTGTGGTGGGTGGGGCAGCTGGTATGTTTCACTGGGCGAGATTGTAGCTGGGTGACTTGTATTCAAGGGTGGGGATATGATCTGGAGTTATCTGGAGATTATCTGGAGATGATTTCGGGGCTTTAGTGTCCCCGCGGCTCGGTCCTCGACCAGGCCTCCACCCCCAGGAAGCAGCCCGTGACAGCTGACTAACTCCCAGGTACCTATTTACTGCTAGGAAACAGGGGCATCAGGGTGGAAAGAAACTGCCCATTGTTCCTCGCCGGCGCCAGGGATTGAACCCGGGACCACAGGATTACGCGTCCAGTGTTCTGTCCGCTCAGCTACCGGCTCCTGATCATGATGGAGGGTTGCGTGTGGGATTTTTGTCTTTTTGTTCGGCAGTGGTGTGACCGGAGATGAATAAACGGTTGGTGAGCCTGGTGACATATTATGATGCATGGGGGAGTAGTGAAGATGCTGAAAAGGGTTAGGACCCAAGGTAGTGATAGCCTCACTGCAATGTTTTTGTGTCTTTCTGGGAAATAATTGCCATAGAAGTGAAGGACGTCTTTACTTACTGTTTGGGTCATTTGACAAGCTGTTAAGCTCTGGGTATTGTGCGGGTGCTGTCGAAAGGTGGGATTTGAATGAATTCGGGATCTGAAGGCCGTTACCGATATTAAATACAGACTATAAGATGATAGCCTCGATTATTGAGCAATCGGCTCAGTGAGGTAGTGGAAGCTTGTGTGACTGCGGAGCAGAGTTGTGGGGTGCTGGGCACATCCATTGTCATCCACAATAACCTAATAAGGGATATGTATTGTTTTCAAAGTACGGTGAAAACTGCTTGAAAGTTATTTGTTACAATTACCAGCATTTTTGTGACACTTCGATTTTATAAGTGATGTAATACGGTAGATTTGCTGTGTGGAGCGTTATTTAATGTTGTCATGTAAACCTGTTTATGTAGTCCCAGTAAACACAAAACATTTGCTGACGTTTTTATTTGGTAGCAGCTAGATGACACTGTAACTACTTACATATAGTCGTCTTTTTAACGTATAAAATACGTAGATTTCAGTCAATTAAATCATAGAAATTTTTAGCTAATGTACAAAACACCTCTTAATACGTCTTCAATTTAAATTATAAGCAAATACTTAATGTTTGTGTGTACTCACCTAGTTACTCACCTAGTTGTGTTTGCGGGAGTTGAGCTCTGGCTCTTTAGTCCCGCCACTCAACCGTCAATCAACAGATTTACAGATTCCTGAGCCTATTGGGCTCTATCATATCTTCACTTGAAACTGTGTATGGAGTCAGCCTCCACTAGTGGAGGCTGACTCCACCACATCACTTCCCAATGCATTCCATTTGTCAACCACTCTGACGCAAAAAAAGTTCTTTCTAATATCTCTGTGGCTCATTTGGGCACTCAGTTTCCACCTGTGTCCCCTTGTGTTAAATAGCCTGTCTTTATCTACCCTATCAATTCCCTTGAGAATCTTGAATGTGGTGATCATGTACTCCCTAACTCTTCTGTATTCCAGCGAAGTGAGGTTTAATTCCCGTAGTCTCTCCTCGTAGCTCATACCTCTCAGCTCGGGTACTAGTCTGGTGGCAAACCTTTGAACCTTTTCCAGTTTAGTCTTATCCTTGACTAGATATGGACTCCATGCTGGGGCTGCATACTCCAGGATTGGCCTGACATATGTGGTATACAAAGTTCTAAATGATTATTACACAAGTTTCTGAAAGCCGTTCCTATGTTGGCCAGCCTGGCATATGCCGCTGATGTTATCCGCTTGATATGGTCTGCATGGAGACAGGTCTGGCGTGATATCAACCCCCAAGTCTTTTTCTTTCTCTGACTCCTGAAAAATTTCCTCTCCCAGATGATAACTTGTATTTGGCCTCCTGCTCCCTACACCTATCTTCATTACATTACATTTGGTTGGGTTAACCTCTAACAACCATTTGTTCTACCATTCCTTCAGTTTGTCTAGGTCTTCTTGAAGCCTCAAACAGTCCTCTTCTGTCTTAATCCTGTGTGTGTGTGTGTGTGTGTGTGTGTGTGTGTGTGTGTGTGTGTGTGTGTGTGTGTGTGTGTGTGTGTGTGTGTGTGTGTGTGTGTGTGTGTGTGTGTGTGTATACTCACGTAGTTGTGTTTGCGGGGGTTGAGCTCTGGCTCTTTGGTCCCGCCTCTCAACCGTCAATCAACAGGTGTACAGATTCCTGAGCCTATTGGGCTCTAGCATATCTACACTGGAAACTGTGTATGGAGTCAGCCTCCACCACATCAATTCCTAATGCATTCCATTTGTCAACCACTCTGACACTAAAAAAGTTCTTTCTAATATCTCTGTGGCTCACTCAGTTTCCACCTGTACTCACCTAGTTGTACTCACCTAGTTGTGTTTGCGGGGGTTAAGTTTTGGCTCTTTGGTTCCGCCTGTCAACCATCAATCAACTGATGTACAGATTCCTGAGCCTACTGGGCTCTATCATATCTACATTTAAAATTGTGCAAGGAGTCACCCTCCACCACATCACTGCCTAATGCATTCCACCTGTTAACTACTCTGACACTGAAAAAGTTCTTTCTAACGTCCCTGTGGCTCATTTGGGGTACTCAGTTACCACCTGTGTCCCCTTGTTCGGTTACTACCAGTCTGGAATTGAGTATCCTTGTGTACTCTGTCAATTCCCCTGATGATTTTGTATGTGTTGATCATGTCTTCCCTTACTCTTCTGTCTTCTAGAGTCAGAAGAGTAAGAGTCCCGCAGCCTTTCCTCGTAACTCATGCCTCTTAGTTCTGGGACTAGTCAAGCCGCATACTCCTGTACTTTTTCCAGCTTCGTCTTGTGCTTGACAAGGTACGGGCTCCATGCTGGGGCCGCATACTCCAGGATTGGTCTTACATATGTGGTGTACAAGATTCTTAATGATTCCCTTACACAGGTTCCTGAACGCTGTTCTGATGTTAGCCAGCCTCGCATATGCCGCAGACGTAATTTTTTTTATGTGGGCTTCAGGTGACAGGTTTGGTGTGATATCAACTCATGGATCTTTCTCACTGTCCGTTTCATGAAGTACTTCATCTCCTATTCTGTATCCCGTGTCTGGCCTCCTTTTTCCACCGCCTAGTTTCATTACTTTGCATTTACACGGGTTGAACTTCAGCAGCCATTGGTTGGCCCATTCATTCAGTCTGTCTAGGTCATCTTGTAGCCTCCTACTATCATACTCTGTTCCAATCCTCATAATTTTTGCATGATCAGCAAACATTGAGAGAAACAATTCTATACCCTCTGGGAGATATTTACATATTTCAGAAACAGTATAGGTCCAAAGACCTATATGTCACAAGTTAAGTCCCGCAGGGACTTAACTTGTGACGTCTCGCCAATCTGAGACCTCACCCCTCACAGTGGCTCGTTGTCTTCTGTTGCTTAGGTACTCCCTTATCTAATGGAGTACCTTCCTTTTCACTCCAGCCTGCATCTCCAGCTTTTTCACTAGCCTCTTGTGTGGTACTGTATCAAAGGCTTTCTGGCAATCGAAAAAATATGCAGTCTGCCCACCCCTCTCTTTCTTGCCTGATTTTTGTTGCCTAGTCGTAGAATTCAATTAACCCTGAGAGGCAGAACTTGCCATCCCTGAACCCATGATGATGCTGTGTTACAAAGTTCTTTCGCTCCAGATGTTCCACTAGATTTCTTCGCACAATCTTCACACAATCTATGTGTGTTTGTGTGTGTGTGTGTGTTTGATGTGTTGTTTGTGTGCGGTTGATGTGTGTTTGTGCGTTTGGTCTATGTGTGTGTGTTTGGTATGTTTGTGCACGTATATGATGTTAGTGTGTTTAGTATGTGTGTGTGTTTGGAATGTTTTTGTTTGTTTGGTGTGTTTGTCTGTGTTGGGGTTTGTTTGTGAGTTTTTGTTTGAGTTTTTGTTTGTGTGTTTGTGTTTGGCGCATTCGTGTGTTTGGTGTGTATGTGTGTGTGTGTGTGTATGGAAAGTACTATTAGGTAAACATTTTTATAAACACTGTTGGTGAGTATGGGAGGCTCTGTTAGTGAAGTGTGAGCGGTATTGAGGTCAGAAATGGTTTGTGGGTTTAACCAGGCCAGGAGTGTAGCCAGCCAGTGTTCTCTTCGTTCCCAGTGCTACAACACGTCACTCAGCTGCTCGTACTGTCTCCTGCCCACCCGTATCTCTGTCTCTTGCCTTGTCTCTGTCATATGTCTATTTCTCTCTGTCTATTCCTCTCTGTCTCTGTCTCCCTGTCTCTGACTCTCTGTCTCTTCCTCTGTCTCTGCGTTACCTTTGATATCGAAAGTGTTTGTAAAGGATGGGCGTGTAGAGGGATGTGGATGTAAATTTCTGGAAGAGATTGTGGGAAGGGGGGAGGGGGTGAGGGGGGGAGGGGGTCGGGGTGGGGGTGAGGGAGGGGGAGGGGCAGGGGAGGGAGGGGGAGGGGGTGGGGAAAAAAAAGAAAGCAAGAAAGAGAGAGAGAGAGAGAGAGAGAGAGAGAGAGAGAGAGAGAGAGAGAGAGAGAGAGAGAGAGAGAGAGAGAGAGAGAGAGAGAGAGACAGAGAGAGAGAGAGAGAGAGAGAGAGAGAGAGAGAGAGAGAGGGAGGGAGGGAGGGGGAGAGAGAGAGAGAGAGAGAGAGAGAGAGAGAGAGAGAGAGAGAGAGAGAGAGAGAGGGAGGGAGGGAGGGGGAGAGAGAGAGAGAGAGAGAGAGAGAGAGAGAGAGGGAGGGAGGGAGGGGGAGAGAGAGAGAGAGAGAGAGAGAGAGAGAGAGAGAGAGAGAGAGAGAGAGAGAGAGAGAGAGAGAGAGAGAGAGAGAGAGAGAGAGAGAGGGAGGGAGGGAGGGGGAGAGAGAGAGAGAGAGAGAGAGAGAGAGAGAGAGAGAGAGAGAGAGAGAGAGAGAGAGAGAGAGAGAGAGAGAGAGAGAGAGAGAGAGAGAGAGGGAGGGAGGGAGGGGGAGAGAGAGAGAGAGAGAGAGAGAGAGAGAGAGAGAGAGAGAGAGAGAGAGAGAGAGAGAGAGAGAGGGAGGGAGGGAGGGGGAGAGAGAGAGAGAGAGAGAGAGAGAGAGAGAGAGAGAGAGAGAGAGAGAGAGAGAGAGAGAGAGGGAGGGAGGGAGGGGGAGAGAGAGAGAGAGAGAGAGAGAGAGAGAGAGAGAGAGAGAGAGAGAGAGGGAGGGAGGGAGGGGGAGAGAGAGAGAGAGAGAGAGAGAGAGAGAGAGAGAGGGAGGGAGGGAGGGGGAGAGAGAGAGAGAGAGAGAGAGAGAGAGAGAGAGAGAGAGAGAGAGAGAGAGAGAGAGAGAGAGAGAGAGAGAGAGGAGAGAGAGAGAGAGAGAGAGAGAGAGAGAGAGAGAGAGAGGAGAGAGAGAGAGAGAGAGAGAGAGAGAGAGAGAGAGAGAGAGAGAGAGAGAGAGAGAGAGAGAGAGAGAGAGAGAGAGAGAGAGAGAGAGAGAGAGAGAGAGAGAGAGAGAGAGAGAGAGAGAGAGAGAGAGAGAGAGAGAGAGAGAGAGAGAGAGAGAGAGAGAGAGAGAGAGAGAGAGAGAGAGAGAGAGAGAGAGAGAGAGAGAGAGAGAGAGAGAGAGAGAGAGAGAGAGAGAGAGAGAGAGAGAGAGAGAGAGAGAGAGAGAGAGAGAGAGAGAGAGAGAGAGAGAGAGAGAGAGAGAGAGAGAGAGAGAGAGAGAGAGAGAGAGAGAGAGAGAGAGAGAGAGAGAGAGAGAGAGAGAGAGAGAGAGAGAGAGAGAGAGAGAGAGAGAGAGAGAGAGAGAGAGAGAGAGAGAGAGAGAGAGAGAGAGAGAGAGAGAGAGAGGAGAGAGAGAGAGAGAGAGAGAGAGAGAGAGAGAGAGAGAGAGAGAGAGAGAGAGAGAGAGAGAGAGAGAGAGAGAGAGAGAGAGAGAGAGAGAGAGAGAGAGAGAGAGAGAGAGAGAGAGAGAGAGAGAGAGAGAGAGAGAGAGAGAGAGAGAGAGAGAGAGAGAGAGAGAGAGAGAGAGAGAAGAACCCGTATAACTTACATGTTGTCCTTCAGCAACAGTGCCCAAGGAGTAGTAAAGGACGAACACCCACACCAGGACCAGCCAGGCTGCAGCCCTCATTGTACTGGTGATGATTCTTCACGCCTTCTCTATTGCCAGCTTTCAGCCGAGAGGCTTTCAGATGCTACCAGCGTGAAGACCTCTTACCAATTATTGCTACAGCGGCTTGCCTTTGGTAACAGGCAGACCAGAGGTGGTTCAACGCAGCTGTTTGAGACACGCGACCGATCCCCCTGCCTATGGGTAGACTAGCCAGGTAGCTAGCCCGTCAGCAATCCTTATATATAAAAATGCGAGTGTCGACGATTACCTGCGCCCTGGTAATACGCACCTTCATATAACCCCACCAACCAATGTTGTAATATTTTTTTATTTTGATTGAGCACATATTGTTATTATATTTTTTGTATGTCAGCCGACGGCATGGAATATGTAATCAAAATCGCTGCACATATGTTCGAGAAAATTGAAACCCATTCTCAATTTGTATATTTTATTTTCTGGCATTCTTGTTGACACAGAAAACACCAAACTCATTATACAAATAAAAAAAAAATATGTTTTTACTCACTACTTCGTTGGACTGTGACGTCATTCAGTAGAGTATGTAGGTTTGCATTTTATGGTACATCAAACTAGAGCTTTGAATTTACAGACACATTTAACACAGTAACAATTTCTCCAGATATAACAATATATAACATCTTCAGATTATCTCCTGGAGAAATTGCTGACTTAAAAAACATTTTACGCATTAACATCCTATTTCGATCAGTCATATACATATCGTTTCTCCAATTTCCCTCACAGATTATTCCATCGATCTGTGCTCAACGTCTTGATGCAACCTTTCATGATAAAGACGATGTGAGGTGCATCAGACCGTCGCCTGAGTTTACTCTATATAATTCCTCATTATACACGACATATGCTTCTAATGATAGGTTACACTTCAAAGTAAAAGTCCAGATTTACAAATAAAGCTTTCACCTAAAATAAATCTCTCGGCTTATTGTAATGATGTTACTGGGATGAGAGTTAACAGGATTAACAACAGGATTTAGAGTTTACATTGCTCACTACAGGGGTGAGAATTTACATTGCTCACTACAGGGGTGAGAATTTACATAGCACAATACTGGGGTGAGAGTTTACATAGTGCACTACTGGGGGTAACAGTTTCAAAGGTGCACTATTGTGATAAAGGTTTCCATTTGCACTACTGGGGTGAGATTTTCCATGGTACAGTACAGGGGTGACAGTTTGCATGGTGCACAACTGGGGAGTTTACTTGGTGCACGACTGTATTGAGTTCATGTGATACACCACTGGGGGCGAGAGTTTATGTAGGGTTCAAGTAGGGTGAGAGATCACATATCGCCCTAGTGGGGTTAAGAGGTTACCTTGTTGCACTACTGGGGTGAGAGTTTACATGGTACACTACTGTGGTGAGAGTTCCCATTGTACACTTCTAAGGTGAGAGTCTACAATGTGCACTATTCAGGTGAGAGTTTCCATTGTGCACTACTTAGGTTCAAGTTGCCATTGTGCACTACTTAGGTTCAAGTTGCCATTGTGGACTATTGGGGTGAGAATTCCAAGTGTTCACTACTGGGGTGAGAGTTGCCATTGTGCACAACTGGGGTGAGAGTTCTTATTGTGCACTACTCGGGTGAGAGTTCCCATTATGCACTACTGGGGTGAGAGTTACTATTGTGCACTACTATCGTGAGAGAAGCCATTGTGCACTACTGGGTTGAGAGTTGCCATTGAGCACTACTGTGGTAAGAGTTCCCATTGTACACTATTGGGGGAGAGTTTCCATTGCGCACTACAGGGTGAGAGTTAAAAGTGTGCACTACTGGGGATGAAAGTTTTCATTGAGCACTACTGGATGTGAGTTTCCATTGTGCACTACTAGGGTGAGTTCTTATTGTGCTCTACTAGGGTGAGTTCTTATTGTGCTCTACTAGGGTGAGTTCTTATTGTGCTCTACTAGGGTGAGTTCTTATTGTGCTCTACTAGGGTGAGTTCTTATTGTGCACTACTGGGGAGACAGTTCCCATTGTGCACAACTGGGGGTGAGAGTTCTTATTGTGCATTATTAGGGTGAGATTTCCAAGTATGCACTACTGGGGTGAAAGTTTCCATTGTGCACTACTGGGGTGAGTTCTTATTGTGCACTACTGGGGTGAGTTCTTATTGTGCACTACTGGGATCAGAGTTCCAAGTGTGCACTACTGGGGTCAGAGTTCCCATTGTGCATTACTGGGCAAGAGTTACCATTGTGCACTACTGTAGAGAGACTTCCTATTGTGCACTACTGGGTGAGAGTTACCATTGTGCACTCCTATAGTGAGAGTTCCCATTGTGCACAACTGGGGTGAGAGTTTACATGGAGTACTACTGGGGTGAGAGTTTATATTGTGCACTACTGGGGTTAGAGTTCCAAGTTTACAATACTGTGATGAGAGTTCCCATTGAAGACTACTGTCGTGAGAGTTCCCATTGTGCACTACTGGGAATGACAGTTCCAAGTGTGCACTACTAAAGTGAGAGTTAACATTGTGCACTACTAGGGTGAGAGTTTTTATTGTACACTACTTGGGTGAGAGTTCCAAGTATGCACTACCGGGGTGAGAGTTTACATGGTACACTACTGTAATGAGAGTTTACATGGTGCATTACTGTGGTGAGAGTTTACATGGTGCACTACTGTGGTGAGAGTTGCCATTGTGCACTACTGGGGTGAGAGTTTACATGGTATACTAATGAGGTTAGAGTTTACAAGGTGATATACTGGGCTGAGAGTTTACCTTGTAAACTACTGTGATGAGAGTTTATATTATGCACTACTGGGTGAGAGTTTACATGGTGCACTACTTTGTGAGAGTTTAGATGGCACACTACTATGGGTGAAAGTTCCCATTATGCACTACTGGGGTGCGAGTTACCATTGTGCACTACTATCGTGAGAGAAGCCATTGTGTACTACTGGGTTGAGAGTTGCCATTGTGCACTAATGGGGTGAGAGTTACCATGGGGTGAGAGTTACCATTGTGCACTACTGTGGTGAGAGTTCCCATTGTACACTATTGGGGGAGAGTTTCTATTGTGCACTTCTGGGGTGAGAGTTCCAAGTGTGCACTACTGGGGTGAGAGTTCCCATTGTGCACTACAGGGGTGAGAGTTCTCATTGTACACTACTGTGTGAGAGTTCCCATTGTGCACTACTGTTGTGAGAGTTCCCATTGTGCACTACTGGGGTGAGAGTTACTATTGTGCAATACTGTGGTGAGAATTACCATTGTGCACTACTGGGGTGAGAGTTTCCATTGTGCACTACTGTGGTGAGAGTTCCCATTGTGCACTACTGTTGTGAGAGTTTCCATTGTGCACTACTGTGGTGAGAGTTCCCATTGTGCACTACTGTGGTGAGAGTTTCCATTGTGCACTACTGTGGTGAGAGTTCCTATTGTGCACTTCTGTTGTGAGAGTTCCCTTTGTGCACTCCTGTGATGAGAGTTACTATTGTACACTACTGTAGTGAGAGATCCCATTGTGCATTACTGGGGAGAGAGTTCCAAGTGTGCACTACTGGGGTGAGACTTTCCATTGTGCACTACTGGGTGAGAGTTTCCATTGTGCACTACTGGGTGAGAGTTCCCATTGTGCATTACTGGGGAGAGAGTTCCAAGTGTGCACTACTGGGGTGAGAGTTCCAAGTGTGCACTACTGGGGTGAGAGTTCCAAGTGTTCACTCCTGGGGTGAGAGTTCCAAGTGTGCACTACTGGGGTGAGAGTTCCAAGTGTGCACTCCTGGGGTGAGAGTTCCAAGTATGCACTCCAGGGGTGAGAGTTCCAAGTGTGCACTCCTGGGGTGAGAGTTCCAAGTGTGCACTCCTGGGGTGAGAGTTCCAAGTGTGCACTCCTGGGGTGAGAGTTCCAAGTGTGCACTCCCGGGGTGAGAGTTCCAAGTGTGCACTCCTGGGGTGAGAGTTCCAAGTGTGCACTCCTGGGGTGAGAGTTCCAAGTGTGCACTCCTGGGGTGAGAGTTCCAAGTGTGCACTACTGGGGTGAGAGTTCCAAGTGTGCACTCCTGGGGTGAGAGTTCCAAGTGTGCACTACTGGGGTGAGAGTTCCAAGTGTGTACTACTGGGTGAGAGTTTACATTGTGTACTACTGGGGTGAGAGTTCCAAGTGTGCACTACTGGGGTGAGAGTTCCAAGTGTGCACTACTGGGGTGAGAGTTCCAAGTGTGCACTCCTGGGGTGAGAGTTCCAAGTGTGCACTACTGGGGTGAGAGTTCCAAGTGTGCCTTCCTGGGGTGAGAGTTACCATTATGCACTACTGGGGTGAGAGTTCCAAGTGTGCACTACTAGGGTGAGAGTTCCAAGTGTGCACTCTTGGGGTGAGAGTTACCATTATGCACTACTGGGGAGAGAGTTCCAAGTGTGCACTACTGGGGTGAGAGTTCCAAGTGTGCACTCCTGGGGTGAGAGTTACCATTATGCACTATGGTGGTGAGAGTTGCTATTGTGCACAACTGGGGAGAGAGTTCCAAGTGTGCACTACTAGGTTGAGAGTTCCATGTTCGCACTACTTGGGTGCGAGTTACCATTGTGCACTACTGGGGCGAGAGTTGTTATTATTCACTACTGGGGTGAGTTTCCATTGTGCACTACTGGGGTGAGATTCCTTATTGTGCACTTCTGGAGTGAGTTCCCATTGTGCACTACTGGGGTGAAATTCCTTATTGTGCACTTCTGGGGTGAGATTTCTTATAGTGCACTACTGGGGTGAGATTTCTTATAGTGCACTACTGGGGTGAGATTTCTTATAGTGCACTACTGGGGTCAGATTTCTTATAGTGCACTACTGGGGTGAGATTTCTTATAGTGCATTACTGGGGTGAGATTTCTTATAGTGCACTACTGGGGTGAGATTTCTAAGTGTGCACTGTTGTGGTGAGAGTTACCATTGTACACTACTGTTGTGAGAGTTCCCATTGTGCACTACTGTAGTGAGAGTTCCAAGTGTGCACTACTGGGTGAGAGTTACCATTATACACTACTGTGGTGAGAGTTCACATTATGCACTACTGTGGTGAGAGTGTTGGAAATTTCCAACACTAATACAATACTGTTGTATTATTATTAACTATTACTAAAATATACTAATTACTGTAGTAACTAAAATTAACTAACAGTAGTGTTCACATGAACTAACAATTGTATCTGTACAATAATGCTGGAATTCTTACGTAACCAAGCTCCAGTATTGCGTCAGATTCTACCTAGTTAAACACATTTATATCCAGTGTGTTAGAGAATTGAATGTGATTCTCTAAAATCATCAGTATTCCGTGTGATAATTATTTACAGATAACATAACTCCCAAATAATGCCAAATCGAGAGTTTTTAGTTACAATTGTTATCAAGTAATAAATTTACCGTCACGCGTGAATGCCATGGAGAATACTAAAATCATCTCCATTTCTTGTTTACCACCGTAAGACGAGAAAGTAACAATGTTTAGCTCCCTAGAATTACAACCCAGTCTTTATCAAAGCATTTTAGCCACAACTGCGCGAAATAATATTATTCGTGATAAATAATTTCTGTGGCGAATGCGGGACGCGGGGGAGAGAGGGAGACGCCATTGTGTGTGTGGCAACTGCAGCTCGAGGAGGAGAAGTCGCCAGTGTGCGGCGTGAAGACTTGTTGCGGAATTGAGCAACTAGTTTTGGTGTCAGAGTCTAGGACACGTTACGGTGAAGTTGTCAGCAAGATTTAACCTGATACTCATCACAGAACTAGTTAATTTGTTCTACGTGATCCGTCGTGACCGGCCAAATAAGCGCGTCGACATCCAAGTCAAGCTAGCGACCACGTGTTTGCCATTGTGACACTAGAGCTTGGGACGCGGTTTCGGCAAGCCTCAACTTATTCAGTACCCTTTTAGCTAAGTATATATAACTCCCTTTTGATACATCATTAGAGATTGTATATGGCAGGGTAGCTTGTCGTTACATCGAGCAACTTAAACAAAACCCATTTTAGTATTCTAAATTAATTTATTTCCATTTCCTTGAATAAAGATATTTAGTAGCCTAGTACATTGCTACGTAATATCCCTTAAATTACAGCTCGCGTGTGAAGAATCCACGAGCTGTTACCTTACCCGTGTTATTCATCTCCCAGTGTTCTACGAGGAATTCCGGAGATCCCGAGGATGATTCGCAACTGATGTCTTTGAAATCGTCTTCAAGCTAAGACTTTTCGTATTCATTTAATTATTCAAATTCTCATTATTTTATCCTATCATTTTATTGGATACTGTGTACACTGGAGATAATACGTGTTTATTAGAATGATTAATTTCTGATGTTAATGATTCATATTTTTACTGGTGATAAATTTTCTATAGATTCTTTAATTGGTCATAAGATTAAGTTATTACACAATGAACTGGTGCACGAACCACACTAGTTCCTAGACATATATGAAGTTCTAGCAATAATTCCCCAATGTAGGTGTTTGAGGCTTTGATTCAAGTAAATTATTTATACAGCCCATTAATTACTTAAGTGATTATATTTCCTAATATTTATCCATAGAAACTGGTTCTTCTAGGAATTTCTAATCATCACTTTTTATTAGTTTCCCTCTTTACTATAAAAGCGGGTGGTCCTTCGTAATTGATTTCATTACTTTAATAATTAAATTAATAGAGTCAAGCCCCAAATGTCCCACAGAGAGTTCCCATTGTACTATACTGGGGTGAGAGTTTACAATGTGCACTATTTGGGAGAGAGTTTCCATTGCGCACTACTGGGGTGAGAGTTCTTATTGTGCACTACTTTTTTTTTTGAGATATATACAAGAGTTGTTATATTCTTGTACAGCCACTAGTACGCGTAGCTTTTCAGGCAGGTCCCTGGAATACGATCCTCTGCCGCGAAGAATCGTTTTTTCATCATAGTACACATTTTACTGTTGCGTTAAACAGAGGCTACAGTTAAGGAATTGCGCCCAGTAAATCCTCCCCGGCCAGGATACAAACCCATGACATAGCGCTCGCGGAACGCCAGGCGAGTGTCTTGCCACTACACCACTGAGACTACTGGGGTAAGAGTTCCCATTGTGTACTACTGGGGAAAGATTTTTTAATGTGCACTTCTGGGGTGAGAGTTCCCATTATACACTACTGGGGTGAGATTTCTTATTGTGCACTACTAGGGTGAGATTTCTTATAGTGCGCTACTGGGGTGAGATTTCTTATAGTGCATTACTGGGGTGAGATTTCTTATAGTGCACTACTGGGGTGAGATTTCTTATAGTGCACTACTGGGGTGAGATTTCTTATAGTGCGCTACTGGGGTGAGATTTCTTATAGTGCACTACTGGGGTGAGATTTCTTATAGTGCACTACTGGGGTGAGATTTCTTATAGTGCACTACTGGGGTGAGATTTCTTATAGTGCACTACTGGGGTGAGATTTCTTATAATGCACAACTGGGGTGAGATTTCTTATAGTGCACTACTGGGGTGAGATTTCTTATAGTGCACTACTGGGGTGAGATTTCTTATAATGCACAACTGGGGTGAAATTTCTTATAGTGCACTACTGGGGTGAGATTTCTTATAGTGCACAACTGGGGTGAGATTTCTTATAGTGCACTACTGGGGTGAGATTTCTTATAGTGCACTACTGGGGTGAGATTTCTTATAGTGCACTACTGGGGTGAGATTTCTTATAGTGCACTACTGGGGTGAGATTTCCAAGTGTGCACTACTGTGGTCAACCTTCCGAGAGGCACACCACTCCTGGAAAAGCCGCTCCTTGATGGTGGCGAATTCGGTGAACGTATGCTCTGAGGTTTTTTTCAGGTTCCTAAACTTTTGCCTGTACGCCTCAGGTACCAATTGGTACGCCATGAGCACGACCTTCTTCACCTTGTCGTAATCGCCAGAGTCATCAAGGGACAACGTGGAGTAGGCGATTTGGGCCTTCCCAGTCAAGACGGACTGTATCATGATGGCCCAATTCTCCTTTGGCCACTCCAAAGAGGCTGCGACTTTCTCGAAGGCCGCGAAGAACTTCTAAACTTCTCGTTGAACTTCGGGACCATTTTGATGTTCCTCACCGGATCGAAAATACTTGTGTCCGTTGTTTGCCTCCGACCACCTAATCACAATACTTCTAGCTCATGTTGTCTCTCTCTTTCCTCTCTGTCTCGTCGTTCTTGCCTATCACGTTCTTCTCTCTCTCGTTTCTCTTCTCTTTCTCGTTCTTTTTCTCGCTCTTCTCTTTCTCTTTCTCGTTCTTCTCTTTCTCTTTCTCGTTCTAATTCTAAACGCCTCATCTCTAATTCTTTATCTTGTTTCTCTCTTTCCATTTCTAATTTCTTCCATTCTATCTCGCGATTTATTACCAAGGCACGCATCTTTACTGTAAGTAAACTTATATTTAGCTCACCTGCATCGCTGTCAATGACACTGCCTTTATCTTCCTTTTCAGTGGAAGCTACTTCTTCACTTTCTTTTGTACCTTGTGCCTCACTTTCCTGTTTCTCCTCGGCCTTCAAATGCCGGTGAACCTTGGACAAGATCGCCACACGGGAATCACTGGCACGTATCTTGATCTCCAGGTAGGCACTCACTAACACTAGTTCCTGTTTCCCCAGATATTTTAATCTGGCAAGACAGTCCTCCCTGTTCAGAAAAGCCTGAACATCGTCCAGATCGTCGATGGTCGCTTTTTCTGCCATTGTCACTGAGATGGAGCACTAGCACTTAACACACAGCTTCACTTTAGCACTTAACGCACCGAGCACTGTTCTACGTCAATATTGCACTTTATCGAACCTAACACCGCACTTGCCAATATTGCACGTAATTACAACGGGCACGGCACTGCGCAATATTGCACTTAATCACAGCGAGCACCGCACTCTACAATATTGCACTGAATCACTCCGAGCACCGCACAGGATGTATAACGTCCTAATAATCACAAACAGGGGGAATTATTTACAGGGATTGCGCCACTTCACCACCCCTGTCAAACATACTTGACAAGGGGTCGGATCCCACTGGGGATGCCAATTATGTTACGGCCCTACTGGGTCGCAACGGGGTTCTTTCTCTGATGTTAATAGAGTTTGGGTATCCGGCCCCAAGTTAGTAGTGGCTTTCAAGGGGTGTGTTCCGTAACTAACGCAAGTAAATTAAAGGGGAAGGGAGACAAAGGCACTAAACTTAAATATATAATTACACCACCACCATAAATAAATATATAAACAGTCACACGGGGGGGGGGGGTATAAACACTATAATATACAGAATGGTCTTCCTCTGAAGATGCAGGAATGTTCCAAGGTGCTCGAGAGGAGTAGCCCTGGTCCTCTTCTTGTGGCCTCAAGTTGAATCCTTCAATTCTCTCGAGTCTACCCTGGCCACAGGCCAGCCAAATCACAGTTCCACTGGGTGCACCGTCATGGAGGCCTTCAACCACAAATCCAGCCTGTAGCTGGCAGGTTCCAATTGGTTCCGCTGGTTAGGCCGCTTCACGACCGATACTAGGGTTGCGAGCCCTAGGCAGGAGCCTCGTGTGATTTCACAGATCACTCTCCTCACCACAACACCCCAGTGGCTAGTCTTCTCCACCAGTCAGCCCCGGGTACGACAATTCCTCAACTGCCACGTCACAGGCAGGATAACACAACAGTGTTCATCCGGGGGGTGACTCAGCTTCTGCAGCAAACACGTGGAGATACCTAGGCTGCCTTGGGTAGACTGCCCCACCGTCCGATTCAGCAGTCCCAGGTCGACTCTGTAATCAGACACGTCATCAGTACTAGTTACACTCTAGGGCACCTCACTCATAGGCTTAGACACAAATGCCCACCTATCTACTCCATAGATGGCGTTGCTGTCTAAGCATCACCTCACCAGAGGTCAGCAGGGGCTACATTACTAGCTGATCAAGACGGGAAACCAGCCCCTGTGGCCGGTAAATCTCGTCCTCACTAGATGGCGTCGTCCGGACGACCGTCGTCGTCCACCTCTCTCTCAGTTCATTGTGTAATAACTTAATCTTATGACCAATTAAAGAATCTATAGAAAATTTATCACCAGTAAAAATATGAATCATTAACATCAGAAATTAATCATTCTAATAAACACGTATTATCTCCAGTGTACACTTTATCCAATAAAATGATAGGATAAAATAATGAGAATTTGAATAATTAAATGAATACGAAAAGTCTTAGCTTGAAGACGATTTCAAAGACATCAGTTGCGAATCATCCTCGGGATCTCCGGAATTCCTCGTAGAACACTGGGAGATGAATAACACGGGTAAGGTAACAGCTCGTGGATTCTTCACACGCGAGCTGTAATTTAAGGGATATTACGTAGCAATGTACTAGGCTACTAAATATCTATATTCAAGGAAATGGAAATAAATTAATTTAGAATACTAAAATGGGTTTTGTTTAAGTTGCTCGATGTAACGACAAGCTACCCTGCCATATACAATCTCTAATGATGTATCAAAAGGGAGTTATATATACTTAGCTAAAAGGATACTGAATAAGTTGAGGCTTGCCGAAACCGCGTCCCAAGCTCTAGTGTCACAATGGCAAACACGTGGTCGCTAGCTTGACTTGGATGTCGACGCGCTTATTTGGCCGGTCACGACGGATCACGTAGAACAAATTAACTAGTTCTGTGATGAGTATCAGGTTAAATCTTGCTGACAACTTCACCGTAACGTGTCCTAGACTCTGACACCAAAACTAGTTGCTCAATTCCGCAACAAGTCTTCACGCCGCACACTGGCGACTTCTCCTCCTCGAGCTGCAGTTGCCACACACACAATGGCGTCTCCCTCTCCCCCCCCCCCGCGTCCCGCATTCGCCACAGAAATTATTTATCACGAATAATATTATTTCACGCAGTTGTGGCTAAAATGCTTTGATAAAGACTGGGTTGTAATTCTAGGGAGCTAAACATTGTTACTTTCTCGTCTTACGGTGGTAAACAAGAAATGGAGATGATTTTAGTATTCTCCATGGCATTCACGCGTGACGGTAAATTTATTACTTGATAACAATTGTAACTAAAAACTCTCGATTTGGCATTATTTGGGAGTTATGTTATCTGTAAATAATTATCACACGGAATACTGATGATTTTAGAGAATCACATTCAATTCTCTAACACACTGGATATAAATGTGTTTAACTAGGTAGAATCTGACGCAATACTGGAGCTTGGTTACGTAAGAATTCCAGCATTATTGTACAGATACAATTGTTAGTTCATGTGAACACTACTGTTAGTTAATTTTAGTTACTACAGTAATTAGTATATTTTAGTAATAGTTAATAATAATACAACAGTATTGTATTAGTGTTGGAAATTTCCAACACTCTCACCACAGTAGTGCACAATGGTAACACTCACCACAGTAGTTTACAATGGTAACTCTTACCCCAGTAGTGCATAAAAGCAACTCTCGCCCCAGTCGTGCACAATGGTAACTCGAACCCCATTAGTGTACAATGGTAATTCTCACCACAGTAGTGCACAATGGTAACTCTCACCCTAGTAGTGCAAACTTGGAACTCTCACCCCAGTAGCGCACACTTGGAACTCTCAGCCCATTTGTGAACAATAGCAACTCTCACCACATTAGTGCATAATGGTAACTCTCACCCCAGTGGTTCACACTTGTAACTCTCACCCCAGTAGTGCACAATAGGAACTCTAACCACAGTAGTGTACACAGGTAACTCGCACCCCAGTAGTGCACAATGGCAACTCTTAACCCTGTAGTGCATAATGGGAACTCTCACCACAGTAGTGTATAATGGTAACTCTCACCCAGTAGTGCACACTTGGAACTCTCACTACAGTAGTGCACAATGGTAACTCTCACCCAGTAAAGCACACTTGGAACTCTCACTACAGTAGTGTACAATGGGAAATCTCACCACAGTAGTGTACAATGGTAACTCTCTCACAAATCCAGCCTGTAGCTGGCAGGTTCCAATTGGTTCCGCTGGTTAGGCCACTCCACGACCGATACTAGGGTTGCGAGCCCTAGGCAGGAGCCTCGTGTGATTTCACAGATCACTCTCCTCACCACAACACCCCAGTGGCTAGTCTTCTCCACCAGTCAGCCGCGGGTACGAAAATTCCTCAACTGCCACGTCACAGGCAGGATAACACAACAGTGTTCATCCGGGGGGTGACTCAGCTTCTGCAGCAAACACGTGGAGATACCTAGGCTGCCTTGGGTAGACTGCCCCACCGTCCGATTCAGCAGTCCCAGGTCGACTCTGTAATCAGACACGTCATCAGTACTAGTTACACTCTAGGGCACCTCACTCACAGGCTTAGACACAAATGCCCACCTATCTACTCCATAGATGGCGTTGCTGTCTAAGCGTCACCTCACCAGAGGTCAGCAGGGGCTACATTACTAGCTGATCAAGACGGGAAACCAGCCCCTGTGGCCGGTAAATCTCGTCCTCACTAGATGGCGTCGTCCATTTGGAGGGGGTTTCGGGAGCTGACCCACAGATGGCGCGGTCGTCACTGCTCAGTGCTCGGACGCTGGATTCGGGTCCGTAACACCCACCTACCCCAAAACCTCCCTGCCCCACTCAAATACTCAACCAAATCTCCCTCACCCCACACCCAATCCCCACCCTTCAACCCCTCCCCTCCTCCCCCCAAGTACCCCTCCTCCCCTTTTCCTTCCTGTCCTCCCTCTTTTTTCACCCCATACCCTCCCTGTCCCTCCCCTTTCACTTGACCCCCCTACTCCTCATCCCAGTATCCTCTGCAACCCTGGTATCCACCTCACAAATCCTCACACCCATGGCACAGCTTCCCCCACCAGCGGAACACTCACCAAGGAGGAGATTTGAGAAGGGACAGAAGAAAGTGAGCCTCAAGGCAATGTACACTAACATAGATAGAATTACAAATAAAGAAAATGAACTTTGAGAATGGGTACTAGAGGAAAAACCAGACATAATAGCTCTCACAGAAACAAAGCTAACGAAAACCATAACAAATGCAGTGTTCCCACAGGACTTTTATGTTATGTGGAAAGAGAGAGAAGGAAGAGGTGGTGGTGGTGTTGCCCTGCTGGTAAGAAAAGGCTGGGACTTTGAGGAGATGGTAGTTCAGGGATGTGAAGGTTTCAGTGACTACATAATAGGTAAAATAACAACTGGAGGGCAAAAAATTATAGTCGTAGTCATGTATAATCCACCAACAAATGACAGAAGACTCAGACAGTAGTATGATAGAAACAACATGGCCAACATTAACATAATATGGAGAGCAGCTTATGTTGCTAGCAGAAATAGATCTGGACTACTAATCATGGGAGACTTCAATCATAGAAAATAGAGAACAGAGACCCACATGGAGGACCAGAAACATGGAGAGCTAAGCTGCTGGACGTAGCAACAAGAAAATTTCTAAGCCAGCACATCAAGGAACCAACAAGAATGAGAGAAGATGAACCAGCAATGCTTGATCTGATACTTACCCTAAATGAGTGGGATATAAGGGAAGTTAAGATGGAAGCACCCTTTGAAATGAGTGATCACAGTGTATTGAACTTTGAGTACCTGGTAGTGCTAGGAATTATATCCCCCCAAAACGAACTAGGAAACAAAAGGCTGGCATACCAAAAGGGAAATTATGAGGAGATGAGAAGCTTCCTAAGGGAAATACCTTAGGACACAGACCTCAGAGCTAAGTCGGTACAAGATATGATGGACTGTGTCACCCAAAAGTGTCAGGAGGCAGTAAGCAGATACATCCCGGCCAAAAAGGAAAAATCCGAGAAGCAAAAGAAGAATCCATGGTATAATAGGGCATGTATGGAAACAAAGAAACTGAACAAAAGGGCGTGGAGGAACTTCCGGAATAACAAAACACCAGAAAGCAGAGAGAGATACCAGAGAACCAGGAATGAGTACGTCAGGGTGAGAAGAGAAGCAGAGAAAAGTTATGAAAATGATATAGCAAACAAAGACAAGACCGAATCAAAG
The DNA here is from genome assembly GCF_040958095.1 of Procambarus clarkii. NCBI lineage: Eukaryota > Metazoa > Arthropoda > Malacostraca > Decapoda > Cambaridae > Procambarus > Procambarus clarkii. The sequence goes on along the minus strand of NC_091173.1, from coordinate 29,368,557 downwards.
CTACTCCACAGTCACATCAGAAAGAAAACAACAGTGAAAGAACAGGTAGTGAAACTTAAAACAGGCAAGAACAGATATACAGAGAATGACAAAGAGGTGTGAGAAGACCTCAACAAGTGGTTCCAGGAGGACTTCACAACAGAACAAGGTGAGGTCACTGTGCTAGGAGAAAGGGAAATAAACCAGGCGGCTTTGGAAGGGTTCGAAATTTCGAGAGAGGAGGTCAAAAGACACCTGCTGGATTTGGATGTTAGAAAGGCTGTTGGTTCAGACGTGATCTCGCCATGGGTACTGAAAGAGAGTGAAGAGGCACTTTGCTTGCCACTCTCCATAGTGTATAGTAGGACACTTGAGTTAGGAGACCTTCCAGAAATATGGAAGACGGCAAATGTGGTCCCAATATACGAAAAAGGGCGACAGGCATGAGGCACTGAACTACAGGGAAGTGTCTTTGACTTGTATACCATGCAAAGTGATGGAGAAGATCGTGAGAAAAAAACTGGTAGCACATTTGGAGACAAGGGACTTCGTGGCAAATCGCCAACATGGGTTCAGGGAGGGTAAATCTTGCCTGACTCGCTTAATAGAATTCTACGACCAGGTGACAAAGATTAAGCAAGAAGGAGAGGGCTGGGTGGACTGCATTTTCTTGGATTGTCGGAAAGCCTTTGACACAGTACCGCATAAGAGGCTGGTACATAAGCTGGAGAGACAGGCAGGTGTAGCTCCAAAGGTGCTCCAGTGGATTAAGGAGTGCCTAAACAATAGGAAGCAGAGAGTTACGGTGAGGGGTGAGACTTCCGATTTGCGTGAAGTCACCAGTGGAGTCCCACAGGGCTCTGCACGCGGTCCTATCTTGTTTCTGATATATGTAAATGATCTCCCGGAGGGTATAGATTCATTTCTCTCAATGTTTGCGGACGATGCCAAAATTATGAGAAGGATTAAGACAGAAGAGGACTGTTTGAGGCTTCAAGAAGACCTAGACAAGCTGAAGGAATGGTCGAACAAATGGTTGTTAGAGTTTAACCCAACCAAATGTAATGTAATGAAGATAGGTGTAGGGAGCAGGAGGCCAGATACAAGGTATCATCTGGGAGAGGAAATTCTTCAGGAGTCAGAGAAAGAAAAAGACTTGGGGGTTGATATCACGCCAGACCTGTCTCTTGCAGCCTATATCCAGAGGATAACATCAGCGGCATATGCCCGGCTGGCCTACATACGAACGGCATTCAGAAACTTATGTAAAGAATCATTCAGAACTTTGTATACCACATATGTCAGGCCATTCCTGGAGTATGCAGCCCCAGCATGGAGTCCATATCTAAGCAAGGATATGACTAAACTGGAAAAGGATCAAAGATTTGCCACCAGACTAGTACCTGAGCTGAGAGGTATGAGCTACGAGGAAAGACAACGGGAATTAAACCTCAGTTCGCTAGAAGAAGGAAGAGTTAGGGGGGACATGAAGGGAATTAATAGGGTAGATAAAGCCAGGCTATTTAACACAAGAGGCACACGCACAAGGAGACACAGGAGTGCCCAAATGAGCCACAAAGATATTAGAAAGAACTTTTTTAGTGTCAGAGTGGTTGACAAATGGAATGCATTAGGCAGTGGTGTGGTGTAGGCTGACTCCATACACAGTTTCAATTGTAGATATGATAGAGCCCAATAGCCTCAGGAATCTGTACACCTGTTGATTGACAGTTGAGAGGCGGGACCAAAGAACCAGAGCTCAACCCCTGCAAACACAACTAGGTGAGTACAGCATTATTATCTTCACCATCCTAGCAGCATCCTCATCAGCACCATCCAACGCAGCATCATCATCTTAACCATCTATGCAGCATCCTCATCTTCACCATCCCCTGCATCATCCTTATTTTCACCATCTGCATATCAACCTCATCTTCACTATCCCCTACAGCATCCTCATCTACACCATCCCCGGCAGCATCCTCATCTTTACCATCCCCGCAGCATCCTCATATTCACCATCTTCACAGCATCCTCATATTCACCATCTTCGTAGCATCCTCATCTTTACTATCCCAACAGCATCCTCATCCTGACCATCTTTACACCATACTCATGTTCATCACCCCCAAAATCCTCATCTTCACGATATCTGCAGCATCCTCATCTTAACCATCTCCGAAGCATCGTCATCTTCACCATTCCCCGCAGCATCCTCATCTTCACCATTCCCTGAAACATCCTCATCTTCACTATCCTCACAGCAATTTCATCTTCACGATCCCCGCAGCATCGTCATCTTCACCATTCCCGCAGAAACCTCATCTTCACCATCTCCTGTAGCATTCGCATCTTCAACATCCCCACGGCGTCCTCACATCTTCACCATCCCCGCAGCATCCTCATTTTCACAAACCCCGCATCATCCTAATCTTCACCATCCTTTGCATTATCCTCATCGTCACTATCACCTTTATCATGCTCATCTTCACCATCCCTACAGAATTCTCAGTTTGATCATCCCCGTTGCGTCCTCATCTTCACCATCCTTGTTGCATCCATATCTGCAATATCCCCCGCAGCATGCTCACCTTCACCATCCCCTGCAGCATTCTTACCTTCACCATTGCCGCTGCATCCACATCTTCACCATCTTCGTAGCATCATCATCTTCACCATCCTCACAGCATCCTCATCTTTACCATCTCTGCAGCATCCTCATATTCACCATTTTCGCAGCATCCTCATCTTCCCAATCCTAACAGCATCCTCATCTTGACCATCCTTACACCATCCACATCTTCATCACCTCCAACATCCTCATCTTCACTATCCCCGCAGCATCCTAATCTTCATTATTTCTATAGCGTCCTCATCTTCACCATCCCCTGCAGCATTCTTATCTTTACAATTATCGTAGCATCCTCATCTTCACTATCCCTGAAGCATCTTTATCTTCACTATCTCTGCAGCATTCTCATCTTCACCATCCCCCACCAACATCCTCGTCTTCACCATCCTCGCAGCATCCGAATCTTAAATATCCCTGCAGCATCCTCATCTTCACCATCCCCTTAGCATCGTCATCTTCACTATCCCAGCAGCAACCTCATCTTCACCCTTCCCGCAGCTTCCTCATCTTCATCATTCCCCGCAGCATCCTTATCTTCACTATCACATGCAGCATCCTCATTTTCACCATCCCCAAAGCATCCTCATCCTCACCATCCCTGCATCATCCTCATCTTGACCATCCCTGCAGCATCTTAATCTTCACCGTCCCCACAGCATCCTCATCTTCACAATCCCCCCTCAATCTTAATCTTCACCATCCTCTGCAGCATTTCTATCTTCACCATCGTTGCAGCGTCCTCATCTTCACCGTCCCGGTAGCAACTTAATATTCACCATGCGCTAAACATCATCATCTTCACCATCCTCGCAGCACCCTCATGATCACTATCCCTGAAGCCTTCTTCCATATCCCCCGCAGCATGCTCATCTTCACCATCCCCTGCAGCATTCTTACCTTCACCATTGCCGCTGCATCCTCATCTTCACCATCTTCGTAGCATCAACGTCTTCATCATCTCCACAGCATCCTCATCTTTACCATCTCTGCAACATCATCATATTCACCATTTTCGCAGCATCCTCATCTTCCCAATCCTAACCGCATCCTCATCTTGACCATCCTTACACCATCCTCATCTTCATCACCTACAACATCCTCATCTTCACCATCTAAGCAGCATCCACATCTTCACCATATCTGCAGCATTTTCATCTTCACCATCCCCGTAGCATCCTCATCTTCACAATCTGAACAGCATCATCATTTCCACCATCCCATACAACATCCTCATCTTCACTATCCCTTGAAGCATCCTCATCTTCACCATCTTCGCAGCATCCTCATCTTCACCATCCCCACAGCATCCTCATCTTCACCATCTTCGCAGCATCCTCATCTTCACCATCCCCTGTACCTTTCGCATCTTCACCATCCCCTGTACCTTTCGCATCTTCACCATCCCTGCAGTGTCCTCATCTTCACGATTCTCGCAACATCCTCATTTTCACCATCTCCGCTGCATCCTCATCTTCACCGTCCCCGCAGAATACTCATCATCACCATCCACGCAGCATCCTCATCTCTACCATCCTCGCAGCAATCTCATCTTCACCATCCCCGCAGCATCCTCATCTTCAGAATCCCCCGCAGCATCTTTATCTTCACTATCACCTGTAGCATCATCATTTTTACCCTCCTTACAGCATCCTCATCCTCACCATCCCCGCCGAATCCTCATCTCCACAGTCTCCCGCAGCATCCTCATCTTCAGCATCACCTGTTGCATCCTCTTCTTCTCCATCCCCGCAGCATCCTCATCTTCACCATATCTGCAGCATTTTCATCTTCACCATCCCCGTAGCATTCTCATCTTCACCTTCACCTGCAGAATCCTCATCTTCACAATCTGCACAGCATCGTCATTTTCACCATCCCCTACAACATCCTCATCTTCACCATCCCCTGAAGCATCCTCATCTTGACCATCCCCACAGCATCCTAATCTTCACCATCCCCTAAGCATCCTCATCATCATTATCCTCCCTTAAACCTAACCATCATCATCCCCTGCAGCATCCCCATCTTCACCATCCTTGCAGCATCCTTATCTTCACCATCCCGGCAACAACCTAATATTCACCATCCCCGAAACATCATCATCTTCACCATCCTCGCAGCATCTTCATATTTACCATCCCCGCAACAATCCCATCTTCATCCTCCCCGCAGCATCCTCATCTTCACCATATCTGCAGCATTTTCATCTTCACCATCCCCGTAGCATTCTCATCTTCACCTTCACCTGCAGAATCCTCATCTTCACAATCTGCACAGCATCGTCATTTTCACCATCCCCTACAACATCCTCATCTTCACCATCCCCTGAAGCATCCTCATCTTGACCATCCCCACAGCATCCTAATCTTCACCATCCCCTAAGCATCCTCATCATCATTATCCTCCCTTAAACTTAACCATCATCATCCCCTGCAGCATCCCCATCTTCACCATCCTTGCAGCATCCTCATCTTCACCATCCCGGCAACAACCTAATATTCACCATCCCCGAAACATCATCATCTTCACCATCCTCGCAGCATCTTCATATTTACCATCCCCGCAACAATCCCATCTTCATCCTCCCCACAGCATCCTCATCTTCACTATTCCCGCAGCATCCTCATCTCCATCATAACCACAGCATCCTCATCTTCACGATCCTCGCAAATTCCTCATTTTCACCATCTCCGCTGCATCCTCATCTTCACCATCCTGGCAGCATCCTCATCTTCACCGTTCCCGCAGAATTCTCATCTTCATTATCCCCGTAGCGTCCTCATCTTCATCTTCCTAGTAACATCATCATCTTCACAATCCTCGCAGGATCCTCACGTTCATCATCTCCGCAGAATTTTCATCTTCACCATCCCATGCAGCATCTTCATATTCACCATCCAATGCAGCATTCTCATCTTCACCATCTTCGTTGCATCCTCATCTTCATCATCACCCACCAACATCCTCATCTTCACCATCCCCGCATCATCGTTATCTCCAGCATTACCTGGAGCATTCTCATCTTCACCATCCTCACAGCATTCTCATCTTCACAATCCAGCAGCATCGTCATCTTCACCATCCTCGCACAAACCTCATCTTCACTATCCCCTGTAGCATGCGCATCTTCAACATCCCTATGGCATCCTCATCTTAACAAACCCAGCATCATCCTAATATTCACCATCCTCCGCATCATCACTATCACCTGTATCATGCTCATCTTCACTATCCCTGCAGAATTCTCAACTTCATCATCCTCGTTGCGTCCTCATCTTCACCATCCATGTAGCATCCACATCACTATCTCCCGCAGCATCCTCCTCATCTTTAACATCACTTGTAGCATTCTCTTTTTAACCATCCTCCACAGCACCGTCACATTGGCCATCCCCGCAGCATCCCAAGCTTCACCATCCCCACAGCATCCTCATCTTCACCGTCCCCCTGAATCCTAATCTTCAGCATCCTCTGCAGCATCCCCATCTTCACCATCCTTGCAGCATCTTCATCTTCACCTTCCCGGCAGCAACCTTACATTCACCATCCCTGAAACATCATCCTCTTCACCATCATCGCAGCATCCTCTTGTTCACTATCCCCGCAGCATTCTCATCTTCACCAACCCCACAACATCCTAATCTTCACTATTTTTTTGTAGCGTCCTCGTTTTCACCATCGCTTATCAGTATCCTCATCTTCACACTCCCTTGCAGCATTCGTATCTTTACCATCCCCGCTGCATCCTAGTCTTCACAAACTTCGTAGCATCCTAATTTTCACCATCACCACAGCATTCTCATCTTCACTATCCCAGCAGCATCTTCATCTTCACTATCCCTGCAGCATCTTTATCTTCACAATCTGCGCAGCATCCTCATCTTCACGATCCCAGCAACATCCTCATCTTCACCATCCAAGCAGCATCCTCATCTTTACCTTTCCCGCCGCATTCTCATCTTCACCATCCCCGCAGCTTCCTCATCTTCATCATCCCTCGCAGCATCCTTATCTTTACTATCACCTGTAGCATCCTCATTTTCACCATCCTGGCAGCATCCTCATCTTCACCATCCCCGCAGAATCCTCATCTTCATCATATCCCGCAGCATCCTCATCTTCAGCATCACCTGTAGCATCCTTTTCTTCACCATCCCCGCAGTATCGTTATTTGCACCATCCCTGCAGCATCCTCATCTTCACCATTCCCTGTACCATACTCATCTTCACCATCTTCGCAGCATCCTCATCCAAGCAGCTTCGTCATCTTCACCATCCTCATCTTCACCAATCCCTGTACCTTCCGCATCTTCACCATCCCCGCAGCATCCTCATCTTCACCCTCCCCGCAGCATCCTCATCTTCACCATCCTCGCAGGTTTCTCATCTTCATTATCCCCCGTAACCTTCTTATCTTCACTATTACATGTAGCATCCTCATTTTTATCATCCCCACAGCATCCTCATCTTCACCATCTCCGCAGAATCCTCATCTTCACCATCCCCTGCAGTATTCTTACTTTCATAATTACCGCTGCATCCTCATCCTCACCATCTTCATAGCATCATCATCTTCAACATCCTCACAGCATCCTCATCTTTACCATCCCCGCAGCATCCTCATATTCGCTATTTTCGCAGAATCCTCATTTTCCCAATCCCAACAGTATCCTCATCTTGACCATCCTTACACCATCCTCATCTTCATCAACTCCACCATCCTCATCTTCACCATCCCCGCAGCATCTTCAGCTTCACCATATCTGCAGCATCTTCATCTTCCCCATCCCTGTAGCATCCTCATCTTCACCATCACCTGCAGAATCCTCATCTTCAGAATCTCCGCAGCATCGTCATCTTCACCATCCCTTGCAACATCCTCATCATCACCATCCCCTGATGCATCCTCATCTTCACCATCCTCATCTTCATGATCCCCACAGCATCGTCATCTTCACTATCCCCACAGAGACCTCATCTTCACCATCCCCTGTAGCATCCGTATCTTCAACATCTCCGCAGTATCCTCATCTTCACCATCCCAACACCATCCTCATCTTCACAATCCCCGCATCATCCTAATCTTCACCATCCCCCCACTGATCCTCATCTTCACCATCCCCTGCAACATGCTTATCTTCACCATCCCCTGAAGCATCCTCATCTTGACCATCCTTGAAGCATCTTAATCTTCACCATCCCCTCATCATCCTCATCATCACCATCCCTCCTGAATTATATTCTTCATCATCCCCTGCAGCATCCCCATCTTCACCATCCTTACAGCATCTTCATCTTCACCATCCCGGCAGCAACCTAACATTCACCACCTCCGAAACATCATCATCCTCACCATCCTCGCAGCATCCTCATATTCACCATCCCCGCAACAATCCCATCTTCATCCTCCCCGCAGCATCTTCATCTTCATTATTCCCACAGCAACCTCATCGTCACCATACCCACAGCATCCTCATCTTCACCATCTTCCGCAGAATCCTCATCTTCACCATCCCCAGCTGCATTCTTATTTTCACTATTACCGCAGAATATTCATCTTTACCATCTTCGTAGCATCCTCATCGTCTTCATCCCCTCAGCATCCTCATCTTCACCATCCTCGCAGCATCCTCATCTTCACCATCCCCCACCAACATCCTCGTCTTCAACATCCCCACAGCTTCTTAATAATCACCATTCCTGCAGCATCCTCATCTTCAACATCCCCTGCAGCATCCTCAACTTAACCATCTTCGCAGCATCCTCATCTTCACCATCCCCACATTATTGTTATCTTCACCATCCCCGCAGCATCCTCATCTTCACCATTCCCTGTACCTTTTGCATCTTCACCATCCCCGCAGCATCCTCATCTTCACGATCCCCGCAACATCCTCTTTTTCACTATCCTCGCTGCATCCGCATCTTCACCATCCCCGCAGCATCCTCATCTTCATCATCCCCCGCAGCATCCTTATCTTTACTATCACCTGTAGCATCCTCTTCTCCACCACCCACACAGTATCGTCATTTTCACCATCCCTGCAGCATCCTCATCTTGACCATCCCTGCAGCAGCCTAATCTTCACCATTTCCACAGCATCCTCATCTTCACAGTCCCCCTGAATTTTAATCTTCACCAATCCCCCTGAATCCTAATCCTCTCCATCCCCATTTTCACCATCCTTGCAGCATCCTCATCTTCACCATCCCCCCACAGCATCCTTAACTTCACCTTCCCCTGCAGCATTCTTATCTTCACCATTACCACTGCATCCTCTTCTTCACCATCTTCGTAGCATCCTCATCTTCACCATCCCCACAGCATCCTCATCTTCACCATCCCTGCAGCATCCTCGTCTTCACTATGTCCGCAGCATCCTCATCTTCATATCCCCCAGCATCCTCATCTTCACCATCCCCTGCAGCATTCTTATCTTCACCATTACTGCTGCATCCTAATCTTCGCCATCCCCACAGCATCCTCATCTTCACCATCCCCCTGAATCCTACTCTTCACCATCCCCCTGAATCCTAATTTTCACCATCCCCATCTTCACCATCCTTGCAGCATCCTCATCTTCACCATCCCCCCACAGCATCCTTAACTTCACCTTCCCCTGCAGCATTCTTATCTTCACCATTACCACTGCATCCTAATCGTCGCCATCCCCACAGCATCCTGATCTTCACCATCCCCGGAGCATCCTAATCTTCACCATCCCTGCAGCATCCTCATCTTCACTATCCCCGCAGCATCCTCATTTTCACCTTCTTGAGGTTATCTTGAGTTGATTTCGGGGCTTTAGTGTCCCCGCGGCCCGGTCCTTGACCAGGCCTCCACCCCCAGGAAGCAGCCCGTGACAGCTGACTAACACCCAGGTACCTATTTACTGCTAGGTAACAGGGGCATTCAGGGTGAAAGAAACTTTGCCCATTTGTTTCTGCCTCGTGCGGGAATCGAACCCGCGCCACAGAATTACGAGTCCTGCGCGCTAATCCACCAGGCTACGAGGCCCCAGCATCCTCCCTTCCGGAGTGTTGTCACCTAGTTTCTCTGCCTTAGATTTCTGTGCGGATAATTTTATCCCTGAAAACCAGCATTGCGTCGCTAGTTGGTGAAGCAATATTTCCTCTTATGTCACCAGTTGACAGTGTATGGTTGTGAAGGAAGGGTTGTGTCAGTGTCACTGTTCTTGCTTCGCCTCCAGTCACTGTTGCCACCCTTACTTCACCATTAGTCACTGCCAACACTACCTTCACCACTCACAACTGCCATTGACAGTTCCACCCTCACTAAATTACCACTTGATCTTAGATAGCATTATGACCTCGTTACCTTCAAAACTGAAAAGAATTAACCAAAACATTTGTTCTGGTCTTGTGAATATCAAGAGTATATTTCGTTGATTTCTCGGCCCTTCGACTTTATTATTCATGAGTGCAGTCGGTGGATGGAGGGTTTGGGTATCCTTGTTGATGGTGGTGATAGCCTCAACTACTTACCGTGAGTGGGGGCGGGTGGAGATGACCAAGATGGAGCTGAGTATGCTCCAGGACCAAGCAGCAGACTGGCAGAGCCAGCAGACAGGACTGCTGTACCTAGCACGTACCCTAGCCTCCTTGATGGGGTTAATCCCACAACTGCCCCAGCTAGACTCAGCGCTCCTCGACTCCCCAGACGACGACTCCGCCTGGCACTGGATAGCATCACACACACGGTTGAGTGAAATTCTTCAGCAGATTGAGGAGCTAAAGAAGTTTCTGTGGCAGGTTGGTGAGGAACCACGGCGCCTGAGTAAGCCAGCCTAGCTGACTTTTCTCATAATAATTAGCGGTCTTCTCCTAATGAGTTAGACATGCGAGATGGTCGTTGATTGGGTAACTGGTGATGACATGTCGAGAAACTAGCTGGAATATAATGATCATTCGAGTAAGGAGCTTCAGTATGAGACCCACACGTGTGATGGTGAAGATATGAATGATGAGAGTTGAAGGATCTATAAGAAGGCTGGTGAAGGGTCCGGTCTACTAGAGATAGTGCGTGGCCTATAGGTGTGCCTGTGACCCTAGTGAAGGGGGGGGGGGGGATGTTTGTGTGTGTGTGTGTGTGTGAACCGAGGGGTCGGAGGGAGGGAGGGAGGGTTTTTTGAGTGTCATCATCACACTCAGTCACACTCAATTAGGTGAGTGTACTCACCTAATTGTGTTCACCTAATTGTGCTTGCGGGGGTTGATCTCTGGCTCTTTTGTTCCGCCTCTCAACTGTCAATCAACTGGTGTACAGATTCCTGAGCCTACTGGGCTCTATCATATCTATATTTGAAACTGTGTATGGAGTCAGCCTCTACCACTTCACTGCCTAATGCATTCCACCATCCTGGCAGCATCCGGGATGGTGGAATGCAGTTAACCTGTTAACTACTCTGACACAAAAATTTCTTTCTAACGTCCCTTTGGCTCATGTGGGTACTCAGTTTCCACCCGTGTCCCCTTGTTCGCGTCCCACCAGAGTTGAATAGTTTATCCTTGTCTACCCTGTCAATTTCCCTGAGGATTTTGTAGGTAGTGATCATGTCTCCCCCTTACTCTTCTGGTTCTTAGCGTCGAAAGGTGCATTTCCCGCAGCTTTTCTTCGTAACTCACGCCTCTTAGTTCTGGGACTAAGACCTCTGCTCTTTTTCCAGCTTCGTCTTGTGCTTGCCAAGGTACGGGCTCCATGCTGGGGCTGCATACTCCAGGATTGGTCTTACATATGTGATATACTAGATTCTGAATGGTACCTTACACAGGTTCCTGAAGGCTGATCTGATGTTAGCCAGCCTCGTATATGCCGCAGACGTTATTCTTTTTATGTGGACTTCAGGAGACAGGTTTGGTGTGATATCAACTCCTAGATCTTTCTCTGTCCATTTCATGAAGTAGTTCATCTCTATACTGTATCCTGTGTCTGGCTTCCTTTTTCCACTGCCTAGTTTCATTACTTTGCCTTTACTCGGGTTGAACTTAATCAGTCATTTGTTGAACTATTCATTCAGTCTGTCTAGGTCATCTTGTAGCCTCCTAATATCATCCTCTGTTTCAATCCTTCTCATAATTTTTGCATCATCAGCAAACATTGAGAGAGACGAGTCTATTCCCTCTGGGAGACCATTTACCTATATCAGAAAAAGAATAGGTCCAAGGACTGACCCCTGCGGGACTCCACTTGTGACGTCTCGCCAATTCGAGACCTCACCCCTCACAGTAACTCGTTGTCTTCTGTGGCTTAGGTACTCCTTTATCAAATGAGGTACCTTCCCTTTCACTCCAGACTGCATCTCCAGCTTTTTCACTAGCCTCTTGTTTGGTACTGGATCAAAGGCTTTCTGGCAATCCAAAAATATGCAGTCTGCCCACCCTTTTTGTTTGTTTTGCCTTATTTTTGTTGCCTGATCGTAGAATTCAATTAACCCTGTGAGGCAGGTGTGCGTGTGTGTGTGTGTGTGTGTGTGTGTGTGTGTGTGTGTGTGTGTGTGTGTGTGTGTGTGTGTGTGTGTGTGTGTGTGTGTGTGTGTGTGTGTGTGTGTGTGTGTGTGTGTGTGTGTGTGTGTGTGTGTGTGTGTGCGCGTGTGTGTGTGTGTGTGTGTGTGTGTGTGTGTGTGTGTGCGCGTGTGTGTGTGTGTGTGTGTGTGTGTGTGTGTGTGTGTGTGTGTGTGTGTGCGTGTGTGTGTGTGTGTGTGTGTGTGTGTGTGTGTGTGTGCGCGTGTGTGTGTGTGTGTGTGTGTGTGTGTGTGTGTGTACTCACCTAATTGTGCTTGCGGGGGTTGAGCTCTGGCTCTTTGGTCCCGCCTCTCAACCGTCAATCAACTGGTGTACAGATTCCTGAGCCTATTGGGCTCTATCATATCTACATTTGAAACTGTGTATGGAGTCAGGCTCCACCACATCACTTCCTAATGCATTCCATTTACTAACTACTCTGACACTGAAAAAGTTCTTTCTAACGTCTCTGTGGCTCATTTGGGTACTCAGCTTCCACCTGTGTCCCCTTGTTCGCGTCCCACCAGTGTTGAATAGTTCATCCTTGTTTACCCGGTCGATTCCCCTGAGGATTTTGTAGGTTGTGATCATGTCCCCCCTTACTCTTCTGTCTTCCAGTGTCGTAAGGTGCATTTCCCGCAGCCTTTCCTCATAACTCATGCCTCTTAGTTCTGGGACTAGTCTAGTAGCATACCTTTGGACTTTTTCCAGCTTCGTCTTGTGCTTGACAAGGTACGGGCTCCATGCTGGGGCCGCATACTCCAGGATTGGTCTTACATATGTGGTGTACAAGATTCTGAATGATTCCTTACACAGGTTCCTGAACGCCGTTCTGATGTTAGCCAGCCTCGCATATGCCGCAGACGTTATTCTCTTTATACCTGGTTGATACCTGGTTGATGGGGTTCTGGGAGTTCGTCTACTCCCCAAGCCCGGCCCGAGGCCAGGCTCGACTTGTGAGAGTTTGGTCCACCAGGCTGTTGCTTGGAGCGGCTCGCAGGCCCACATACCCACCACAGCCCGGTTGGTCCGGCACTCCTTGGAGGAATAAATCTAGTTTCCTCTTGAAAATGTCCACGGTTGTTCCGGCAATATTTCTTATGCTTGCTGGGAGGACGTTGAACAACCGCGGACCTCTGATGTTTATACAGTGTTCTCTGATTGTGCCTATGGCACCTCTGCTCTTCATTGGTTCTATTCTACATTTTCTTCCATGTCGTTCACTCCAGTACGTTGTTATTTTACAGTGTAGATTTGGTACTTGGCCCTCCAGTATCTTCCAGGTGTATATTATTTGATATCTCTCTCGTCTTCTTTCTAGTGAGTACATTTGGAGGGCTTTGAGACGATCCCAATAATTTAGGTGCTTTATTGCGTCTATGCGTGCCGTATATGTTCTCTGTATTCCCTCTATTTCAGCAATCTCTCCTGGTTTGAAGGGGGAAGTGAGTACTGAGCAGTACTCAAGACGGGACAACACAAGTGCCTTGAAGAGTACAACCATTGTGATGGGATCCCTGGATTTGAAAGTTCTCGTAATCCATCCTATCATTTTTCTGGCTGTCGCAATATTTGCTTGGTTATGCTCCTTAAACGTTAGGTCGTCAGACATTATTATTCCCAAATCCTTTACATGCTGTTTTCCTACTATGGGTACATTTGATTGTGTTTTGTACTCTGTATTATGTTTAAGGTCCTCATTTTTACCGTACCTGAGTACCTGGAATTTATCACTGTTAAACATCATGTTATTTTCTGATGCCCAGTCGAAAACTTTATTAATATCAGCTTGAAGTTTTTCAATGTCCTCAGCCGAGGTAATTTTCATACTGATTTTTGTGTCATCTGCAAAGGATGATACGAAGCTGTGACTTGTATTTTTGTCTATATCTGATATGAGAATAAGGAAAAGCAGTGGTGCAAGGACTGTACCCTGAGGTACAGAGCTTTTCACTGCACTTGGACTAGATTTTATATGGTTGACAGTTACTCGCTGAGTCCTGTTTGACAGAAAACTGAGTATCCAGCGTCCTACTTTACCGGTTATTCCCATTGACTTCATTTTGTGTGCTATCACGCCATGGTCACATTTATCGAAGGCCTTTGCGAAGTCCGTGTATATCACATCAGCATTCTGTTTCTCTTCTAATGCCTCAGTGACTTTGTCGTAGTGCTCAAGTAGCTGTGAGAGGCACGATCTTCCCGCTCGAAATCCATGTTGGCCTGGGTTATGAAGGTCATTGGTCTCCATGAAATTGGTGACCTGACTCCTAATCACTCTCTCAAATACTTTTATGATGTGCGATGTTAGTGCAACTGGTCTATAATTTTTTGCCAATGCTTTGCTCCCTCCCTTGTGTAGAGGGACTATGTCTGCTACTTTAAGTGCATCTGGTATCTCCCCCGTGTCCAAGCTCTTCCTCCACACTATACTGAGTGCCTGTGCTACCGGCACTTTGCATTTCTTTATAAATATTGAATTCCATGAGTCTGGACCTGGGGCCGAGTGCATGGGCATGTTTTCAATTTCTTTTTCAAAATTTAGTGCGCTCGTGTTTATATCAGTTATATTTACCGGGGTTTGAATATCCCGCATAAAGAAATTGTCTGGATCTTCCACCTTCATGTTGTTTATTGGAGTGCTAAACATGTCCTCATACTGCTTTTTTAGGATTTCACTAATTTCTTTGTCATCCTCCGTGTATGAACCTTCACTTGTACGAATAGGTCCAATACTGGCAGTGGTTTTTGCTTTTGATTTCGCATATGAGAAAAAATATTTTGGATTTTTCTTTATTTCCTGAATTGCTTTCTGTTCTAACTGCCTTTCTTCAGTTTCATATGAGTGTTTCAATTTCCGCTCGATTTCTTCAATCTCCCTATTTAAATTATTCCTTCTTTGACGGGAAATTCGTGTCTGCATAAGCAGTTCCGTTATTTTTTTCCTGCGTTTATAGTGTCGTCTGCGTTCTCTTTCTACGTTAGATCTCTTTCTGGCTTTCCTCAAAGGAACATGTTTCAGACAGACTTGATACGCTTCTGAAGTAAGTTTTTATATTCCTTCTGTAGGACTTGTATTATTTAGAACAGTTCCCCATGGAATGTTTGTAAGTTCCCTGTTTATTATCTCCCAGTCTATCCTTTTATTATTAAAATTGAATTTACTGAATAGCCCCTCTCGCTTTATCAACGTTTTAGGTCTATTCTGAGTATTGATGGTCGTTTGCACTTCAATGAGTTTGTGATCTGAATATGTGGTATCTGATATCGTAATGTCTCTGATAATGTCTTCATTGTTCGTAAAGACCAGATCTAGAATATTTTCATTTCTCGTTGGCTCCGATATCTGCTGATTGAGTGAAAATTTGTCACAGAATCTAAGTAGTTCTCTAATCTGTGGTTGGTTAGGTCCTGATAGATTTCCTGGTATAATATTATTGTTTGCTATTTTCCACCTGAGACTAGGCAAGTTGAAGTCACCTAGGAAAATAATATCAGGTATCGGGTTCTCCAAATTATCAAGGCTATTCTCTATTTTGCTTATCTGTTCTGTGAATTCCTCAGCCGTTGCATCTGGCGGTTTGTATATTAGTATAATCACTAAATTTATTTTCTCTATTTTTAATCACAGTACCTCTACCACCTCATTTGTAACGTTTAGGAGCTCCGAGCATACAAGGTCTTCCCTAATATACAGACCCACTCCTCCATGTGACCTAATTTTCCTATCACACCTGTATAGGTTATATCCTGGAATCCAGATCTCACTGTCCAACACTTCCCCTGCATGGGTTTCTGTGAAAGCTCCAAATACTGCATTTGACTCCGTGAGGAGGCCATTTATGAACTGTACTTTGTTGTTTGTTCTTGTTTTCAGTCCTTGTATGTTGGCAAAGATGAATGAGGTTACTCTATTAGTGATAGTTTGAATGGGAGACTTTTTCGGCACGTCCATTAATCGTGGACATAATGAGTTTGTTCTGACCAGTACTGATTGTTGTAGGGCAGTTTTCTGTCGTAGTTGTAGTTCCCTTTCGGTGGGTAATTGTATCTGTAATTCTGGAATGCCAGTGGATCTGGCATCCAGTTCCATACACTCTCCATGCTGCTCCTTTTGAATTCTCTGCCGGTCTGGTATAAAAAATTTATAGAGTTTCCTCCAAATTCATTATCCTGCTTGCCACTCTTTATGTAGCGTTCCGTGCCTTTCACGTGAAAGTGTGGGCAGCTAAGGTCATAGCATTTTCTGTCCTCCAGTGAGGTTTGGCACATGTCAGGATGGAAAAACCTACATATTGATCCAAATCGACACTCACCTTTCCTAAGCATATTTAAACATTTTTTGGGATGTTGGTAACTGCATTCTAATCCTTTCTTATTACCAGCATATCTATGTCTGCATATGCCCTTTGCATAAAATTTGCATAAGTCTGTCCTTCTGTTCTGAATTGCTCTATCGAGAACCGTCGTGGTGTCTGTACCTATCGAGCTGTCCGTGCTGTCTGGTACACTTATGTGGGCTTCAGGAGACAGGTTTGGTGTGATATCAACTCCTAGATCTTTCTCTCTGTCTGTTTCATTAAGTACTTCATCTCCTATTCTGTATCCTGTGCCTGGCCTCCTGTTTCCACTGCCTAGTTTCATTACTTTGCATTTACTCGTGTTGAACTTCAACAGCCATTTGTTGGACCATTCACTCAGTCTATCCAGGTGATCTTGTAGCCTCCTACTATCATCCTCTGTTTCAATCCTCCTCATAATTTTTGCATCGTCGGCAAACATTGAGAGGAACGAATCTATACCCTCTGGGAGATCATTTACATATACCAGAAACAGTATAGGTCCAAGGACTGACCCCTGCGGGACTCCACTTGTGACGTCTCGCCAATCTGAGACCTCACCCCTCACACAGACTCGTTGTCTCCTGTTGCTTAGGTACTCCTCTATCCACCGGAGTACCTTCCCTCTCACTCCAGCCTGCATCTCCAACTTTCGCACTAGCCTCTTGTGTGGCACTGTATCAAAGGCTTTCTGACAATCCAAAAATATGCAGTCTGCCCACCCTTCTCTTTCTTGCCTTATTTTTGTTGCCTGGTCGTAGAATTCAAGTAACCCAGTGAGGCAGGACCTGCCATCCCTGAACCCATGTTGATGCTGTGTTACAAAGTTCCTTCGCTCCAGATGCTCCACTAGTTTTTTTCGCACAATCTTCTCCATCAGCTTGCATGGTATGCAGGTTAGGGACACTGGCCTGTAGTTCAGTGCCTCCTGTCTATTCCCTTTCTTGTATATCGGGACTACGTTAGCTGCTTTCCAAATATCTGGCAGTTCCCCTGTTGCCAGTGATTTGTTATACACTATGGAGAGTGGTAGGCTCAGTTCTCTTGCTCCTTCCTTTAGAACCTAAGGGGAGATTCCATCTGGGCCTATAGCCTTCGTCACGTCCAACTCTAGTAAACACTTCCTTACTTCCCCACTGGTAATCTCAAACTCTTCCAGTGGTTCCTGGTTAGCTATTCCCTCACTTACCTCTGGAATTTCTCCTTGCTCTAAGGTGAAGACCTCCTGGAATTTCTTATTCAATTCCTCACACACTTCCTTGTCATTTGTAGTGAATCCTTCCGCCCCTATCCTTAATCTCATAACCTGTTCCTTTACTGTTGTTTTTCTCCTAATGTGGCTATGCAACAATTTAGGCTGAGTCTTTGCCTTGCTTGCGATGTCATTTTCGTATTGTCTTTCTGCCTCTCTTCTCATCCTGATATTTTCATTCCTGGCCTTCTGGTATCTTTCTCTGCTCTCCAGTGTCCTGTTATTCCTATAGTTTCTCCATGTCTCTCCATATGTGTGTGTGTGTGTGTGTGTGTGTGTGTGTGTGTGTGTGTGTGTGTGTGTGTGTGTGTGTGTGTGTGTGTGTGTGTGTGTGTGTGTGTGTGTGTGTGTGTGTGTGTGTGTGTGTGTGTGTGTGTGTGTGTGTGTGTGTGTGTGTGTGTGTGTGTGTGTGTGTGTGTGTGTGTGTGTGTGTGTGTGTGTGTGTGTGTGTGTGTGTGTGTCTGTGTCTGTGTCTGTGTACTCACCTAATTGTACTCACTTAGTTGTGTTTGCAGGGGCTGAGCTCTGGCTCTTTGGTCCCTCCTCTCAACCGTCAATCAACAGCTGTACAGATTCCTGAGCCTATATAAGTATCTTCCCTTTCACTCCAGACTGCATCTCCAGCTTTTTCACTAACCTCTTGTTTGGTACTGGATCAAAGGCTCTCTGGCAATCAAAAAACATGCAGTCTGCCCACCCTTCTCTTTCTTGCCTTATTTTTGTTGCCTGATAGTAGAATTCAATTTACCCTGTGAGGCAGGTGTGCGTGTGTACTCACCTAGTTGTGTCTGCAGGATCGAGCATTGACTCTTGGATCCCGCCTTTCGAGCATCGGTTGTTTACAGCAATGACTCCTGTCCCATTTCCCTATCATACCTGGTTTTAAAATTATGAATAGTATTTGCTTCCACAACCTGTTCCTGAAGTGCATTCCATTTTCCCACTACTCTCACGCTAAAAGAAAACTTCCTAACATCTCTGTGACTCATCTGAGTTTCAAGCTTCCATCCATGTCCCCTCGTTCTGTTACTATTCCGTGTGAACATTTCGTCTATGTCCACTCCGTCAATCCCTCTGAGTATCTTATACGTTCCTATCATATCCCCCCCTCTCCCTTCTTCTTTCTAGTGTCGTAAGGCACAGTTCCCTCAGGCGCTCCTCATACCCCATCCCTCGTAGCTCTGGGACGAGTCTCGTTGGAAACTTCTGAACCTTTTCCAGTTTCATTATATGCTTCTTCAGATGGGGACTCCATGATGAGGAGGCATACTCTAAGACTGGCCTCACGTAGGCAGTGTAAAGCGCCCTAAATGCCTCCTTACTTAGGTTTCTGAATGATGTTCTAACTTTTGCCAGTGTAGAGTACGCTGCTGTCGTTATCCTATTTATATGTGCCTCAGGAGATAGATTAGGTGTTACGTCCACCCCCAGGTCTCTTTCGCGCGTCGTCACAGGTAGGCGGTTCCCCTTCATTGTGTACTGTCCCTTTGGTCTCCTATCTCTTAGTCCCATTTCCATAACTTTACATTTGCTCGTGTTGAATTCCAGTAGCCGTTTCTCTGACCATCTCTGCAACCTGTTCAGGTCCTCTTGGAGGATCCTGCAATCCTCATGTCACAACTCTTCACATCAACTTTGCGTCATCCGTCAAACATCGACATATAGGACTCTACGCCTGTAAACATGTCGTTAACATATACAAGAAATAGAATTGGTCCCAGCACCGATCCTTGTGGTACTCCACTTGTTACTGTTCGCCAGTCCGACTTCTCGCCACTTAACATAACTCTTTGGATCCTTCCTGTTAGGTAGTTCCTTTTCTATGCTAGGACCTTTCCCCCCACCCCCGCCTGCCTCTCGAGCTTGAACTGCAGTCTTATGTGCGGTACTGTATCAAAGGCTTGTGTGTGTGTGTGTGTGTGTTTGTGTGTACTCACCTAGTTGTACTCACCTAGTTGTGCTTGCGGGGGTTGAGCTCTGGCTGTTTGGTCCCGCCTCTCAACCGTCAATCAACAGGTGTACAGGTTTCTGAGCCTATTGGGCTCTATCATATTTACACTTGAAACTGTGTATGGAGTCAGCCTCCACCACATCACTTCCTAATGCATTCCATTTGTCAACCACTCTTACACTAAAAAAGTTCTTTCTAATATCTCTGTGGCTCATTTGGGCACTCAGTTTCCACCTGTGTCCCCTAGTGCGTGTGCCCCTTGTGTTAAACAGCCTGTCTTTATCAACCCTGTCAATTCCCTTGAGGATCTTGAATGTGGTGATCATGTCCCCCCTAACTCTTCTGTCTTCCAACGAAGTGAGGTTTAATTCTCGTAGTCTCTCCACGTAGCTCATACCTCTCAGCTCGGGTACTGTGTGTGTGTGTGTGTGTGTGTGTGTGTGTGTGTGTGTGTGTACTCACCTAGTTGTACTCACCTAGTTGTGTTTGCGGGGGTTGAGCTCTGGCTCTTTGGTCCCGCCTCTCAACCGTCAATCAACAGGTGTACAGATTCCTGAGCCTATCGGGCTCTATCATATCTACACTTGAAACTGTATGGAGTCAGCCTCCACCACATCTCTTCCTAATGCATTCCATTTGTCCACCACTCTGACACTAAAAAAGTTATTTCTAATATCTCTGTGGCTCATTTGGGCACTCAGTTTCCACCTGTGTCCCCTTGTACGTGTTCCCCTTGTGTTAAATAGACTGTCTTTATCTACCCTATCAATTCCCTTCAGAATCATGAATGTGGTGATCATATCCCCCCTAACTCTTCTGTCTTCCAGCGAAGTGAGGTTTAATTCCCGTAGTCTCTCCTCGTAGCTCATACCTCTCAGCTCGGGTACTAGTCTGGTAGCAAACCTTTGAACCTTTTCCAGTTAGGAATAGAGCCGAATAGAGCGTTAGAATTATACCGTCTACCTCGCGATAGTGTTAACGTCATCAATGAATGCCATGGGGAGACATTAATTCCTCTCCCTTATATATTTACTATTCTTAAATAGTTAAATAATAATATTTCGTTCCTCTAAATAATAAACCCGTCCAGTCTTTAGAGTTTCAAGCGCGAAGTGCGAGAAATATTAATGTTCAAGACAATAATTTGTGTCATGAACGTCGACTCGGCGTGGGTTGGGGGACGCCATCCCGAGTCGGGACGCGGACACGTTCGGTGTCGGGACGCGGACACGTGCAGAGCCGGAAGGAGGCAGAACCGCACTTACCGTATTCAAAAACGACGCCATTGCCCAGCAAATCGGGCAGGTGTTATTCGTCCGCAGATGAAAGCCGCCACTGTGAGGCGATGAACGACCTTGCAGATAATATCTTCAACTAGTGCTGGTGTTAAATGAGGGACCCCTAGACTTGGTTCCTGACGACACGTGATCAGCCAGCTTGAAACGCATCAATCCAGGATAGGTTCACCGGAGCCTGGGATGCGAAATTACGGCAATCTTAATACTTATACAGTGCCCACAGCTAAGTACCCTTTATTTGATGCATCATTTACAGGTTTAATAATAGCGGGGTGATTGTTCGTCACGCGGCGAGATAACACCTAATAACAGGTGATTAGAATTCCATCTGTAGATATCAATAATCTTGAATATGAATTGAGTAGTTAAATCAATTGCTACTGGTAGTTATTTATCTTGCAGCTCGAGAGACGAATTCCTCATGCTGTCCTTCTCCATGTTAACTGTGCCATTCGTCAGTGTACCAGACTTGGAGATTAAGAGGACTTCCAGGGTTATCTAAAGGAACCTACTACAAGCTAAGGCTTATTTCGTTTTTCCATATTCTAGCAATTTGATACATTCAGAATGTTTAACATAATGTGTGATTTACTGTAACTCATTGCTACGTTCATATTCATGTCCTTCTTTATATGAATAATATTATATTCAGCATTATTTATAGGATTAGATTATTATTAATTGAATTAGTGAACGAACCACACTGATTCCTGGACGTATTTACCTCCAGTAATAACCCCCCAATGTAGGTGTTTGAGGTTTGTTTCTTTAATAATACAGCCCATTAATTATTCTTATGATCATACTTTCTAGTCATATCCATAGTCACTGGTTTTCTCTAGAATTTTATCTAATGATCTGAAATTCTCAGTTTCCCTCTTTACTTTAAAAGCGGGTGGTCCTTCGTAATTTAATTTACTATTTAATTATTAATTAATCAGAATCAAACCCAAATATCCCACAGTTCTGCAGTTACCTTCATTCTTATCCCTTTATTGTTTCAAGAATAGGTTAGACATTTTTGAATGAGACTGGGTGGATATAAATAGGAGCTTTCTCATATTGGTCAAACATATCTCCCTTATGTGTATCAATAAAAAGCATTTGAATTTTGTATTTGTAAAAATTTAATAGATCATATTACTATGATTATGTAAATGTCTAAATAAATACAATTAATTACAATGACTATACATATGTGGTAATGCATATAAGCCGATATATCAGCTTTCTAAGACATAATACTGAAAATATCATAAAATATTTTAACGAAAGCTGTCAAGATGCTTAGATGAGGGGGGGGGGGGGGGGTATTAAGCAACTTATCTGTAAGTCGAGGAGCTTGGCAAGTCCTCCTCTTGCTGTTGAGCCAGAATAATATCTTCGTAGGGCATGGGGGGCCTTATGAGCATTTAAATGACGATTAAGGTTAGCTCATAAGGCACCCCATTCCCTACGAAGATATTATTCTCGCTCAACAGCAAGAGGAGGAATTGCCGAGTTCCTTGACTTACAGATAAGTTGCTTAATCCCCCCCCCCCCCCCATCTAAGCATCATGACAGCTTTCGTTAAAATCTTTTATGGCAGCCCCTATTTCTGGCGCTTTCCCAGATGCTAAACCCATTAACCTACAACCTACTCCAGTCAAGGTTACCAGACCCCTCTACTGCTGTCCTATTGGTGATGAACCTGTTAATGAATATGCAGGTGCACCTCTTCCTGATAACTACTCAAATGCTGAAGCCTACGTTTCTGCAAAAGATCTCTACTCTGGTTTCAGATTACTTCAGGCTTAAGATTTCACCTCGGCTGCACAGAAGCATCTCCAGGATGCATAAAAAGGCAAGGAATTTTCTGGGTTTGCAAAGATGACAGATTAATGTTAGAGAACATAACTAATATGAAAAACATTCCCGAGTCACAGAGATTATCATTCACAGACAAGCTACCAGTGATATATGTGGACTGGGAAAAGACAACATTGGATAACGACCATAACTCAGGAACAGATAGTTTAGAGAACTGCAGCAGTAGTGTGGAGGAAGAGGGTATTGTGGTACAAAATAACAGCAATATTGCAGAGCCAGATAATATAAACGATGAGAGCAACAGTGAGACAGATTGCATAAATGAAGGAATTGGGACGAAAGACAGAGATGGCTCCAATAAAGAGGTAGACAAGACAGACACAAATATAAATACCTTGAAAAACGCAAAACCGGAACACATTTGCAAATTCTACGCTAAAGGAATATGCAAATATGGAAAATTAGGAGCAAAATGCCATTTTCTGCATCCTCGAAAATGCAGGAACATGTTGGCGAGTGGTACATGCCGTTTTGGAACAGGGTGTAGATACTTCCACCCTAAATTATGTCAATTTTCAATTAGGGACAAAAAATGCTACAATCTTATTCAGTATCCGGAATTCCACGTGAGAGGTACACAGCGTTATAGACGGGAAGATCAATATGACACTACTGGAAATTTTTTAGAGGAAGGCAGAAACAGAGTAGTAAATATAAGAGAGAGGAACAGTCAGATGGAACCACTACAGGATTACAGAGGGGAACGGAGATACCCACAAGACTGGAATACAAATTATCAACAAGCACACAGGTACTACACCACACAACACCCGTCCTACTACCAAAACTGGACGAATCACTTCCAAAACACAACCCGTTCTCACACAAGACAGCACATATATGACTTAATGCCTAAAGTCAATATGTTGAATGTGATTTAGTACATATGTGATATATTTCCAGTTACCTTTTTTACCAAGGCCCAAACTCTTGCTCACGTACCAATTTACGTCTCACAGTACCCGTCCATCAACGTAGACAGCAGAATAGTCGTGATTGGTTCAATTATAATGAAAATTGTAGTTTTCAGGTCCCACATGGGTTGTGAAATTTACCTACTATTGTCCATGCTCTTAGAATATTACAGATCAGCTACATCCTATTGAAGGCTCGTAGTTTTGTTTTGAGAAATATTAGTTGTTCTTAGTAAATTATAATAAGCACTTTAAATAATTAAATAGAATAATTACATAGATTGGGAAAGCAGTATTGCCACCTCTGCTATACAGAAAAAAATAGACCCCAGACACACCCTGTGGGTAGTAATGGACCCCCATACCGACCCTATGAGGGGTAGGTGACCCCATAATAACACTATGGGCGGTAGTGGACACTATACAAACACTATGGGCGGTAGTTGACTTCATAGCGACCCTGTGGGCGGCAGTGGACCCCCTACCGACCCTGTGGGCGGCAGTGGAACCCTCTACCAACACTGTGGGCGGTAGTGGACCCCTACCGACCCTGTGGACGCTCTACCGACCCTCTGGGCGGTAGTGAACCCCATACCGACCCTGTGGGCGGCAGTGAACTCCATACCGACTGTGTGGGTGGCAGTAGACCCCATACCGACCCTGTGGGCGGTAGTGGACCCCATACCGACCCTGTGGGCGGCAGTTGACCCCCCTACCGACCCTGTGGGCGGTAGTGGACCCCATACCGACCCTGTGGGTGGCAGTGGGCTCCATACCGACCCTGTTGGTGGCAGTGGACCCCATACCGACCCTGTGGGCGGCAGTTGACCCCCCTACCGACCCTGTGGGCGGTAGTGGACCCCATACCGACCCTGTGGGTGGCAGTGGGCTCCATACCGACCCTGTTGGTGGCAGTTGACCCCCCTACCGACCCTGTGGGCGGTAGTGGACCCCATACCGACCCTGTGGGTGGCAGTGGGCTCCATACCGACCCTGTGGGTGGCAGTGGACCCCCTACCGACCCTGTGGGCGGCAGTTGACCCCCTACCAACCCTGTGGGCGGTAGTGGACCCTTTACCGACCCTGTGGGCGGCAGTGGACCCTATATACTAATCCCGTGGGCGATACTGGACCCTATACTCATCCTGTGGGCGGCAATGGACGCCATACACATCCAGTGGGTGTTATTGGACCCCATACCCATCCTGTGGGTGGTTGTGAGCCCCATACTCATCCTGTCGGTGGTAATGGACGCCATACACATCCAGTGGATGGTATTGGACTCCATACCCTTCCAGTGGATGGTATTGGACTCCATACCCTTCCTGTGGGTGGAAGTGATCCCCAAGTTTGCAGTAGTTTACCCCATAAACATTCCAACATAACACCGTTTTCTGTTAGCATTCCTACAAAACATTCTTTAAAGATTTTTAAAGCGCAAACTTTTTTTTTTTTTTTTTTTTTTTTTTTTTGAGATATATACAAGAGTTGTTACATTCTTGTACAGCCACTAGTACGCGTAGCGTTTCGGGCAAGTCCTTAATCCTATGGTCCCTGGAATACGATCCCCTGCCGCGAAGAATCGTTTTTTCATCCAAGTACACATTTTACTGTTGCGTTAAACAGAGGCTACAGTTAAGGAATTGCGCCCAGTAAATCCTCCCCGGCCAGGATACGAACCCATGACATAGCGCTCGCGGAACGCCAGGCGAGTGTCTTACCACTACACCACGGAGACTGCTGGTGATATTAACACCAAGTAAGGCATCCAGTACTACCACTAACACGATAACATCATTTATATTTGCCAACATCCAGGGTATAAGAACACGCAAATCCAACAAAGTTCACTTTATAGATGGTCTCCTTCATGAGGCAAATGCAGTGTTTGCAGCCCTAACAGAAACCCACACAAAGGACTACCATGATGGTGAAATATGGATCTCAGAGTACAATCTTTTCAGATGTGATAGGAAACACCGGCTTCAGGGTGGGGTCAGCCTCTACATCAAAGACACACTCATCTGTACTGAGCTGCTAAACACCTCAAATGATATGGTGGAAGTGCTGATAATCAAAATAGAGATTTTAAATGTAGTTATTGTCCTTGTATATAAGTCACCGGAGGCAAACCCTCAGCAGTTTAAAGACCAACTAATGAAAATAGAACACTGCTTGGAAAACCTCACAAATCAAGCTCCGAACATCATCCTGCTTGGGGACTTCAACCTACGGCACCTGAAATGGAAGCACCTGGCTAATACCGTAATATCAGAAAGAATACCAGGAAGTAGCCTAAATGAACAGGCACCTGCAAATGACCTACTACGGTTGTGTGACAGGTTTGCCTTAAACCAGCAAATAGTAGAACCAACTAGGAAGGAGAGCACGCTGGACCTCATTTTCACTAATAATGATGAATTGATCAGGAACATAATGATTACAAATACCTGTTACTCAGATCACAACTTAATTGAAGTTATGACAACCATGGGGAGTAGACCTTCAAATTCCCGGTGGAGGAGATTTCAGCAAATTCAACTTTAATAATAAACAGATAAACTGGGAGCAAATAAACCAGGACTTCACAGAAATAAACTGGGAAGAGCAGCTAGAAAATGCAAACCTGAACCAGTGCCTGGAAAAAATAAGCTCAGTAGCACTAGAAATATGTTCAAACTGCATACCCCTAAGAAAAAAGAGGAAGAGATGCAGATTGGAACGAGAACCTTATTCCATTTAAATTGTAAATTTAATTGTATTGATCTATGTCATTTATTGAAATCAATTATTGATCTCATTTTGTTCTTTTAATTAAGTTCATTCTAATTATAGGTTAAAACTAAGCTAATTAAAATTTATTATCTTTAAGATTATTTTACTTTACAATTATCATTTGTCAAATTGTTTTTATATATTCATCTTGACAGTCTCTACTGATTTTTTGTTCTCTCCACCAAACTTGTGTATCCTCCATGGCTATCTAGTGACCTTTATTCTACCTCTAATTGTTTCAATTCTTTTGTTTACTTGCATTTATCGTTGTGTTTTGCCATAATTATTCTCTAATTTTAGCAGACTCAATACTTTGTAAGCTCTTATTGTATTGTTATATTATTATATTGTTGTGTTTTGCTATAATTACTTTCTATTTTACAGCAGATTTAGTTTTCATCTGTTCCTGAAATTGCTTATCTTATTGTATCGTGACATTATCTTATCTATATGCTTACTGATATTGATCCAGATCGAAATCTTCTATCCCATATCCACACAAATCAGTACATTGATCATCATTATTGCAGGTATTACACAGCAAATCTTGCAAAAAACAAACTCCTAAATAGCACCTGCTTATCAGTTTACAACCAAAATGTTAGGTCACTTGGTAAACATTTTGATGATATAAATGCACTTCTTACAGCACTAGGTACTAAATTATCTTTCATCATTTTAACAAAAACTTGGCTAAGTAATGACTATACCCAACTCTACAATTTAGCTGGTTATAAAGCCATTCATAACTGCAGGCCTAATAAAAGAGGTGGCGGTACGGCTATATATTACAAAGATACCTTCACTTGCAATAGTGTCATTAGTGATAGAGACGACTATTGTGAATATACCTTTGCCAAGTTCTCCAGTAAATCCCTTAAATCCTCCCTGATAATCGGTGCCATCTATAGATTTCCTAATACCAACATAGCTTCATTCTCTGACAATGTAAGGAATCTTATCATAAATAACAATCTCAACAAAAATCACATCATTCTGGGAGGTGATTTCAATATTGACCTGGGTCTTCAAAACAACCCTCAAGTTGACTATTTCCGTAACAGCATGCACTCCTGTATGCTAATCCCCACAATCACCAAGCCCACCCGAGTCACTCAAACATCTGCCACTACCCTGGATCACCTATGGACTAATATAACAGCTCCCCTTACATCTGGGGTAATTTATGACAGAACAACTGACCACTATCTTACTTTCCTCATAGCAAACATTGACACATCACCACCAGAAACCAAAAATACTTTCCTTCAGGTTACATAGTGAATCAGCTTTAGGTAATCTCTCTAATGCACTCCACAATATTAACTGGGAATCTGAATTTAATAATTCACAGGATATAAACTCATCAACTAACCTCTTTCTCTCCAAAACTCTAAGCCTCTACAACACTCACTGTCCCCTCCTTACCAAACAAGTAACTGATAAAAGAAAAAATAACCCGTGGCTCACAAGTGGCATAATTAAATTAATCAACAAAAAACATGAATACGAAAAGAAATTTAGGAGTGGCCTAGTTTCAATGGAAGTAGTTAAAAGGTACTCGTCAGTGCTTACCAGTATCATAAGAAAAGCAAAACTTTCATATTATGAGACTAGATTCAAAGAAGCAAAAGGCAACATGAAAAGCACATGGAATACCATCTCTAACATCCTGGGAACTAAACAACACTCCCAAAACCAGATAGCACTCTCTAAGGATGGCCTTACACTGTCATCTGACTTAGAAATAGCGAATGAATTTAATAGCTTCTTTTCATCGATTGGTGCTAACCTTGCAAGTAAAATCCCACAGACTCAGACACATATCAACACATATCTCTCAGGCAGATATCCAAACTCTTTTCTCCTCTCACCAGTCAGCCCGTCAGATGTTGTGTCCATCATACACTCACTAAAAACCAAAGCTGGGAACATCAGTGAAATCCCATCCATTGTATACAAGAGCGCCTCCCATGCCCTTGCCCCACCTATAGCTCTGCTGTTCAACAAATCCCTTGAGTGTCATACCTTCCCTGATATCCTTAAAAAAACAAGAGTAACGCCAGTTCATAAAGGAGGTAATCCGTCAGACATAAACAACTACAGACCAATATCGAACCTACCCATACTATCAAAAATATTTGAAAAAATTATCTACAAACAGCTCTACTCCTATCTCGTAAAATTCGACATTCTTAGCCCCTGTCAGTTTGGATTCCGCTCTCAAAAGAGTACCAACGATGCAATTATTAGTCTCCTTGATATAATTTACTCAGTTCTTGACAAAAATGAGTTTCCAATTGGACTCTTCATAGACCTGAGAAAGGCCTTTGATACTGTTAATCACGATTACCTCTTAAGTAAACTCCATCATTATGGAATCCGAGGCCATGCACTGGACTATATCCAATCCTATCTTAGTGATAGACACCAATGTGTAGCCATCAATAATATAATCTCTCCCATTCTACCAATAACTGTTGGAGTGCCACAGGGCAGCATCTTGGGACGTCTTCTTTTTCTTATATACATTAATGATCTGCCTAATGTCTCTAACATTCTGAAACCTATTTTGTTTGCTGATGATACTACCCTCATCTACTCCAACCCCAACCCACATACACTAAATGGTGTTGTTAATAATGAACTAAAAAAAGTCTACTTATGGATGTCAACCAACAAACTAACACTTAACATAGAAAAGACCTACTACATCCTATTTGGAAGCAAATCTACAAATGCAATTCAGCTTCAGATTGACAATGTAAACATTAGCAATAAAAATGATGGAAAGTTTCTTGGCATATTCCTAGACAAGAGACTCAACTTCAGTACCCACATACAACACATAACTAAGAAAGTCTCTAAAACAGTTGGTATAGTCTCCAAAATCAGATATTATGTTCCTAACTCTGCTCTCATCTCTCTATATTATGCACTAATCTATCCCTATCTCAACTATGGTATCTGTGCATGGGGTTCAACCACTGCAAACCACCTCAAGTCCATCATCATCCAGCAAAAATCTGCTATCAGAATAATATCAAATTCTGCTTTCAGACAACACACAGCCCCCTTGTTTAACTCCCTTAACATGCTAAACATAATCTCACTCCACAAATTCTCTTGTGTCAACTACATTTACAAAACCCTGTTCTTAAATGAAAATCCTTGTCTGAAACTCTTCTTGGACAGATGTAATAGGACCCATTATCACCACACCAGAAATAAATATATCTTTGATATCCCCAGAGTTAAACTTAATCTGTGTAAACACTCTATGCAAATAAAGGGACCCAGTTTATGGAACTCACTCCCTACTGAATTGAAAAGCTGTCTAACTTTTACATCATTCAAAATCAATACTAAAGAGTACCTAATTTCATCTTCATAGTTTTTCACTTTTTGCCTTAAAATTGCACTGTATCAATTGCTACCCAATCTCCCAACCTTTATGTTCCCAATTTGAACATCTTTACCATTGTGAGCATTGCTGTTTTCTTATATGTGCTGCCAATCTGTTGTATGGTGTTTATAAATCTTGTTTATCTGTATCTTTTGCTACCCAGTCTCCCAATCTTTATGTACCCAATCTGAACATCTTTACCATTGTGATCATTGCTGTCTTATATGTGCTGTCAATCTGCTGTATGGTGTCTATTAACCTTGTTTAAATTACTAATCAAGCTGTCAATGTAATCAATCAGAGCTTTAATATAACAATGTGCTTTAATATACCTACTTATCTCTCTCATCTCATTTTTCTCTTGTAATGTATCTTTATCATTTATCAATTATGATTGAAATTACCTACTTAAAATTATCTGCTAGATTAAGGACCTGCCCGAAACGCTGTGCGTACTAGTGGCTTTACAAGAATGTAAATACTGTACTATCCAATGTATTCTCAATGTACCTTCTTGTATATATATAAATAAAATAAAATAAGAACGTCATTCCCTATATAGGCGAAGAAAACGAATCGCGGAACAACTTGAGAGTCGCACCCTATCTCAAGAACGGCGAAGAAGGTTAGGTAAAGAAATAGAAACAATTGAAAGCAAGCTACAAGAATCATACAAAACCCAGGAGAGGCAAAGAGAGGAAAAGGCCATCAGTGAAATAGAGAGAAATCCGAAATATTTTTTCTCCTATGCAAAATCAAGATAAAAAAAACACATCTAGTATCGGGCCCCTGCGAAAGGGAGATGGAACTTTCACCGATGACAACAAAGAAATGAGCGAGCTACTGAGGAAGCAGTACGACTCTGTTTTCAGTAAGCCATTAAACGCACTAAAGATTGATAACCCAAATGAATTTTTCATGGATATGATACCAACATCAAATCATATATCAGACGTCACCCTATCCCCACTGGATTTTGAAGAAGCCATAAACAGTATGCCTATGCACTCTGCACCAGGCCCGGATTCTTGGAACTCCATATTCATCAAGAACTGTAAAAAAACATTATCGCAGGCCCACCACATTCTGTGGAGACAAAGCCTAGATACTGGCGTTATTCCTGACATACTAAAAATAGCAGAGATAGCACCACTTCATAAAGGAGGAAATAAGGCAGAGGCAAAAAATTACAGACCGATAGCACTAACATTGCACATTATAAAAAATTTTGAGAGTGCTAAGAAGTAAGATCACAAAATACATGGAATCACAGCATCTCCATAACCCCGGACAACATGGTTTCAGAACAGGGCGCTCTTGCCTGTCGCAGTTGCTGGACCACTATGATATGGCATTAGATGCTATGGAAGACAAACAAAACGCTGATGTAATTTACACAGATTTCGCAAAAGCTTTTGATAAATGTGACCATGGCGTTATTGCACATAAAATGCGTTCAAAAGGAATTACCGGAAAAATAGGCAGATGGATCTACAATTTCCTGACCAACAGAACCCAATGTGTAATAGTCAACAAAATAAAATCCAGCCCATCAACCGTGAAGAGCTCAGTCCCCCAGGGTACTGTGCTTGCTCCAGTACTTTTTCTCATCCTCATATCGGACATAGACAAGAACACAACCTATAGCACTGTATCATCCTTTGCAGATGACACTAGGATCTTCATGAGAGTAGGCAACATAGAGGACACGGCAAACCTCCAGTCAGATGTAGATCAGGTCTTTCTATGGGCTACAGAAAATAATATGGTGTTTAACGAAGATAAGTTCCAGCTCATGCGCTATGGAAAAAATGAAAATATAAAAACGGAAACCATGTACAAAACTCAGGCAAATCATAACATAGAACGTAAAGGCAATGTAAAGGATCTGGGTGTACTCATGTCGGAAGACCTTACCTTTAAAGAACACAATAAAGTATCCGTCACAACTGCAAGAAAAATGACAGGTTGGATAACAAGAACTTTTCACACTAGAGATGCTATACCGATGATGATACTTTTCAAAACGCTTGTGCTCTCTAGAGTGGAGTACTGCTGCACAATGACAGCCCCTTTCAAAGCTGGAGAAATTGCTGACCTGGAGAGCGTGCAGAGATCCTTTACTGCTAGAATCCACTCAGTAAAACACCTAAACTATTGGGACGGACTAAAGAGCCTAAAACTGTACTCCCTTGAGCGCAGGCGGGAGAGGTACATAATAATTTACAAGAGGAAAATATTAGTGGGGCTGGTCCAAAACCTGCACACAGAAATAACATCACATGAGACCAGAAGACATGGCAGGATGTGCAGAATACCCCCATTGAAAAACAGAGGTGCAACTGTTACTCTGAGAGAGAACTCTATCAACATCATAGGTCCGAGACTGTTCAACACGCTTCCACTACACATAAGAGGCGTAACTGGCCGACCCCTCACAGTGTTCAAGAGAGAACTGGATAAGCACCTCTAAAGGATACCTGATCAACCAGGCTGTGACTCGTACGTCAGGCTGCGAGCAGCCGCGTCCAACAGCCTGGTTGACCAGTCCGGCAACCAGGAGGCCTGGTCGACGACCGGGCCGCGGGGACGCTAAGCCCCGGAAACACCTCAAGGTAGCCTCAAGGTAAGGGATGGGCAGCATGAGGCGCCAGGGATGGACAGCATGAGGCGCCAGGGATGGACAGCATGAGGCGCCAGGGATGGACAGCATGAGGCGCCAGGGATGGACAGCATGAGGCGCCAGGGATGGACAGCATGAGGCGCCAGGGATGGACAGCATGAGGCGCCAGGGATGGACAGCATGAGGCGCCAGGGATGGACAGCATGAGGCGCCAGGGATGGACAGCATGAGGCGCCAGGGATGGAAAGCATGAGGCGCCAGGGATGGACAGCATGAGGCGCCAGGGATGGACAGCATGAGGCGCCAGGGATGGACAGCATGAGGCGCCAGGGATGGA
The DNA here is from genome assembly GCF_040958095.1 of Procambarus clarkii. Classification (NCBI taxonomy): domain Eukaryota; kingdom Metazoa; phylum Arthropoda; class Malacostraca; order Decapoda; family Cambaridae; genus Procambarus; species Procambarus clarkii. Next base: position 29,335,659 of record NC_091173.1, on the reverse strand, counting down.
CAACATGAGGCGCCAGGGATGGGCAGCATGTGGCGCCAGGGATGGACAGCATGAGGCGCCAGGGATGGACAGCATGAGGCGCCAGGGATGGACAGCATGAGGCGCCAGGGATGGGCAGCATGTGGCGCCAGGGATGGACAGCATGAGGCGCCAGGGATGGACAGCATGAGGCGCCAGGGATGGACAGCATGAGGCGCTAGGGATGGACAGCATGAGGCGCCAGGGATGGACAGCATGAGGCGCCAGGGATGGACAGCATGAGGCGCCAGGGATGGACAGCATGAGGCGCCAGGGATGGACAGCATGAGGCGCCAGGGATGGACAGCATGAGGCGCCAGGGATGGACAGCATGAGGCGCCAGGGATGGACAGCATGAGGCGCCAGGGATGGACAGCATGAGGCGCCAGGGATGGACAGCATGAGGCGCCAGGGATGGACAGCATGAGGCGCCAGGGATGGACAGCATGAGGCGCCAGGGATGGACAGCATGAGGCGCCAGGGATGGACAGCATGAGGCGCCAGGGATGGACAGCATGAGGCGCCAGGGATGGACAGCATGAGGCGCCAGGGATGGACAGCATGAGGCGCCAGGGATGGACAGCATGAGGCGCCAGGGATGGACAGCATGAGGCGCCAGGGATGGACAGCATGAGGCGCCAGGGATGGACAGCATGAGGCGCCAGGGATGGACAGCATGAGGCGCCAGGGATGGACAGCATGAGGCGCCAGGGATGGACAGCATGAGGCGCCAGGGATGGACAGCATGAGGCGCCAGGGATGGACAGCATGAGGCGCCAGGGATGGACAGCATGAGGCGCCAGGGATGGACAGCATGAGGCGCCAGGGATGGACAGCATGAGGCGCCAGGGATGGACAGCATGAGGCGCCAGGGATGGACAGCATGAGGCGCCAGGGATGGACAGCATGAGGCGCCAGGGATGGACAGCATGAGGCGCCAGGGATGGACAGCATGAGGCGCCAGGGATGGACAGCATGAGGCGCCAGGGATGGACAGCACGAGGCGCCAGGGATGGACAGCACGAGGCGCCAGGGATGGACAGCATGAGGCGCCAGGGATGGACAGCACGAGGCGCCAGGGATGGACAGCATGAGGCGCCAGGGATGGACAGCATGAGGCGCCAGGGATGGACAGCATGAGGCGCCAGGGATGGACAGCATGAGGCGCCAGGGATGGACAGCATGAGGCGCCAGGGATGGACAGCATGAGGCGCCAGGGATGGACAGCATGAGGCGCCAGGGATGGACAGCATGAGGCGCCAGGGATGGACAGCATGAGGCGCCAGGGATGGACAGCATGAGGCGCCAGGGATGGACAGCATGAGGCGCCAGGGATGGACAGCATGAGGCGCCAGGGATGGACAGCATGAGGCGCCAGGGATGGACAGCATGAGGCGCCAGGGATGGACAGCATGAGGCGCCAGGGATGGACAGCATGAGGCGCCAGGGATGGACAGCATGAGGCGCCAGGGATGGACAGCATGAGGCGCCAGGGATGGGCAGCATGTGGCGCCAGGGATGGACAGCATGAGGCGCCAGGGATGGGCAGCATGAGGCGCCAGGGATGGACAGCATGAGGCGCCAGGGATGGACAGCATGAGGCGCCAGGGATGGACAGCATGAGGCGCCAGGGATGGACAGCATGAGGCGCCAGGGATGGACAGCATGAGGCGCCAGGGATGGGCAGCATGAGGCGCCAGGGATGGACAGCATGAGGCGCCAGGGATGGGCAGCATGAGGCGCCAGGGATGGGCAGCATGTGGCGCCAGGGATGGGCAGCATGAGGCGCCAGGGATGGACAGCATGAGGCGCCAGGGATGGACAGCATGAGGCGCCAGGGATGGACAGCATGAGGCGCCAGGGATGGACAGCATGAGGCGCCAGGGATGGACAGCATGAGGCGCCAGGGATGGACAGCATGAGGCGCCAGGGATGGGCAGCATGTGGCGCCAGGGATGGACAGCATGAGGCGCCAGGGATGGGCAGCATGAGGCGCCAGGGATGGACAGCATGAGGCGCCAGGGATGGACAGCATGAGGCGCCAGGGATGGACAGCATGAGGCGCCAGGGATGGACAGCATGAGGCGCCAGGGATGGACAGCATGAGGCGCCAGGGATGGACAGCATGAGGCGCCAGGGATGGACAGCATGAGGCGCCAGGGATGGACAGCATGAGGCGCCAGGGATGGACAGCATGAGGCGCCAGGGATGGACAGCATGAGGCGCCAGGGATGGACAGCATGAGGCGCCAGGGATGGACAGCATGAGGCGCCAGGGATGGACAGCATGAGGCGCCAGGGATGGACAGCATGAGGCGCCAGGGATGGACAGCATGAGGCGCCAGGGATGGACAGCATGAGGCGCCAGGGATGGACAGCATGAGGCGCCAGGGATGGACAGCATGAGGCGCCAGGGATGGACAGCATGAGGCGCCAGGGATGGACAGCATGAGGCGCCAGGGATGGACAGCATGAGGCGCCAGGGATGGACAGCATGAGGCGCCAGGGATGGACAGCATGAGGCGCCAGGGATGGACAGCATGAGGCGCCAGGGATGGACAGCATGAGGCGCCAGGGATGGACAGCATGAGGCGCCAGGGATGGACAGCATGAGGCGCCAGGGATGGACAGCATGAGGCGCCAGGGATGGACAGCATGAGGCGCCAGGGATGGACAGCATGAGGCGCCAGGGATGGACAGCATGAGGCGCCAGGGATGGACAGCATGAGGCGCCAGGGATGGACAGCATGAGGCGCCAGGGATGGACAGCATGAGGCGCCAGGGATGGACAGCACTGAGGCGCAGGGATGGACAGCATGAGGCGCCAGGGATGGACAGCATGAGGCGCCAGGGATGGACAGCATGAGGCGCCAGGGATGGACAGCATGAGGCGCCAGGGATGGACAGCATGAGGCGCCAGGGATGGACAGCATGAGGCGCCAGGGATGGACAGCATGAGGCGCCAGGGATGGACAGCATGAGCGCCAGGGATGGACAGCATGAGGCGCCAGGGATGGACAGCATGAGGCGCCAGGGATGGACAGCATGAGGCGCCAGGGATGGGACAGCATGAGGCGCCAGGGATGGACAGCATGAGGCGCCAGGGATGGACAGCATGAGGCGCCAGGGATGGACAGCATGAGGCGCCAGGGATGGACAGCATGAGGCGCCAGGGATGGACAGCATGAGGCGCCAGGGATGGACAGCATGAGGCGCCAGGGATGGACAGCATGAGGCGCCAGGGATGGACAGCATGAGGCGCCAGGGATGGACAGCATGAGGCGCCAGGGATGGACAGCATGAGGCGCCAGGGATGGACAGCATGAGGCGCCAGGGATGGACAGCATGAGGCGCCAGGGATGGACAGCATGAGGCGCCAGGGATGGACAGCATGAGGCGCCAGGGATGGACAGCATGAGGCGCCAGGGATGGACAGCATGAGGCGCCAGGGATGGACAGCATGAGGCGCCAGGGATGGACAGCATGAGGCGCCAGGGATGGACAGCATGAGGCGCCAGGGATGGACAGCATGAGGCGCCAGGGATGGACAGCATGAGGCGCCAGGGATGGACAGCATGAGGCGCCAGGGATGGACAGCATGAGGCGCCAGGGATGGACAGCATGAGGCGCCAGGGATGGACAGCATGAGGCGCCAGGGATGGACAGCATGAGGCGCCAGGGATGGACAGCATGAGGCGCCAGGGATGGACAGCATGAGGCGCCAGGGATGGACAGCATGAGGCGCCAGGGATGGACAGCATGAGGCGCCAGGGATGGACAGCATGAGGCGCCAGGGATGGACAGCATGAGGCGCCAGGGATGGACAGCATGAGGCGCCAGGGATGGACAGCATGAGGCGCCAGGGATGGACAGCATGAGGCGCCAGGGATGGACAGCATGAGGCGCCAGGGATGAACAGCATGAGGCGCCAGGGATGGACAGCATGAGGCGCCAGGGATGGACAGCATGAGGCGCCAGGGATGGACAGCATGAGGCGCCAGGGATGGACAGCATGAGGCGCCAGGGATGGGCAGCATGAGGCGCCAGGGATGGGCAGCATGAGGCGCCAGGGATGGGCAGCATGAGGCGCCAGGGATGGGCAGCATGAGGCGCCAGTAAGGGGCAGCATGAGGCGCCAGGGATGGGCAGCATGAGGCGCCAGTAAGGGGCAGCATGAGGCGCCAGGGATGGGCAGCATGAGGCGCCAGTAAGGGGCAGCATGAGGCGCCAGGGATGGGCAGCATGAGGCGCCAGTAAGGGGCAGCATGAGGCGCCAGGGATGGGCAGCATGAGGCGCCAGTAAGGGGCAGCATGAGGCGCCAGGGATGGGCAGCATGAGGCGCCAGTAAGGGGCAGCATGAGGCGCCAGGGATGGGCAGCATGAGGCGCCAGTAAGGGGCAGCATGAGGCGCCAGGGATGGGCAGCATGAGGCGCCAGTAAGGGGCAGCATGAGGCGCCAGGGATGGGCAGCATGAGGCGCCAGTAAGGGGCAGCATGAGGCGCCAGGGATGGGCAGCATGAGGCGCCAGTAAGGGGCAGCATGAGGCGCCAGGGATGGGCAGCATGAGGCGCCAGTAAGGGGCAGCATGAGGCGCCAGGGATGGGCAGCATGAGGCGCCAGTAAGGGGCAGCATGAGGCGCCAGGGATGGGCAGCATGAGGCGCCAGTAAGGGGCAGCATGAGGCGCCAGGGATGGGCAGCATGAGGCGCCAGTAAGGGGCAGCATGAGGCGCCAGGGATGGGCAGCATGAGGCGCCAGTAAGGGGCAGCATGAGGCGCCAGGGATGGGCAGCATGAGGCGCCAGGGATGGGCAGCATGAGGCGCCAGTAAGGGGCAGCATGAGGCGCCAGGAATGGGCAGCATGAGGCGCCAGTAAGGGGCAGCATGAGGCGCCAGGGATGGGCAGCATGAGGCGCCAGTAAGGGGCAGCATGAGGCGCCAGGGATGGGTAGCATGAGGCGCCAGTAAGGGGCAGCATGAGGCGCCAGGGATGGGCAGCATGAGGCGCCAGTAAGGGGCAGCATGAGGCGCCAGGGATGGGCAGCATGAGGCGCCAGTAAGGGGCAGCATGAGGCGCCAGGGATGGGCAGCATGAGGCGCCAGTAAGGGGCAGCATGAGGCGCCAGGGATGGGCAGCATGAGGCGCCAGTAAGGGGCAGCATGAGGCGCCAGGGACGTTAACAATAAAAAGTGTTATTCTTCAGCTTTATCTTGTTCATTGAACATCTAATCAGATTATGCGGTTCAGTTTTGTTTGCAATACAACAGAATGAACAAATTTTTTCTTGAACGCACCTTCAAAAGTATGACGTTATTATATACAAGTATTAATAAATAAAAGTTATTACGAGAGAAACCTTAAGATAAAGTAAAGCCATAATGGAGAGAAAGTGAATCTCTCATATGAAGATACATTGAGATGCCTAATTAACATTCTTGAGAAAGGTGAAGAATAATGGGGTGCCGTAAAAAAACTGTAAAAATGGATGAAATGGCATAGGAATGGGGACTTGTAGAAGTATTATTAAACGTCTTTACACAAAATAGAACACGAAACATTGACTATCACTTGAATAATATCAGATTTTAGGAAGACTTGGGCAAATCCTGGTTTGGAAACGGAATGTTGATATGACCAGATTACCAGACAACTTAATACACACCGAATCATTTGATTTCTTTAAGCATATGAAAGATATGTATATGAATGAGTTTGGTGGATATAAGGAGAGCTGCCTCGTATAGGTTCATGTTCTTAAAAGGCGACAGAGACTACTAGCTGGCCTGAACGCCAGCATATTTGATCTGACAAAATAGTAAATTGATCTGACAAATAACAGGCTATGCTTAATGCTAGAAAACTTAAAGTGCTTATTATTTTAAATAAAATTTAGAATTAAATTACCATAAGAGCACCAAAATACTTAGAAAAGTTAACACAGAAGCCTTGGAGACCTGAAGCAGTGTACACGTGAAGCAGTGTACAAGTGAAACTGTGTACACTGGAAGAAGTGTATGCGCGAAGCTGTGTACACACGAAGCAGTGTACGCGTGAAGTAGTGAATGCGGGAAGCAGTGTACGCGGGAAGCAGTGTACCTGGGAAGCAGTTTTTTTGTTCTAAAACAGACGTGGCCACACATTTACAATGCTAACCAGCATATATACATTTTCTTCTGTCCTCTTTGGACAGGGTTAGAGAAGTGTTAAACATACAGTTCAAGGGTTTATTGAACACTCAACCACAGAAGGTGGTTCGGTGCTTTTAAAATGCTAAGCTAACCTACATACGTAAATACATAGATACACAGATTTACGTATGCCCTACGTAAAGTGTTTGATGTGTCTTTTACATAGTGTCATTAATGGACATTCACGAAGGTGAAATGTAATTCTGATCAGCTTCCATATATACTTTATACCCATATATATACATACACACACACATATACATACATATATACACACACATGCATTCACATACATCTGTCTCATTTACTCTGACAGGGTGAGATAGCTGATAAAGAAACTAGTGTGCAATTAAGCACTTAATCACTGAAGGTGATGAAGGTGCTTTTACAAGCTCAGGTTATATAGTTACATCATATATATACATTGTACGATTGATATATTACATGGTCAATCTTGGATACAAGTCCAATATATCATCAAGTGTTCCAGTACTCATATAGTTGTGTGATGTTATAGTGGCCAGAATACGCCTGGGATATAGACGTATCTGGCAGCTTTCTCAAAACCCAAATGTCGAGTACACAATGTGTCAACTTTGTGAAAGAGAAAACATTCACTCTCTTGAACATTATATTGTAGAATGTCCCATACTGACTGACTTTCGCCCTCCTGGGCTAAGGTATGCTGAACTCTGTAATTACTATATGAGTACTGGGAAGCAGTGTACGCGGGAAGCAGTGTTGTAATCCACAAGTTAGTAGGAATTATTAGCTAGAGGATCATTACTACAACACTTAACGAATGATGATTGAAAGTACATGTAAGTAGACAGACTATGGATCACATATCTAAGAAAGGTCAATGGATTAAGACCGAAGCTGTTTAGCCAAATTAATAATTCCTGGAAAGAGGAATTATTCTTCGTCAGGCTTCTAGGAACAAGATTACCGCTCTAGGGATAAGGTTAATCGGATTATACCTTCCTTGAGAGGCGTGGTGAAATGTTTGAGGCCATGGCTGACTGGAGTCAGTCTGGTTGTGGAAGTTGAACTAGGAAGTCCTCCGAGGTCTCCGTTTGTGGCAGCAGCGAAGTGTAGCAGAGAGCCTGTTGTGATCTTAGTGACCAAGTTAAGTCTGCAGTATGTGAGTATTGAATGTAAGACTAACCGGGTGTGGAGCGTTGTAGTAATCATTCCGTATTAGGGACTTAGGCGGAAGTTACGAGTGTGTGTGGTGATCGCGGAGGTCAAGTGGTCTATGGGTATTGGAAGTGTATTGACCTAATAGAGTATGTTAATATATTATTATTTGTCAGAGTCTATTCTTTGTAATTAAATGACAAAACACGACGGCCTTTAAATACCTTCGATATGTCCCTTCATTGTGTTCCTGGTTTGGTTGGTGAGGGAATGTTAGGGAATTGGTAGACGACATATTTGGTGGCAGCGCAAACAGGTTTTGGAACACTGTGCGAGATGAAGGAAGTGTGGTTCTGGTTTAGTTGGTGAGGGAATGTTCGGGAAATGGTAGACGTCGGGTTGTGGTGAGAATGGTGGTTACTAGACGGAGGAAAGAAGGGTCAGGTGAGACCAGGGCAGAGGTGTTAGTTAATTAAAGGGACTAGGCCATTGTGGGGCACATGTGGGGTTTATTTCTTTCTTTCCAGATTCCCACAACGAGAGACGGCTAAGAGGCAAGTCTGGACCACTGAAGCATCGGGATCCAAAACAAGTGCAGTGTTCGTAGTGCGGATTATACAGTGTTCGTAGTGTGGATTATACAGTGTTCGCAGTGCGGATTATACAGCGTGGCGAGGTAAACTAGCGCGGGTGAATGTGGGCCAGCGTAGGCCATGTGCGGCCATGTGCGGGCCAAGCGATGGGTGGGCCAAGCGAGCCGCACCTTGGAGCTTGTTTTATATCGTTGGTAAGGCGGAAACAGTGAGAAACCGTTGCTAAGGTGAAATTAATCGTGTAAACTACGTAATTTAAAGTTAATTAAATTTCATGTAACGTGTAAATCGAATATTTTAAGGATAATGAAATATTACCTAAAGTACTGTGCGAGTTCCGGCGTTGTCAGGTGTAGATACAGAAAATAGGCGCAGTGAATTATGGACGCCTTGGCATAGCGAGCGACGCGTAATTTGACGTCTGGGGTTCGCCGTCTACTGTACCCTGGAGAGGGCCATGGAGATTTTTTTGTGGGTGCAGGTAGCATTATGGAGAGTGTTACTGTGGGACACGGGGAGCGTGTCCCGTTGGTGGGGGTGTGTGGCGCCGGGTGTAGTGCATGGTTGTGTATTGGCGTTTGTACGCCGGGGTGTGTAGTGTAATGCATGTGGTGTGTAGTGTAATGCATGTGTAGTGGCTTATTAGACGCCAGCGTAATGCATAGTATTTACTGTAGTGAAATGTGCATGTTTTCACTGTGGATATCATGGATGTAGTATAGTGCATGACATTGTTGGCATTGTAGCGCCAAGGTGTAGCATGTGTAGCATAACTGGTTGTTGTAACACCGGGTGTATTGTAGACATTAGCGTTGAAGTATGTTAACGCAGGTGGTAGTGTGTGGCGGGTGGCCACTACACAAGAAATTATGCCTGACGAGTGTTGGTCAGGTAATTAATGGATTACCAGAGAAAAGGGACAGTGTGTGTTGCGGTTGGTGATGTCTCGTGGTGTTTTGATGCGCTCTGGCGCAAGGCATATGCCTGTGGTGGTGATGGTGTTGAGGGCGTTGGAGACGCCGTGTGTGGTGTTGGGGACGCCGGGTGTTGTGTTGAGGGCGTTGGGGACGCCGGGTGGTGATGGCGTTGGGGACGCCGGGTGGTGATGGCGTTGGGGACGCCGGGTGGTGATGGCGTTGGGGACGCCGGGTGGTGATGGCGTTGGGGACGCCGGGTGGTGATGGCGATGAGGACGCCAATGGATGGTGTTGTGTTGAGAGCGTTGGGGACGCCGTGTGTTGTGTTGAGGGCGTTGGGGACGCCGGGTGGTGATGGCGTTGGGGACGCCGGGTGGTGATGGCGTTGGGGACGCCGGGTGGTGATGGCGATGAGGACGCCAATGGATGGTGTTGTGTTGAGAGCGTTGGGGACGCCGTGTGTTGTGTTGAGGGCGTTGGGGACGCCGTGTGTTGTGTTGAGGGCGTTGGGGACGCCGGGTGTTGTGTTGAGGGCGTTGGGGACGCCATTGGGTGGTGTAGTGTAGTGGCGTTTGGACGCCTGGTATGGAGTGTGGTGTTGTGGAGTATATGGTGGCGCAAGGGCGCCAGGTAGTGGTCGGTAAGGTGAGTATTGGCGTAGCAAGGTCGGTGCGTTAGGACGCAGGAAGTGGTTGTGAGGATGTGTAGCGTTATATTGAGGTCATCAGTGGTTGGGATGACCAGAGGTAATGGTGTGTTAGAGTGGGTAAGTCTTATGGATAAGATGAAATGTGGATAATTGCAGGAGTTGGTGGCTGCAGTAGGCGAGCCAAGTCGATATATCTAGGAAAACTCATAAAAGACTAATAAAAATTCATTATTTTCATTAAAATTTTCATTAATTATGTCGGAGTGGGTAAGTCTTATGGATAAGATTACAAGGTAGAATTTCAAAATTTCAGGTGTTGGTGGTTGCAGTGAGCGAGCCAAGTAGATATACTAATTTCTCATTAATTAAGTTGTTACAGGAATCTCGCTAGAAGCGAGCCAGTGGCAGTATGATGCTTTAGTGACATTAGTTGTGAAATTATTTTAATGAGGTATTTATTGTGATAATGTATGTGTATGTATATACTGTATATTACCTCATCGGCACCATTACTGAGTGTTAGGCTTGAGAAGGTCCCCCGGGATCATGTCACAGAGCTTCAGGTAGAGTAGAAGGGAAGCTATGACGCTACACTCAGTAATTCTAGAGAAAAAAAAGGGGGAGGAAGTGAAGCCAACGTGACGTTATAGGCGAAATTCGCCCCCTGACATCAAAGCAGGGATAAGGGCCAGCTGCAATGGTTTTGCAGCTGCGCTCAGGCTATATACGGGGAGAGAGTAAGGAGCCGAGGGGGTTATGTGATAATGGGATTGAGCCAGGGGGCTCCGAGGGAATATTTTGCAGGTACAGCGGTCGGGAAGGTGTGAATACAGGTGGACACACTCTGGGCGGATGGGCCTAGACCAGAGAGCTATGAGGGATCTACAGCGTTCTGGGATTGGTGCCCTGGAACGAGACGTCAGCACAGACCCAAGGGAACATGACCCTGGGGTAGGAATCTCCGTTGCTCTGGAGGCCAGGATCACGTTACCTCAGAGCAACGATGGGACATTGACAACATTCACCAGGCTGGACAGCCTGGGTTTTGTCTGGGTCATGGAGGATCTATGACCTAGCAACCATGGGACACGAAGACAAGAGAAGTGATGCTGCCAATTGTGGAGGAGGCCAGTGAAACATTGTGTGACCATTGTAAGCCCTTATGTCAACAGTACAGGGCAAGATGTTAAATTGTAATTAACTTATTACTAAGGATGAAGAACCTTAGAGATATATGTGTTGTGTATATATTAATAACTAGTGTCATTTCTGTTTAAGTGCCAGCATTCTGGTCCATGTAATTTTATGGTTATGTTTGTATGTAATTATATGTCGGCAGTTTAGGTATATGTGCATTGTTGGAGATGGGAAAAATTATTACAGACTATTTTACCTGTGCTATGATGTGAATATAATGTATATGTTGGAGAAGTGTTGTGAGTTATGTCGGGGAAAATTTTAATTTATTTCATTGTGTGTATGATGAACTTATTGGATGATTTTTTAGTTGTACACATATGGTGGGTGCATCCTCCAGGTCCTTGCACTAATGGAACTATTGCAATGATGCATATGGGGACATATGCGTGTTTAAGGAGGGGAGTGGTGTTGTAATCCACAAGTTAGTAGGAATTATTAGCTAGAGGATCATTACTACAACACTTAACGAATGATGATTGAAAGTACATGTAAGTAGACAGACTATGGATCACATATCTAAGAAAGGTCAATGGATTAAGACCGAAGCTGTTTAGCCAAATTAATAATTCCTGGAAAGAGGAATTATTCTTCGTCAGGCTTCTAGGAACAAGATTACCGCTCTAGGGATAAGGTTAATCGGATTATACCTTCCTTGAGAGGCGTGGTGAAATGTTTGAGGCCATGGCTGACTGGAGTCAGTCTGGTTGTGGAAGTTGAACTAGGAAGTCCTCCGAGGTCTCCGTTTGTGGCAGCAGCGAAGTGTAGCAGAGAGCCTGTTGTGATCTTAGTGACCAAGTTAAGTCTGCAGTATGTGAGTATTGAATGTAAGACTAACCGGGTGTGGAGCGTTGTAGTAATCATTCCGTATTAGGGACTTAGGCGGAAGTTACGAGTGTGTGTGGTGATCGCGGAGGTCAAGTGGTCTATGGGTATTGGAAGTGTATTGACCTAATAGAGTATGTTAATATATTATTATTTGTCAGAGTCTATTCTTTGTAATTAAATGACAAAACCCGACGGCCTTTAAATACCTTCCATATGTTCACTCATTGTGTTCCAGTACAAACCTAGTGGTACGCCTCAAGGGTCTGGTGTGTGTAGACTACCACCGTGTGTACTACACGGTGGTAGTAACGGGTGCTGAGGCAAGGTGTTATGTGTTGTGTAATCGCTGTGTTCGGAATGAACCGGGGTTCAGCGTCACAACAGCAGTGTACGTGGGAAGCAGTGTACCTGGGAAGCAGTGTACGCGGGAAGCAGTGTACGCGGGAAGCAGTGTACGCGGGATGCAGTGTACCTGGGAAGCAGTGTACCTGGGAAGCAGTGTACGCGGGAAGCAGTGTACGCGGGAAGCAGTGTACGCGGGAAGCAGTGTACGTGGGAAGCAGTGTACCTGGGAAGCAGTGTACGCGGGAAGCAGTGTACGCGGGAAGCAGTGTACGCGGGAAGCAGTGTACGCGGGAAGCAGTGTACGTGGGAAGCAGTGTACCTGGGAAGCAGTGTACGCGGGAAGCAGTGTACGTGGGAAGCAGTGTACCTGGGAAGCAGTGTACGCGGGAAGCAGTGTACGCGGGAAGCAGTGTACGCGGGAAGCAGTGTACGCGGGAAGCAGTGTACGTGGGAAGCAGTGTACCTGGGAAGCAGTGTACCTGGGAAGCAGTGTACGCGGGAAGCAGTGTACGCGGGAAGCAGTGTACGCGGGAAGCAGTGTACGCGGGAAGCAGTGTACGTGGGAAGCAGTGTACCTGGGAAGCAGTGTACGCGGGAAGCAGTGTACGTGGGAAGCAGTGTACCTGGGAAGCAGTGTACGCGGGAAGCAGTGTACGTGGGAAGCAGTGTACGCGGGAAGCAGTGTACCTGGGAAGCAGTGTACGCGGGAAGCAGTGTACGTGGGAAGCAGTGTACGCGGGAAGCAGTGTACCTGGGAAGCAGTGTACGCGGGAAGCAGTGTACGTGGGAAGCAGTGTACGTGGGAAGCAGTGTACGCGGGAAGCAGTGTACCTGTGGGGGAAAACCTGACTCCAATAACTAATAATTAAATATATACTTCGATAGCTATGAAGGACCACCACTTTTTGAGAAAAAGTGGAAAACAAAATAAGGCAATGGAAAAACTGATCCCAAGAACTAGTGTTCTATGGATCTTAGTGAAACTATTTCTGATATAAATGGAGTCAAATTAACTTACACAAAATTTGGGGGTTACATGCTAAAAGATTATTACATCCCTAGCATTATTCTGGTGCTGGTTCTTCACCAGAGTAAATAAAATATGAAAGTAAATAAGGTTGAATATATAATAATAATTGCAGGTAAATGTTCCTCAATATACTACTGAAATGTTGAACAATATCAGTAAATCAATGGGTTAGTATAATTGAGCTCTTTTAGAAATCACTACTGTAATTACAGAGTTATTGCTACACATAAAAAAGGGACAGCTTAGCTGTAAATCTAGTAAGGTGTAATCAGTTGCTACGCTCCACCGACGACGTGTTGCATAGGGTAAATTGTTGCCCGGAACGGTGGGAAGCCTAGCACCTTGGTTGGCGCCGCCTTGGTACTGAAAGGCAATTACATTGTAGAAAACTTCTACATAATAAGTAACTACAAATAAATCCTAAATCATGAGGATAACTGTAGGAAATTTCAGCCAATATCCGTGCAATTTATATTCAAGCACTATAAATTTCTTCTAAAGAGAAATAATGCAAATAATCATCTATTTAGACTGTAAAATTACTCAAGACACGTACGGGATTTATTTGTTTGTTCTACGGCCTAACGACAACTAGCCTAAATGTTAATTGTGGCCACATAGTAACAAAAAGGTAAACCTAGCTGCCGAGCCGCGTGTCCGTTGGTGTGGAGACTTGAGCAATTCTTCGTCCTCCAGCTGCTGCTTGAAAGGCGTTGACTTTGGAATTGCTCATAAGCTAGTCGGGGACACGGCTATTGTGCCAGATAACGTGGCACCTCTCTACTGGTCGTGGGAGCAAAATAAATGGGATCAAAACGTAGCTCTGCTACACGCTGTCAATGGCGTTCGAGTCGTGCTCTCTCGTGTCTAGTGACGCTCTCCTATAGTCGTCGCTCTCCGCTCGTGTCTAGTAGTATAATACGAAAATAAACTTATTAGTAAGTAACTATTTTTAGTAAAGGAAATGATAAACTGGATTCTTGTTATAAATCCAACTAAATGTGGAGAGAATTCATGTTGCTGCCTGTCGTTCCTCACGACTAGGAAGAATCTGGCAATATGTCTAAATAAATCATGATAATGATTAAATCTACAAGTTAGTAACTTTAGTAACTACTTGTGGTTAATACAAAGGTTGCATAAAATACAAAGATGTATAAAACTATTGGTTTATTTCCAATAGTACCTAGGAAGCAGTGTACACAGGAAGTAATGTACGCGGGAAGCAGTGTACGCAGGAAGCAGTGTATGCGGCAGCAGAGTATGCGGGGAAGCAGAGTACCTGGGAAGCAGTGTATGCGGGAAGCAGTGTACGCGGGAGGCAGTGTACCTGGCAAGCAGTGTACGCGGGAAGCAGTGTATGCAGGAAGCAGTGTACGCGGTAAGCAGTGTATGTGGGAAGCAGTGTACGCGGGAAGCCGTGTACGCAGGAAGCAGTGTATGCGGGAAGCAGTGTATGCGGGAAGCAGTGTACCTGGGAAGCAGTGTACCTGGGAAGCAGTGTTCGCGGGAAGCAGTGTACACGGGTAGCTGTGTACCTGGGAAGCAGTGAACGCGGGAAGCAGTGTACGCAGGAAGCAGTGTACGCGGGAAGCAGTGTATGCGGGAAGCAGTGTACACGGGAAGCAGTGTACGCGGGAAGCAGTGTACCTGGGAAGCAGTGTATATGGGAAACCTTTTTTTTTTTCTACCACAAACGTGGCCACACATTTACAATGGTAACCAGCATATATACATTTTCTTCTGTCCTCCATAGACAGGGTTAGAGAAGTGTTAAACATATAGTTCAGGGATTTATTGAACAATCAACCACAGAAGGTGATTCGGTACTTTTAAAATGATAAGCTAACCTACATACGTAAATACATAGATACACAGATTTACGTATGCCCAACATAAAGTGTTCGAAGTGTCATTAGTGTGCATTTACAAATGTGAAATGCAATTATGATCAGCTTCCATATGTACTTTATACACATACATATACATACAGAAACATATATACATACACATACATACGTATATGTACATATGTATATGCATATATACATGCATATATACACACACATGCATTCACATACATTTGTCTGTTTTACTCTGACAGGGTGAGATAGCTGACAGAGAAACTAGTGTGCAATTAAGCACTTAATCACTGAAGGTGATTAAGGTGCTTTTACAAGCTCAGGTTATATAGTTACATCACATACATACATTGTATAAATGATACATTACATGGTCAATCTTGGATACAAGTCCAATATATCATCAAGTGTTCCAGTACTCATATAGTAATTACACAGTTCAACATACCTCAGCCCAGGAGGGCGAAAGTCAGACAATATGGGACATTCTACAATATAATGTTCAAGAGAGTGCATGTTTTCTCTTTCACAAAGTTGACACATTGTGTTCTCGACATTTGGGTTTTGAGAAAGCTGCCAGATACGCCTATATCCCAGGCGTATTCTGGCCACTATAACATCACATTGCCGGGTTCTTGTTCTATTAGTCCCATATGTGAATGTCTCCTCACGATATCTATCATAATATTTAATGCTACAACTTTCAGGTCTTTGTGAATTTGTTATGTCGGTGAGGTCTTCATTAGATATTTATTTGTTTAAGTATTCTCTTTGTCACTGTTAATGAAACACCCATATCAATTTCTACCACTGGTTTTCTGCAGGCTGTCTTTGCAAGCATATCAACAGTGTCATGCCTTGAGATGCCAACATGTGATGGTATCCATAGGAATATAATTTCAAATCTGTTTTCTTTAGCAGCTAAAACATTCATTCGAATATCACTGACTGTTTATGGGTGTCACTACTATGTGCGTTCAATGCCAGGAGTGCACTCTGTGAGTCACAGTATATAAGTCCACTGCCTTTGTCTTATAAAAATTCAGTGGCAAGGTATATGCCTGCAAGTTCGGTTTGAGTTGTACTTGCCCAGTCATTGACGCGCTTCATTGCTGTATGTACGAGTGTATGCGGGAAGCAGTGTACGCGGGAAGCAGTGTACCTGGGAAGCAGTATACCTGCAAAGCAGTGTACGCGGGAAGCAGTGTACCTGGGAAGCAGTATACCTGGGAAGCAGTGTACGTGGGAAGCAGTGTACCTGGGAAGCAGTATACCTGGGAAGCAGTGTACGCGGGAAGCAGTGTACCTGGGAAGCAGTATACCTGGGAAGCAGTGTACGCGGGAAGCAGTGTACCTGGGAAGCAGTATACCTGGGAAGCAGTGTACGCAGGAAGCAGTGTACCTGGGAAGCAGTATACCTGGGAAGCAGTGTATGCGGGAAGCAGTGTACCTGGGAAGCAGTGTACCTGGGAAGCAGTATACCTGGGAAGCAGTGTACGCGGGAAGCAGTGTATGCGGGAAGCTGTGTACGCGGGAAGCAGTGTATGCGGGAAGAAGTGTACCTAGGAAGCAGTGTACGCGAGAAGCAGTGTTCCTGGGAAGCAGTATATGTGGGAAGCAGTGTACGTGGGAAGCAGTGTACGCGGGAAGCAGTGTACGCGAGAAGCAGTGTTCCTGGGAAGCAGTATATGTGGGAAGCAGTGTACACGGGAAGCAGTGTACGCGGGATGCAGTGTACGCGGGAAGCAGTGTACGCGGAAGCAGTATATGCAGGAAGCAGTATATGCGAGAAGCAGTGTACGCGGGAAGACGTGTACTTGGGAAGCAGTGTACCTGGGAAGCAGTGTACGCAGGATGCAGTGTACCTGGGAACCAGTCTACCTGGGAAGCAGTGTAAGCGGGAAGACGTGTACCTGGGAAGCAGTGTACCTGGGAAGCAGTGTACCTGGGAAACAGTGTACCGGGGAAGCAGTGTACGCGGGAAGCAGTGTATGCGGGAAGCAGTGGACACGGGAAGCAGTGTACGCGGGAAGCAGTGTATGCAGGAAGCAGTATATGCGGGAAGAAGTGTACGCGGGAAGCAGTGTACGCGGGAAGCAGTGTACGTGGGGAGCAGTGTACGCAGGAAGCAGTATATGCGGGAAGCAGTGTACGCGGGAAGCAGTGTACGCGGGAAGCAGTGTACCTGGCAAGTAGTGTACGCAGGAAGCAGTGTACCTGGGAACCAGTCTACCTGGGAAGCAGTGTAAGCGGGAAGACGTGTACCTGGGAAGCAGTGTACCTGGGAAGCAGTGTACCTGGGAAGCAGTGTACCGGGGAAGCAGTGTACGCGGGAAGCAGTGTACGCGGGAAGCAGTGGACACGGGAAGCTGTGTACGCGGGAAGCAGTGTATGCAGGAAGCAGTATATGCGGGAAGAAGTGTACGCGGGAAGCAGTGTACGCGGGAAGCAGTGTACGTGGGGAGCAGTGTACGCAGGAAGCAGTATATGCGGGAAGCAGTGTACGCGGGAAGCAGTGTACGCGGGAAGCAGTGTACGCGGGAAGAAGTGTACGCGGGAAGCAGTGTACGCGGGAAGCAGTGTACGCGGGAAGCAGTATTCGCAGGAAGCCGTGTACGCGGGAAGCAGTGTACGCGGGAAGCAGTGTACGCGGGAAGAAGTGTACGCGGGAAGCAGTGTACGCGGGAAGCAGTGTACGCGGGAAGCAGTATTCGCAGGAAGCCGTGAACGCGGGAAGCAGTGTACGCGGGACGCCAAATACTTTACTGGCATTTATTTTGCCACTGTTTTTTGAAGGAATCAAAATGATTTAGTTGTGAAGGAACAAGAAGGGTACCAAGGAATTTATTGCAAGTGTCTAAAAAACTATTAAAGAACATGATAATGAAGACAAATTGAATAGCACAAATTCCAACATAAAGCTCAGCGAGGGTTTTAAGATTGGTGAGGTAAACATGTAGAACATCTTACCATCATACCTGCATAATAATGTGACGTAGTAAAAATTATATTAGACAATCACTTCTCGTCGAATCCTCAATCCTTATAACTTCTTAAAATATTCATAAACATGCAGCCATGATTGGACTTATGGGTCTAGTTCCCTGTAATATTTATTATACGAATAAACCTTCCTTATGAAGGGAGATTAAAAAACTTAATTTACATTATCAAGGAAGACGAATAGTTAGTGGCGTCTTTACTGAAGAAGACAAATGAATGAAATAAAGATATTAATTGGGTAATAAATATTCTAAACACAAAACAGATCCCGATATATTGGATACAACTAAATAAGTTTAGACTTACAAACGATCTGGGTGAACATTGGTTTAGAAATATGAAAGGTGATGTTTTACAGAATAGTTTACGCGGCAACATGGTTGCCGTTTACGCGGGACCAGGAAGCCCTGGATTGTTAAGAATGACTTAGCCGGCATAGTTGGGTATAACTTGGAGCTGCCTTCCATTGGTCAAGAGGCCTCACAGTCCCTGCATTCTCATGCTCGTTTGCTAATATTCCACCTGCTTCTCTAAGGTTGTCATCAGCATGCACTCATTGTTGACATGTTGTTACTGGTAACTTATTTAATAAAATAATAATGGTGTGGGCCATGACCACTAACTTACTCATTGATAAGAGGAAGGTGTCGGAGGCTGGGGTAGTTGGTCCTGATGATGCTGGCGGTCTCCAGCTCCTGAGTCAGGATACTCTCAGCCTCGCCACAACCTTCACGCCCCTCACATGTAAACACACATTAACTATCATCTCTTTGTTAGCTTTACAGTTAGCATGACATGATCTAAACACATATGTCATGTTAACCTAAACTAAGGAAATAATAATGTCTATAAATTATATATTTCTATACATTATATTTCTATAAGAAATAATATATACATACAATGATAATTGATGAGCTAGCCGGACGAAAATCCAATAGTGGCTTTCGAGTATTACTCAAAATATTAGCTATCCATTGTTAGGTAGGTAAATTAACCTCTAAATGAGGTAGTATAGTCTATTCAAATACATTAGGCTATTATATTGATATTGAACTCCATTGAATGAGCCAATATTGCAGTTACATCAGTAACAACTATTTACTATCAGACCAGCCCTTACCCAGCAAAATGGAAGCGGCTGACAAAATGAAAAGGACACTTATCGGTCTGAAAGGTCACTTGACCCGACAGATTACCAAGTGTCAAAATCTGTTACAACAGTCACCTGTTGACTACATTGAATTAGAGGACTTACTTCAAGTTGCTGAAGGTAAATTCGAGCATATTAAGCAACATATGAATCTGTACTTGACAAAACTTTACCAAACCTCAATAGGTGAAAGTGAACTTGAGAACATTGTAAATGATTTAGCCCAGTATGAAGATGATGTACAGGTTAAACTTCAACCCTTTAAAAAACAAATTGGTAAAAACAAATTAACAACAGCCTCTATTGCACATCCAGATCGTGATTTCAAATTACCTCAGATCAATATACCAACATTCTCCGGTAACGAGAATGAGAGTTGGGATGATTTCTGGAGTAAATTCGTGGATGCAGTAGACTCTAAAGCTAACATCCCTCAAACAACCAAGTTCACTTATTTACAAGGCTTGTTACGAAATGAAACCTTGAAGGCAATCTCTAACATAACACTGACCAGTGATGGTTACGACCTAGCTGTTCAATTGCTTAAGAGCAACTACGATAACAAGGAGAGAACTATTACTGTCTTAGTTCAAAAATTGCTGGATTTACCATCTGCTAATAATTCTGCAGATTCTCTCCAAACTTTCAGACTAGAGCTAGAGTCTTTACTCAAGGCCTTAAGCCTTAAAGTCCAAATTCAGACGGCTGAATGGATGACAAAAGTAGTTGTAAGGCGCAAGTTACCAAGAGAAACTTTAGATAAATTGTGTTCTATGTACAACAAAACCTCTCTGACCATGAATTAAATTACAGAAGGTTTAAATACCCTAGTCGAAAGACAAAGAGCCAACCGAGATGGGAAGAGTGTTTCAAACTTCTCTACTAACTCTCATCATAAACCCCAACGTACTGCAACTACTGTAGTAAAACCAGATTTCAATAAATCATCTCCGAAATGGAAATCTGGAAATGTAGGTACATACACAGTGAACCCTATAAACCCTGTAGTGAGCACCACTCCTACGACTTCTCCTACATTGAAAAGGTGTTTGTTCTGCAATAATGAACATCTTACTTATAAGTGTAGTACTTATCCAGACCATAACACCCGAATTCATCGTTTGCAAGAATTACACAGATGCACAAAGTGCACGGGTCCTCATGACCCCAATAGCTGTACTGTCTCCTTACGTATGTGCAAGAAGTGCCACAAGGGTAGACACCATTATTCCTTGTGTGGTAGTGATAAATCAAGATCAACCAATCCTCATAAGAAGACTACAAATTCTACTTCTGTACAGTATTGCAAGGTGCATCAAGACATAAGTGTACTTGCAACAGAGTCGAATAACACAACTACGTTACCAACAGCTCAATTAAAATTAATTACCAAGGGATCTAAAATTTCCACTCGTGGTCTCTTTGACCAAGGTTCGCAGAAAACCTTTTATTTCTCAACAGCAAGTTGATCAGTTGAAACTGAAGCCTATTGCTTGAGTGAATTTGAATATCTCTGGATTCCTAACCAATAGTGGACCTCATGACTACCAGGTTGTTAAAGTCTTGGTACGTTTAGGAGGCTGCACCAGCCCAATTCAAGCCATAGTCGTTGACAAGATCCCCTCAGATTTACATGTTACAGGTCTTGCTCAAACAGTCAAATTTCTTAAACACAGCGGTATTAGGCTAGTGAATCATAAAATAAATACATATTGTCTCAACAATGTAGGTATTCTTATTGGAGCTGACTATTACTATAGATTTATTACTGGATGCACCAGGCAACGAGGTGTAAACTTGTTACTGTCAGCTGGGGATAAACTACTCACAGGGCCGGTGTTGATCTAACAACATTCTAAATCTACTAGTAAACAACCAACTAATTCAATAGTGGCATGACTAGGCCTAGAGCAGTCACCACTACATGACAGAGACGAAATCGAGGATGATGAGTCGAATCCCCCTGTTCACAAATTATGGGATTTGGACACCTTAGGCATAGTCCCTGATCAACCCAGTCCAGATGACACATGGACGTATCAACAATATCTTGATACTATGATTTTCCAAGATAATCAATATTGGGTGAGACTCCCGTGGAAGCTGAACCACCCACAGCTTCCAGTAAATTATTTCATGGCCTCAACCCAATTAAATTCTCAATTAGCTAGGCTACGCAAGCAACCAGATAAATTGCAACTGTATCATGCTTTAATACAGCAACAACTTGCTAACAAATTTATAGAAGTTGTTGAAGAAGACAACCATAAGACAGGTCATTATTTGCCACATCATGCTGTCCTGAAAGATTCAGTTACAACACCAATCAGGATTGTATTTAATTGTAGTGCCAAATTAAAGGCAGACAGCGTGTCACTAAATGATTGTCTACAAACTGGACCTAGCTTAACCCAAAGACTACAAGATGTCTTATTACGATTTCGCTCTGGTGTTTTCACCAGAGGCCGACATGGCCGACATTAGTAAAGCCTTTTAAGAGTAGGCTTACAAGAGACGGATCGTGATTTTACTAAATTTCTCTGGGTGAAAGATCCACAGGATCCTAATAGCGAAATCATTACTTATAGATTTGCCTCAGTACTGTTCGGAGCGACATCTTCACCATTCTTACTCGAAACTACTCTGGATACACATCTTAAGAAGTCTAATAGCCCCTACAAGTGGAAAGGGATCTTAAATATATTAAATTACCATTTTATGGAAGTATTAGCTTTTCTGTAAGGAGTCGTTTGAGGAGACTGTTGCAGCAGTGTTATCCTCAAGTAGACTTTAGATTTATTTTTGTCAACACAAATACCATAGGCTCTTATTTTAAATTTAAAGATAAAGTGCCTATCCCCTTGTGCTCAAATGTCGTATATATGTATAATTGTTCCAGCTGTAATGCTGGATGTATCGGGAGTTCCATTCGGAACTTTAAGATTAGGATACTTGAGCACCGGGGATTATCTTTTAGGACTGGATTACCATTGTCTAAACCAGCATTTTCGGAGATTAGAAACCATTGTTATTAGTTTGATCATTCTCTGCTGGAATCTGATTTTAAAATTCTGGACACTTGTATGAATGGCCAGTCAGATTTGAGAGTAATGGAATCCTTATATATAAAGGAGCTGCGGCCTCTGTTAAATAGCAACCTTTCAGCTGTTCAATTGTACACTGTATAGTGCACAGTAGGCCCTGTAATTTGATTTATAGTTCATTTTGGTAGTTTAATTTTATTATAATTTTGTTTAGTATACCATGTCTTTGCCCTTTCTTACTTATTTCAAGTCTTGACATTGTACATTAATATAATCTTTTATTTAGAATATATAATACATTTTTTGGTATTTAGTTTTATTTAATATTTGAGTTTTTTAATAAGATTTTGGTTAGTACTTTATAATTGTCGTTTATTCTGTTTGTATTTTACATACATTTTTTGTAGATTTGTAGTCATTATATAAATATTTGTTATAGTGTTTAGTATCTATGTGTTAGGTATCAAGTTTCACTTCTGATCACTTCACATAAGTTTAATAGAATGGTTTGTTTTAGTAGTTATAAATTTCATCTTGTAGTTTAATGGATTTTAAATTAGCTTTAATATATGTGACAGTTAATAAGTTTTATTTGTATTGATCACATTAAGTGCGCTTAAGTGTTTTGTTTTTTAAGCATTTTCCTTTCTTTGTTTACTAGCTATTTGATTGTGATTTCTGTTTTTTCTTTTAGATCTGATGATGAATACGAGAAGTATTCGAAACGTTATGCATTTTAAAGTAAAGAATCTGAAACAAGATGTTCAGTATATCCCTGGTTTTCCTATTCATCTTAAAATTAAGATTCCCGAAGGGAACATCGATCATATATATATATATGTCGTACCTAGTAGCCAGAACTCACTTCTCAGCCTACTATTCAAGGCCCGATTTGCCTAATAAGCCAAGTTTTCCTGAATTAATATATTTACTATAATTTTTTTCTTATGAAATGATAAAGCAACCCTTTTCTCTATGTATGAGGTCAATTTTTTTTTATTGGAGTTAAAATTAACGTAGATATATGACCGAACCTAACCAACCCTACCTAACCTATATTTATAGGTAAGGTTAGGTTAGGTAGCCAAAAAAAGCTAGGTTAGGTTAGGTTAGGTAGGTTAGGTAGACGAAAAAACATTAATTCATGAAAACTTGGCTTATTAGGCAAATCGGGCCTTGAATAGTAGGCTGAGAAGTGCGTTCTGGCTATTAGGTACGACATATATATATATATATATATATATATATATATATATATATATATATATATATATATATATATATATATATATATATATAAAGCTCCTTCACAAGGAGGTGTGTAAATGTCCTGGGAAGACCAAGAGTGGCGGGAAGGGCCCAGGGTGGACCATCTCAACAAAAATGAATCAATCACATGGGTTTACAGTGTGGACCCTAACTGAAGTGAGGGCCTCACCGGCGCCTTGTAATGCTCCCACAGTGATGGTAGGGGGAGGAGGAGGGGGCGTTGTTGTGTGGTCAGGCGAGGGGGGAGGGTCACCCGTGTGGCAATGAGTGTTTATAGCAATTGTTTGGGGGGAAAGAAAAAATGGGTACCTTGACTTTTGGAAAATTAGCAATCGTGTGTAGAGTTAATCGAGCTCAAAGTGTGTCAGTTTACAAGTATATGATTCATTCACCATTGTGCAGTTATATACAAGTCAATTATACCAGTGATTAAGTGTCACTGTGACCCCCCTCCCTCGTCAAGCCGAGCAGTAACCGGTCACTCCCTTCCCCCCCCCCACGCCTGTTTCACTGAACCACTGTACCTCCTACCACCCCACCTCCACGTCCACCCTGCACCCAGGGGTCTCCCACCTACCCATTCACCGCCCACACAGTGCATGTTGCAGAGATGTGTTACCCTCCATGCACCTGGACATGGCACAAGGCACAGCAGGCATTCAGGTTCCTCCCAAATGGGAAAGAGCACAAGTACTCATATCTTATCTTGAGGTTATCTTGAGATAATTTCGGGGCTTTAGTGTCCCCGCGGCCCGGTCCTCGACCAGGCCTCCATCCCCAGAAAGCAGCCCGTGACAGCTGACTAACACCCAGGTACCTATTTTACTGCTAGGTAACAGGGGCATAGGGTGAAAGAAACTCTGCCCATTGTTTCTCGCCGACGCCTGGGATCGAATCCGGGACCACAGGATCACAAGTCCAGCGTGCTGTCCGCTCGGCCGAGCTACTCACATATGAGTAGCGAGTGTGAAGAACAGCTTAACCCCCCCCCCCCCTAGCCACCACCTGTGTCCACCCTCCCAAGACACGTCCGCCCAGGGCACGCCGATGTCTCAGCTGGCCCAGGAGATGTAGGAGACTTCTACAACTAACCAGGAACCCCTCAGCCAAGAACATGGTACTGGGAACAATGCATCCTCAGGTGCACCCAGAGGAACGTTTATGACATTGAAGGCAATGGAACCCCTTGCAGGACACAACGTCTGTGCGGGTGAATGGACGGAACCTGTAGAGAGAGAAGGCCCAGAGGTCCCCCCGGCACCCCCACACATCCTAGCAAACTTCATGTCATCAGATAACCTCCTGGGGGCCATCAAAGCATCCACCACCAGAACTCTTCCCCACATTCCTAAAGCAGCGCGCTCATTTGCAGCAGGTAAATATACAGACGTTCTCAGGAAAGTGAATGAACGGTCTCAAATCTT
Organism: Procambarus clarkii; assembly: GCF_040958095.1. Lineage (NCBI taxonomy): Eukaryota > Metazoa > Arthropoda > Malacostraca > Decapoda > Cambaridae > Procambarus > Procambarus clarkii. Next base: position 29,310,997 of record NC_091173.1, on the reverse strand, counting down.
AATGCCGCGGCCATCATCAAAGCATGGCATAATTTGCTTTTATTTGGCAATATTTGCCTAGGCGTACCTACAAGTCGCTAGCCTCATCAGTCATTAGGGCAATAAATAATTTACCCAGAGCTGACAACTTGATCCCCATCCCTCCTCAACGCAAAAACCACCATGGCAGACCGAACAGTTCCAATGACAATTTGAAACTAAGAATGCAAGTGACCAACAAAATTGAAGAGGGCAACACAGTAGGGGCAATTAGGTTACTTACCAGTAAAGAAACAATCGCCCCTAGAAATACCGCTACTGCCGACTCACTGAGAGAGAAGCACCCTCCCAGAGTACCATGGGAACCCACTGCTCGGGACACAAATGCCCCAGACAAGGGACCGCTATTCCTCCAAAAGTCAAAGTATACAAAGTCATCATGTCATTTTCGCCAGACACAGCAAGGGGGAGGGGGGTACACTGGAGGAAGACCTCAAGGAGATGACAAACCCAGTTCTCGGCGAAGTTGCCGAGACACTACTGACAGAGGTCACAACGTTTGCCAACGACTGCCTCTATGGGTTGATCCATATACAATTAAACCCTTATTCTTCGTAACATCCATTTGTTCCCTTAAGAAGACGGGTGGTGGAGTCAGACCCATTGCCGTGGGTAACACTTCGGCGCCTCGTTGCTAGGGCAACTGTCAGAACATCCGCGCGGAAGCTGCAACGATGCTTCGACCCCATCAACTAGGTTTTGGTGTGCCCCCATGGCTGTGAATCAGCAGCTCATGCAGCACGAGACTATATTATTCATCTCCTAGAAAATAAGGCATGAATTAAATTAGACATTAAAAATTCTTTCAACCAGGTAAAAAAGGATGTGGTACTGGAAGCAGTTCGAACAAGCTTTTTTTGGTTTACTTTCCTTCTCTACTCCCCTTCGTTTCAGTAGGGTACAGTAGGGAATCGACACTGTTGTTTGGAGAACATGAAGTTATTTCCGCAGAAGGTGTCCAGCAAGGAGACCCACTTGCCCCTTTCCTTTTCTGCATGGCAGCTAAAGAGGTCACAAGCAGGTTGACCAGCGAAATCAACATCTGGTTCCTGAAAGATGCCACCCTGGCAGGGACACAGAAGTCCTTTCTAGGGAATCTACAGCTGGCGAAATCTAAGGGAAAGGAGTTAAGGCTCACCCTAAATCCATAAAAGTGTGAAATCCTCTCATCCAGCCAACCAATAATAGATGCAGTACGAACCGTGTTGCCAGCAGCACCAGTGATCGCTACCACCAACAATGTGCTGCTAGGTAACTGAGGTAATCCTTGAAGAAAATCTGAATGACCTGAGGAGGAGGATGGAAGGAAGAATAGGGCCTTTGGATGCCCACGATGCTTTGTACCTACTCATAAGGTGCCTGACTTTGCCCAAGCACCTTGCCCGGGTCCCAGACACCAGTCTGGAGTTCATACCTAATTAAACACAAGACAAAGTTAGAGAAAATTCAGAGGTATGCCACCAGATTAGTCCCAGAGCTGTGAGGTATGAGCTACGAGGAAAGTCTAATGGAGCTTAACCTCTCGTCCCTGGAAAACAGAGGAGTAGGGGGTTGGGGGGTAAGACATAATAACCACCTACAATATTCTCAGGAAGATTGACAGGGTGGACCTGATCAACCAGGCTGTGACTCATACTTCAGGCTGCGAGCAGCCGAGTCCAACAACTTGGTTGACCAATCCAGCAATGAGGAGGCCTGGTCGACGACCGGGCCGCGGAGACTATGCCCCGAAAACACCTCAAGGTAACCTCAAGGTAGGACGAAGACAAACTCTTTAGCACTAAGTGAGTACACACACACACACACACACACACACACACACACACACACACACACACACACACACACACACACACACACACACACACACAACTCAACGGTTGAGAGGCGGGACCAAAGAGCCAGAGCTCAACCCCCCGCAAGCACAACTAGGTGAGCACACACACACACACACACACACACAATCCTGGAGACCAATCCTGGAGTATGCGGCTCCAGCATGGAGTCCATATCTAGTCAAGCATAAGACTAAACTGGAAAAGGTTCAAAGGTTTGCCACCAGAGTAGTACCCGAGCTGAGAGGTATGAGCTACGAGGAGAGACTACGGGAATTAAACCTCACTTCGTTGGAAGACAGGAGAGTTAGGGGGGACAAGATCACCACATTCAAGATTCTCAAGGGAATCGACAGGGTAGATAAACTATTATTTAAATTGATAATAACTATTATTTAAATCAGTAGATAAACAGGCTATTTAACACAAGGGACACACGCACTAGGGGACACAGGTGGAAACTGAGTGCCCAAATGAGCCACCGAGATATTAGAAAGAACTTTTTTAGTGTCAGAGTGGTTGACACAAATGGAATGCATTAGGAAGTGATGTGGTGGAGGCTGACTCCATACACAGTTTCAAGTGTAGATATGATAGAGCCCAATAGGCTCAGGAACCTGTACACCTATTGATTGACGGTTGAGAGGAGGGACCAACGAGTCAGAGCTCAACCCCCGCAAACACAACTAGGTGAGTACACACACACACACACACACACACACACACACACACACACACACACACACACACACACACACACACACACACAGTACAATTGATACAGTACCACACAAGAGGCTAGTGAAAAAGCTGGAGATGCAGGCTGGAATGAAAGGGAAGGTACTCCATTGGATAAAGGAGTACCTAAGCAACAGTGAGGTCTCAGATTGGCGAGACGTTACAAGTGGAGTCCCGCAGGGGTCAGTCCTTGGACCTATACTGATTCTGATATATGTAAATGATCTCCCAGAGGGCATAGATTCGTTTCTCTCAATGTTTGCTGATGATACAAAACTTATGAGGAGGATTGAAACAGAGGATGATAGTAGAAGGCTACAAGATGACCTAGACAGACTGAATGAATGGTCCAACAAATGGCTGCTACAGTTCAACCAGAGTAAATGCAAAGTAATGAAACTAGGCGGCGGAAACAGGAGGCCAGACACAGGATACAGAATAGGAGATGAAGTACTTAAAGAAACGGACAGAGAGAAAGATCTAGGAGTTGATATCAGACCAAACCTGTCCCCTGAAGCCCACATAAAATGAATTACGTCTGCGGCATATGCGAGGCTGGCTAACATCAGAACAGCGTTCAGGAACCTGTGTAAGGAATCATTCAGAATCTTGTATACACATATATAACACCAATCTAGAGAATGCGGCCCCAGCATGGAGCCCGTACCTTGTCAAGCACAAGACGAAGCTGGAAAAAGTTCAGAGGTATGCCACTAGACTAGTCCCAGAACTAAGAGGCATGAGTTACGAGAAAGGCTGCGGGAAATGCACCTTACGACACTGGAAGACAGAAGAGTAAGGGGAGACATGATCACTACCTACAAAATCCTCAGGGGAATCGACAGGGTAGACAAGGATAAACTATTCAACACTGGTGGTACGCGAACAAGGGAACACAGGTGGAAACTGAGTACCCACATGAGCCACAGGGACATTAGAAAGAACTTTTTCAGTGTCAGAGTAGTTAACAGGTGGAATGCATTAGGCAGTGATATGGTGGAGGCTGACTCCATACACCGTTTCAAATGTAGAAATGATAGAGCCCAGTAGGCTCAGGAATCTGTACACCAGTTGGCTGACAGTTGAGAGGCGGGACCAAAGAGCCAAAGCTCAACCCCCGCAAGCACAAATAGGTGAGTACAAATAGGTGAGTACACACACACACATACATTAATGGGCAAAGTTTCTTTAACCCCTGATGCCCCTGTTACCTAGCAGTAAATAGGTACCTGGGAGTTAGTCAGCTGTTACAGAGCTGATTCCTCTGTGTGTGTGTGTACTCACCTATTTGTGCTTGCAGGATCGAGCATTGATTCTTGGATCCCACCTTTCCAGCCATCGGTTGTTTACAGCAATGACTCATGTCCCATTTCACAATTATACCTAATTTTAAAATTATGAATGGAGTTTGCTTCCACAACCTGCTCCCCAAGTGCATTCCATTTTTCCACTACTCTCACTCTAAAAGAAAACGTCCTAACATCTCTGTGACTCATCTGAGTTTCCAGTTTCCACTCATGTCCCCTCGTTCTGTTATTATTACGTGTGAACATTTCATCTATTTCCACTTTGTCAATTCCCCTCAGTATTTTATATGTCCCTATCATATCTCCTCTCTCCCTTCTTTTCTCTAGTGTCGTAAGGTTCAGTTCCTTCAGACTGTTACGAACCCGAGTCCAGCGTCGTAGCACAGAGCAGTGACGACAACGCCATCTGTGAGTCAGCTCCCGAAACCCCCTCTAAATGGACGACGCCATCTAGTGTGGACGGGATATACCGGCCACAGGTGCTGGATTCCCGTCTTAATCAGCTCATAACATAGCCGCTGCTGACCTCTGGTGAGGTGGCGCTTAGACAGCAATGCCATCTATGGAGTGGATAGGTGGACGTTTGTGTCTAAGCCTGTAAGTGAGGTTCCCTAGTCCCAGTACTAATGACGTGTCTGATTACAGAGTCGACCTGGGACTGCTGTATTGGACGACGGATCTGTCTACCCAAGGCAGCCAAAGTCTCTCCACGAGTTTGCTCTGAAGAAGCTGTGAGTCACCCCCGGACGAACACTGTTGAGAGTGTTAGCCTGCTTGTGACGTGGCAGTATCAGGAATCGCCTTATCCGGGGCTGGCTGGTGGAAGAGACTAGCCACTGTGGTGCTGAGAGAGGAGAGTGATCAGCGGGATCACACGAGGCTCCTGCCTAGGGCTCGCTACCCTAGTATCGGTCGTGGAGTGGCCTACACAGCGGAGCTGATCGGAACCTGCCAGCTACAGGCTGGATTGTGGTTGAAGGCCTCGTAACTCTGGGACAAGCCTCGTCACAAACCTCTGAACCTTCTCCAGTTTCCTTATATGTTTCTCCAGGTGGGGGCTCCATGATGGTGCGGCATACTCTAAGACTGGTCTCACGTAGGCAGTGTAAAGCCCCCTAAAAGCCTCCTCGCTTAGGCTTCTGAATGAAGTTCTAATTTTCGCCAGTGTAGAGTACGTTGCTGTCGTTATCCTATTTATATGTGCCTCAGGAGTTAGATTAGGTGTTACGTCCACTCCCAGGTCTCTTTCTTGAATCGTTACAGGTAGGCAGTTCCCCTTTTCACTGTGTACTGTCCCTTTGGTCGCCTATCACCTGATCCCATTTCCATAACTTTCCATACTTACTCGTGTTGAACTCCAGTAGCCATTTCTCTGACCATCTCTGCAACCTGTTTAAGCCCTCTTTCGCCAGTCCGACTTCTCGCCCTTTACCATTACCCTCTGGCTCCTTCCTGTTAGGTAGTTCCTCACCCATGTTAGGGCCTTTCCGTTTACTCCTGCCAGCCTCTCAAGTTTGTATAGCAGACTTATGTGTGGTACTGTATCAAAGGCCTTTTGGCAGTCAAGAAATATGCAGTCTGCCCAGCCTTCTCTGTCCTACCTTATCCTTGTTACTTTATCATAGAATTCCAAAAGGTTTGTTAGGCATGATTTCCCTGTCCAGAACTCATGTTAGTGCTTGTTTACAAACCCAATGCTCTCCAGGTGCTCAACAAGTCTTAGCCTAATTATTCTTTCAAGTATTTTGCAGGGGATGTTTATCAGTGATACGGGTCTGTAGTTAAGTGCCTCCTCCCTATCACCTTTCTTGAAAATCGGTACGACATTTGCCTCCTTCCAGCAACTGGGCAATTCTCCCGACATAAGTGACTCATTAAAGATCATTGCCAGAGATACGCTGAGAGCCTGCTCTGCCTCTTTTAGTATCCACGGTGATACTTTGTCTTTTCCAACTGCTTTAGTTGCAACCAGTGTTGTCAACTGTTTCATTACCTCCTCTGCTGTCACCTCTATATCTGATAGTCTTTCATCTAGGGTAATCTCTTCTAACAATGGGAGCCGCTCAGGCTCGGTTGTGAACACTCCATGGAAACTTGCATTCAGTACCTCGCAGATTTCCTTGTCACTTTCTGTATATGCCCCTTCTGTTTTCCTCAGTCTTGTCACTTGGTCATTTACCGACATCTTCCTTCTTATATGGCTATGTAGTAATTAATTAAGGTTGCTTTTTCGCTTTGATTGCAATATCATTCTCATAATTTCTTTCCGATACTCGTCTTATGTTAATGTAATCGTTCCTAGCTCTGTTACTTCTAATCCTGTTGTCCTCTGTCCTTTGTCTTCTGTACTTCCTCCACTCCCTCCTGCTTCTCACTTTTGCTTCCTGACAATGTCTATTAAACCATGGGTTATTATATTCCCTCCTGCTTTTTTCCTTTGCTGTTGGAATAAATCTCTCTTCAGCCTCCTTGCATTTTCATATGACTTGGTTCATCATACCTTGCACTGTTTTTCCTCTAATTTCTTCCTCCCACTGCACTTCTCCCAGGTAGTCCCTTATCTTTCTGTAGTCCCCTCTTCTGTAATCAACTCTCCTTCCTCGGACCTCTTGCCCTTTGGTCACAATTTTAAGTTCCATCATGTAGTCAAAGACTAGGACACAATGGTCACTGGCTCCTAGTGGTATTTCATGTTCCAAATGCTCAATGTCTTCCACATCCTGGGTGAAACTGAGGTTTAATAGGCTGGGCGTATCCCCTCCTCTTTCCCTAGTGTCTGTCTTCACATGCTGTGTTATGAAATTCCTGTCAATAACGTCTACCAGCTTCACTCCTCACGTCTTCTCCCCGCTATGGGGGATTCCTTGTTTCCCAATTTATCTCTCCGTGATTTAGGTCCCCCATGACCAGTAGCTTCGCTCTCAGTCTATGCGCTATTGTTGCTGCCTCTGCAATTCATCTATACATGCCTTGTTGCTGTCCTCATACTCCTGCCTGGGCCTTCTACTGTTTGGTGGGGGATTGTAGAGTATCAAGATTACAATCTTCTTCCCATCCACTATCAGAATTCCATGTATGGAGCTCGTGCTTTCATTGGTACCCGGATTTTCCAGCTCATCAAACTTCCATTTCTGCTTTATTAGGAGTGCCACTCCCCCTCCCTGTCTCTGTGCCCTTTCTTTTTTTATCACCTGGTACTCCTCTGGAAAGATTGCATCCGAGATCATGCCATTTATTTTAGTTTCCACTATTGCCACTATGTCTGGGTTTGCCTCTCTAACTCTTTCTTTTATCTCTTCTGCTTTATTGGATACCCCATCAGCATTGGTGTACCAAACTTGAGACTCTTCTTGGAAACTCTGGTGCCAGAGTTCCCCCTTTCACCGGGGGTCTGGGTGGGACTGGGGAGTGTCTGGGGGCGGGGGGCGAATGGGGGCTGTGGGGGTGTCTAGGGGGGTGCCTTGGAGTGCCTGGTAGGCAAATGGGGTCTGGGCATCTAGGGGGGTAGGATGGGCATAATGGGTCTGAAAATTAGGGAGGGTCTGAATGGCATAGGGGGATTGAGAAGTAAAGTGAGACTGAGAGTCAGATAGAGATTGACAGGTTGGAAGAGGGAGAGAGGGATATTGAGGGCTGAGGGGAAGAATTGAGCATGGGTGCTGGGAGTGGAAGAGAGGGTGTATTAGTTAGGGGGGAATCGGGGGTAGGTGGGGGTTTTGGGGTAGAAGAGGGGAAGAGGGAGATGGGGGAGGGTGTTAGGGGGTCACAAGGTGAGAGTGTTAAATGTGGGCTGGAGGTGCATAGGAGGGGTGAGGGTTGGGTGGAGTTTGGGGGTGAGTGGAAGAGGGGTGCAGTGGAAGCTGGGATTGAGCAGATGGAAGTGAAGGCAATCGGTAGAAGGGGCTGGGGAGTAGGAAGGGGTAGTAGGGGAGGGGGGTGGGAAGGTGGGTTTGGGGAGGGCATGGCTTGACCCACTGGGGTCATTGACAGATGTGATGTAGCAGGGGCAGGGGAGTGGTTGGGAAAGTGCAAATGTGGAAGGGGCAGGGGGGTTTGGGGGGGCTGAGTCAGGGGGGAGGTATAGGAGGGCTGAGTTGGGGAGGATATGACCTGGGAGCTGAGGCTACCTGAGAGACTAGGGGTAAGGTGTCGTGCTTGCCATCTATTCTTGTGGGCTATTTGCTCATCTTTTGTCAAATACCTCTCAATAAACACATTGTAATTGGTTTCACTTCCTTTGAGTAAGTGCGTGTTCTTCATTATGTACTCCACAGCCTCCTCATTGGAGGAGGCTGTGGAGTACAACATCTTGTACTCCAACAACCCATCCCCCACTAATCCTCTGTCTTTAGCCATGCTGTTAATCCTTCCTAATTCGTTTGTGATCCGAGCACATTCCCTCTCCCAGTCCTCTCTTCCCTTCCTAATCTCTTCCTGAATATAGAGCATAAGCTCTTGTTTCTTCCTCTCTACTGCATCCTCTATTTGCTGAAATAACTCGCTTTTAATCCCTTGGATTAGATCCTCCATCCAATCGTTCCTTTTCTCTAAAAAATTACCTATTAATTTGTCTATAAATGTGTCCTCTTCCTCATCCCTGCTGGTGATTGACCTTGAAGCCCTTCCTGATCTTGTCATTGCAGTAACAACCTAGCCAAAAAGGCGCTCCACAATACCTTGCACAATCTGCAGCACAAACAGAAGAGAAAGTACTCCATGCGGCTCGTCAGGTGTGAGGTCCTGGCGTCACGGCGTCACAGCTGGTGAGATCATGTCCACGCGAGTCGGCTCCACAATTCCACAATGCCACGATGTACTCAACACTTATTTTCAGTGGTGCTGTTTCTGCTGTTTTTCTTCACTTTCTTGTGGTTTCAGTGAGCTTACTAGTCATTCAATCACTCATATCCACTCATATATGCATATACACTGATTATCCCTCCCAATTCACTAGCTTCCCAAGAGCTTCCCAGACCCCACTTTTGCCCACCACGGCTGTCTGACCACAGCCGTGTGTGTGTGTGTGTGTGTGTGTGTGTGTGTGTGTGTGTGTGTGTGTGTTTTCTGCAGGCTGTCTTTGCAAGCATATCAACAGTGTCATGCCTTGAGATGCCAATATGTGATGGTATCCATAGGAATTTAATTTCAAATCTGTTTTCTTTAGCATCTAAAACATTCATTCGAATATCACTGACTGGGGGGGTTACTACCTGCGAGATTATCAAACATGTATTTGGGGAATGCAGCAGAGAGCTAAGGGAAATAAGGAAACAAAGAGTCTCCAGCATGAACTGTGAGCAGCCAAGAAAGAGATAAAGAAACTCACTGAGAATCCTAATCCGACCCAGTATGAGGCAATCAACCCCCTGGAAACACTTTGAACTGTTACAGGGCCCTTCCCAAGAATACCCTCCTTTGAAGAAATACTAGAAAACAGCCCAGATGCTCTGAAAGAAACAGCAATGAAAACATCAACTTCCTAGGAAGCTGCAAAGTGCACTACAAAGCTGTTGAAAAGAAAAAGTGCTGTGGTAGTTGAAGGAGTTCAAGAACTGGAAGGATCCATCCAGCAGAAGTGGAGGAGGAAGGACCGAGCAACTTTTGACAAAAATCTTAGAGGGTTTCAAATGCTGGAGGCTAATTACAGTGTATAGAAGGTTTTCAGGCTTAGTGGCTACAAGAAGGAAAGAAAGTGACTGATAAAGACAGTGTTCATGAACGAGGCAAAACACACTGCAATCATATTTAGGAAGAACAAATTTCTATGGGTAAAGGAATCGATGCATGTTTTCTGCAAAGGCCCAGTGTTTTCTGCCCAGTATTTTCAGTAGAGAGGAGTGGAAAATCTCATAAGGGAGTGGGAAACCCTCCACGAGCAGGCCAGTATCCCTAGAGAGGGATGTAACAGAAGCCACAAACTGCCCCAATCCTCAACTCTTTTCCCCCAATCACCACCTATGCCACTCATAGGAGGTGATTGATGGTGGCTCACCATCAGAGAACCTCTCCAGACCATTCCCTGCCTGTTACCCAACCCATGTCCTTCCCTGTTGCCCTACCCTATTCTTTCCTTGCTCCGTTTCCCCCACCCAATGCCATTTCCTGTTCCCAAACCCCCATGCCCTTCCCTATTTCCCCACCCCATTCCCCTACTCTGCTCCCCCCTACCCCATGCCCTTCCTAGTTCCCCACCCAATGTGCTTCCCTGTTCCCTCACCCCATGCCCTTCCTTGTTCCCCCACCCCATGCCCTTCCTTGTTCCCCCACCCCATGCCCTTCACTGTTACCCACCCCATGCCCTTCCCTGTTACCCACCCCATGTCCTTCCCTGTTCCCCCACCCCATGCCCTTCCTTGTTCCCCCACCCCATGCCCTTCCCTGTTCCCCCACCCCATGCCCTTCCCTGTTACCCCACCCCATGCCCTTCCCTGTTACCCCACCCCATGCCCTTCCTTGTTCCCCCACCCCATGCCCTTCCTTGTTCCCCCACCCCATGCCCTTCCCTGTTACCCCACCCCATGCCCTTCCCTGTTCCCCCACCCCATGCCCTTCCCTGTTCCCCCACCCCATGCCCTTCACTGTTCCCCCACCCCATGCCCTTCCCTGTTACCCCAGGCTATGCCCTTCCCTGTTCCCCCACCCCATGCCCTTCCCTGTTACCCACCCCATGCCCTTCCCTGTTCCCCCACCCCATGCCCTTCCCTGTAACCCACCCCATGCCCTTCCCTGTTCCCCCACCCCATGCCCTTCCCTGTTACCCACCCCATGCCCTTCCTTGTTCCCCCACCCCATGTCCTTCCCTGTTCCCCCACCCCATGCCCTTCCTTGTTCCCCCATCCCATGCCCTTCCCTGTTCCCCCACCCCATGCCCTTCACTGTTACCCACCCCATGCCCTTCCCTGTTACCCACCCCATGCCCTTCCCTGTTCCCCCACCCCATGCCCTTCCCTGTTCCCCCACCCCATGCCCTTCCCTGTTCCCCCACCCCATGCCCTTCCCTGTTCCCCCACCCCATGCCCTTCCCTGTTACCCCACCCCATGCCCTTCACTGTTCCCCCACCCCATGCCCTTCCCTGTTCCCCCACCCCATGCCCTTCCCTGTTCCCCCACCCCATGCCCTTCCCTGTTCCCCCACCCCATGCCCTTCCCTGTTCCCCCACCCCATGGTCTTCCCTGTTCCCCCACCCCATGCCCTTCACTGTTCCCCCACCCCATGCCCTTCCCTGTTACCCCACCCCATGCCCTTCCCTGTTCCCCCACCCCATGGTCTTCCCTGTTACCCCACCCCATGCCCTTCCCTGTTCCCCCACCCCATGCCCTTCACTGTTCCCCCACCCCATGCCCTTCCCTGTTACCCACCCCATGGTCTTCCCTGTTCCCCCACCCCATGCCCTTCCCTGTTCCCCCACCCCATGCCCTTCACTGTTCCCCCACCCCATGCCCTTCCCTGTTCCCCCACCCCATGCCCTTCACTGTTCCCCCACCCCATGCCCTTCCCTGTTACCCACCCCATGGTCTTCCCTGTTCCCCCACCCCATGCCCTTCCCTGTTCCCCCACCCCATGCCCTTCACTGTTCCCCCACCCCATGCCCTTCCCTGTTCCCCCACCCCATGCCCTTCACTGTTCCCCCACCCCATGCCCTTCCCTGTTCCCCCACCCCATGGTCTTCCCTGTTCCCCCACCAATGAGGTACAGTGTGATGTACCTAATAGACATCAGAGACGGAAAATGAATATTCCATATGGCTTGCATGACCACTTTATTAATTGTATATCAAAATGGTATCAAGATTACACAATAACGAATGTACAAGCCTTCTCCAGAGATCTCGTTGATACGATTACTACCTACTACGACACATGGGTGTGTTGGGGAACAGGTCGTAAGCCTAGCAGAAGTGGGCAACACCTGCCACCACCCAAGTGGGTCCTTGACCCCGTATTTGTTAAAGAACATGAACGAGTAAAGCAACTTGGAGATACGTACAAACGAACCAAAGCACAAGGTGACCTGCATGCATTTCTAGTTGCAAATAGAGAGGTGAGAGACATGAGCAACGTCATACGTAATAAACATTGGGAAGAGTTCCTACAAAGTATAAATGAGCAAACAACACTTGTTGAAGTTTGGGAAAAGATACGAAAAATCTCTAGAAGCAGCCCAACCAAACCGCTGCACCACAGCCCACTAGAACAAGCAAACATTCTCCTTGATCAATGGGCAATAACATCGAGCTACGACTCACTCCCAATTAACATACAGCACAAACTTAATGACACATGCCCCAACAGACAACGAACCATTAATCTTGCCTGTACAGCTATCGACGTGTCGGACCTTAATGATGTAACTGAATGGTAATTAAATCATGCACTAAAGATGGGAAAATCAACTGCTCCTGGAGAGGATGGTATTACTTACAGTCTACTGAGATTAGTCTCACACGTACCAAGTAATCCACTATTAGTGTTGTACAGAATGAGTTTACGTGAAGGAGTATTACCTGATGCTTGGACAAAGAGTGTCATTGTTCCCATCCCCAAACCACACTCAGATAATTATAGACCCATATCTCTAACATCGTGTGTTTGCAAAGTGCTTGAACGTATTGTTCTTAACCGACTCATGTATCGTATACAGGGGCACCTGTCACCCCAACTGTTTGGATTTATGCCTGGGCTCAATACACAACACTGTTTTGCTGAGCACTTCGCACGTATTGAAGCTTCCCCTCAAACAGTCTTCATCGACCTAGCAGCAGCTTTTGATACAGCAAACAGAGAAATCATACTGGAACAGCTTGCCGAGCTGGGAATACAAGGAAAATTACTGAAATGGATAAAGGGCTATTTGTCTTATCGAACAGCATATGTTTTGTTTAATGGTGTTAAAAGCACAGAGAGCAAACACTTTGAACTGGGAACTCCACAAGGAGGGGTCCTCAGTCCCTTGTTGTTCAACGTTCTGATGCATAAACTTATTAAAGATCTTCCAACTAATAATGAAGACACTGTCATTTGTTATGCTGATGATATATGTTTACAGGCTGCCACCGAGCCTAGAATGCAAGTTCTGCTCGACGCTTTTGCTACTAGAGCTGAGGAATGTGGCCTCCTTATCTCTGTACAGAAAACTCGTGCCCTCATTCCATGTGGTATTCCACCAGTCAATTATCATATAGATGGGCAAGCACTTGAGAACTGCGAGTCTTACAGATACCTTGGTATCCCCATTAACGACCCTGGGTACCTTTCTTCTCTCAAGAGGAGACTTTGGGAGAGATTAAAGCCCTTGCGGGTCCTTGTTGGTGTCAATCATGGACTTAACGTGAGACTTCCTAGACTGTTTTATGTATCATTTATACGCTCTGTGATTGACTACAATGCTCTACATCTCACACTGTATACTGACAAAGAGCTGAAATCTCTTGAAACCTTGCAAAATGAAGCTATGCGTCTCATCCTTGGGGCTCCAAAGTCCACGAGAATAGTTAATATGAGAGCAGAGTTAAAATTACCTACCATAAGTGAGAGAATTTTGTCTATTAGCACAGTTTTCGGCGTGAAGGCATTGAGTAGATCTAGGCAACACATGAAGTTTCAAGCTAAACTTTCTAATATGCTGCACTCACCTGAGGTCTATAGAGGAAGAACGAAATCTGATTATGTATATTGGTTCTACAACTTAGCCAACTCCATCAAAATATTAAATATGTACCCAACTCAACTAATGGTTAATCAGCCAATTACTCCATGGGATAACTGGGATCTATCAGTTGATTTTGTAAATGCGCCCAAGAAAGATAGTGTGCACACTACATTATTAAAACAGTTAACACTGAAAAGCATCACTGAAAGTACTCAGAGTATGGGTAAGGATGTGTATCAGTGCTATACCGACGGCTCTGTAGAAGAAGGTGGACGATGTACCGGATGTGCATGTAACATATTTGAACAATCTTCTCTCGTACATACAGCAATGAAGCGCGTCAATGACTGGGCAAGTACATCTCAAACCGAACTTGCAGGCATATACCTTGCCACTGAATTTTTAAAAGACAAAGGCAGTGGACTTATATACTGTGACTCGCAGAGTGCACTCCTGGCACTGAACGCACGTAGTAGTGACACCCAGAAAATAGTCAGTGATATTCGAATGAACGTTTTAGCTGCCAAAGAAAACAGATTTGAGATTAAATTCCAATGGATACCATCACATGTTGGCATCTCAAGGCATGACACTGTTGATATGCTTGCAAAGACAGCCTGCAGAAAACCAGTGGTAGAAATTGATATGGGTGTTTCATTAGCAGTGACAAAGAGAATACTTAAACAAATATCTAATGAAAATCTCACCGACCTAACAAATTCTCAAAGACCTGAAATTTGTAGCATTAAATATTATGATAGATATCGTGAGGAGACATTCACATATGGGACTAATAGAACAAGAACCCGGCAATGTGATGTTATAGTGGCCAGAATACGCCTGGGATATAGACGTATCTGGCAGCTTTCTCAAAACCCAAATGTCGAGTACACAATGTGTCAACTTTGTGAAAGAGAAAACATGCACTCTCTTGAACATTATATTGTAGAATGTCCCATACTGACTGACTTTCGCCCTCCTGGGCTAAGGTATGCTGAACTCTGTAATTACTATATGAGTACTGGAACACTTGATGATATATTGGACTTGTATCCAAGATTGACCATGTAATATATCAATTATACAATGTATATATATGATGTAACTATATAACCTGAGCTTGTAAAAGCACCTTCATCACCTTCAGTGATTAAGTGCTTAATTGCACACTAGTTTCTTTATCAGCTACCTCACCCTTTCAGAGTAAATGAGACAAATGTATGTGAATGCATGTGTGTGTATATATGTATGTATATGTGTGTGTGTGTATGTATATGTATGGGTATAAAGTATATATGGAAGCTGATGAGAATTACATTTCACCTTTGTGAATGTCCATTAATGACACTATGTAAAAGACACATCAAACACTTTATGTAGGGCATACGTAAGTCTGTGTATCTATGTATTTACGTATGTAGGTTAGCTTAGCATTTTAAAAGCACGAATCACCTTCTGTGGTTGAGTGTTCATTAAACCCTTGAACTATATGTTTAACACTTCTCTATCCCTGTCCATGGAGAACAGAAGAAAATGTATATATGCTGGTTAGCATTGTAAATGTGTGGCCACGTCTGTGGTAGAAAAAAAAATCCCCTCTCCCACCCCTTGGCCCCTCTTTATTTCGTATCCCCCACCCCATGCCCCTTCATTTCCCATCCCCATGTCTCCCTGCCCCCTCATCCAATGCCTTTCTTGCTCCCCTGTCCCATACCCTCATTGTCTCCTAATTTCAGACCCCAGCAGCCCCCCCCCCCTATGAGGGAATCTAGATTCCCTCAGCTAGTTTTCCTAGTTTCTAGATTAGGCTAGTCGCTCTAGGGATTCTAGAAACTGAAGCTTTCAAACTAACATATACTTGTGGGGTGTTGAATGAAAGCTTATGTTCAGGACTGTCGGTTGGGACTGGTTAGAGGCCTGTTATTGCTCTGTAGAGAGAATTACAGAAATTTTCCTGTTTCTGTGGAATAGGGAGTTGAGAGTGAAGTGGTGTAGGGTAGGTACTTGACCCTCCCAACGGTTGTACAGGGGGGAGGGACAGAGGGGTGAACGTTGCCCCCCCCCCACCATGTGAGACATTGCGCCAGTCTTTAGGCCTCCCCCTCCTTGTGACATCACGGGACGCCTGAGGGTGGAGGAGGCCTGCGATTGGTTTAGGCACCCCTGCTCCAAGCTGATTTTGGCGCGAACAGCTGTGATTGGAAGCGGCACGAGGGAACAGTGCCGGCTTCGTGCTGATTGGTCAAGACAAAGTAGGGGGGAGATATGGGCATTTGAGTTTCCCTGCCCGCCATATAGTCAGTTTGAATTGGGCGGCAAGCGGAGGAAGAAGTGACTGGTGGAGGTGGCAGGCCTGCCACCTCCACCAGTCACGGCCAAGGATTTACGGAAGGAACAGTCAAAAGCTAAAGAGACAGTTGACAGTGTTCACCCATGAGGCAGCGCCTCATGGAGCCACAGGTGGTTCGAATAACCTGTCTAGTGTTGATGGACAATTGGTGGAATCTGGGCAGTGTAATTGTGGTGAGATTACAGGCCCCTGTGGGACTTTGAATTCCACCCTGTTGGTCCGCCCGGTGGTGACGCCGCCGGCCATTGTCACCCCAGTGTAGAGCAAGTCAGGTTCTGGTTTGATGGAGTTGTTGGTGATTTCCCATCCACGTGTGTATGCCCGGGGGCCACCCCCAGGTTACCCCCAGGCCACCCAGGCCACCCAGACCACCCGCCCGGCCCGGCCCGGCCACCTCGCCCGCCCGCGTGCCGGATACCCCCCCCCCCTCTCAGCTCGGGAGGGGTGCTGTGGGCCACGCGGTGGCCACATGCCTTGGCCACCCCCTTGGGCCACTTGGCCACCCCCTTGGGCCACTTGGCCACCCCCTTGGGCCACTTGGCCACCCCCTTGGGCCACTTGGCCACTTTCCCGGGACAGCCTAGGGCCACATCTTGTCGACTCACGAGGAGCAAGCTAAGTGTTGACAGCCAGAGAGGTAGTGACCTGGGAAATGAGTGAAATGAGGAAAACGTGAGTACAATAGTCAGTGTAACTGTGTCTCAGTATTAGTGGAAATTCCGGTAAAGCTGTGTTGTCCCATAGCCCTGCCAGGCTAGGGAAGCAGCTGAGAGACAGCTGTCTGTAGCACGTCCAGGTGACTGGTAGGGCGATACCTGGAGATAGATGTTGTACACGACCACACTGTAGTTATATATATATATATATATATATATATATATATATATATATATATATATATATATATATATATATATATATATATATATATATATATATATATATATATATATATATGTCGTACCTAGTAGCCAGAACTCACTTCTCAGCCTACTATTCAAGGCCCGATTTGCCTAATAAGCCAAGTTTTCCTGAATTAATATATTTACTATAATTTTTTTCTAATGAAATGATAAAGCAACCCTTTTCTCTATGCATGAGGTCAATTTTTTTTTATTGGAGTTAAAATTAACGTAGATATATGACCGAACCTAACCAACCCTACCTAACCTAACCTAACCTATATTTATAGGTAAGGTTAGGTTAGGTAGCCAAAAAAAGCTAGGTTAGGTTAGGTTAGGTAGGTTAGGTAGACGAAAAAACATTAATTCATGAAAACTTGGCTTATTAGGCAAATCGGGCCTTGAATAGTAGGCTGAGAAGTGCGTTCTGGCTATTAGGTACGACATATATATATATATATATATATGTCGTACCTAGTAGCCAGAACTCACTTCTGAGCCTACTATGCAAGGCCCGATTTGCCTAATAAGCCAAGTTTTCATGAATTATTTGCTTTTCGACTACCTAACCTACCTAACCTAACCTAACCTAACTTTTTCGGCTACCTAACCTAACCTAACCTATAAAGATAGGTTAGGTTAGGTTAGGTAGGGTTGGTAAGGTTCGGTCATATATCTACGTTAATTTTAACTCCAATAAAAAAAAATTGACCTCTTACATAATGAAATGGGTTGCTTTATCATTTCATAAGAAAAAAATTTGAGAAGATATATTAATTCATGAAAACTTGGCTTATTAGGCAAATCGGGCCTTGCATTGTAGGCTGAAAAGTGAGTTCTGGCTACTAGGTACGACATATATATATATATATATATATATATATATATATATATATATATATATATATATGTCGTACCTAATAGCCAGAACGCACTTCTCAGCCTACTATTCAAGGCCCGATTTGCCTAATAAGCCAAGTTTTCATGAATTAATGTTTTTTCGTCTACCTAACCTACCTAACCTAACCTAACCTAGCTTTTTTTGGCTACCTAACCTAACCTTACCTATAAATATAGGTTAGGTTAGGTTAGGTAGGGTTGGTTAGGTTCGGTCATATATCTACGTTAATTTTAACTCCAATAAAAAAAAATTGACCTCATACATAGAGAAAAGGGTTGCTTTATCATTTCATAAGAAAAAAATTATAGTAAATATATTAATTCAGGAAAACTAGGCTTATTAGGCAAATCGGGCCTTGAATAGTAGGCTGAGAAGTGAGTTCTGGCTACTAGGTACGACATATATATATATATATATATATATATATATATATATATATATATATATATATATATATATATAACTACAGTGTGGTTATATATATATATATATATATATATATATATATATATATATATATATATATATATATATATATATATATATATACAAGTGTGTAGACTGACTCGAGTATGTATGAGATTTACCATATAAATGATCCAGTTGTCAATTCTATATAATCGGTCAGACTGGATTAGTGCGATGGAGTACCAGCATGAATAATTATAATCATTATGTTGCAGGGATGTCAGTGGATACCCTGAGGTCTGTGTAGTTAGAGTTACATTTACCTGATGATATAATTTTCATTGATTATGTGAATGCCATTTCTTGTGTTCATTTGCATGCTTTATGTACTGTGTTGTGTGGTGAGTCAGTAGATGTGATGGCTGACTGATTGCCTAGTGATGTCATTAGCATGTGAGGTATGCTGACGGCATCATTATGTTGCAGGTTTGTGCAGTGTTGTTATCAATTTATATGATATTGCTGCCCTGGGAGCTGTGTTGAGGGTTTAAGGGACCTCTAGGATTATTCAGGGGAATTCACAGTACTTAATGAGAGCAGGCAGTTGTTTGGTTAATTGCCTTGCTGAGGTAAGTGTGTGCTCACAGTAGTCTTTTGCAACGGTTGCAAGATAAGGGGGGGCAGTAATATTGGTATACTCTTGTTGTTGCACAACCATGTGTCATTATTGTGTGGGCACAGTAATTAACGAGTTGCAGTAGCCGCAACCGTATGTGGGCAATGCATTTGTGTTGTTGCATGCCATTGTAGTGTGACCTATGTAACACTGGGGTTACGTTGTTTCTTTAAGTTGTGTTGAGGATTTAAGGATTCAGTGAGTTAATAATTGGGGTAATTAACTGGATAAGGGGTGCACACTTATTGTGGAGTGAGTGAGGGCTGTTATGAGAGAGTACAGCGTTGAGCTTGAGTGAGATACGTCTCGGGAGCAATTAATTGTCCATGTGACAACTAATTGACCACTCTAGCTAATTATGTAATTAGCCTTCTCATCATGAATGCACGTAGTGGGAGAGGATCTGTCAGAGTCTGTCAGTATTTGTGGTAACGTAATATGCTCGAGACTAATTACCTTTCTGGGGTATAGCAATTGGTGGCTCATGTTAATTAGTGGAGTAATTAACGTCTGGAGGGCTCAGATGACTCAGTAAAGCGAGGTCATGTAGCTAGCACAAATCGTTGTATTAATCATATCCTGTCTGAGGACAGTGGATTAATGGCACTCAAGTTAATTAGAGGTAATTAACTCCTTTCCCGTGAATTCACAGTGTTTGATGAGACCTGCTTAGGCAGTGCGGAGTGAGACGTATTTATGGATGATTAATTATCGGTCCTGGTGACAGTTAATTAATTGCTCGGAGTTAATTAGGGTAATTAACACTCACTAGTAATTTTTTGACACAGACTGTTGAGAAGCTACCAAGTTAGGGTAGGCTTAGTTAACGTAACTCAATGGGGATGTAATTAGTGGTCCGTTTGACCTTAATTAAGAATTACTCACTGAATACTTGCAAGGAGTCAAGTGTGATGTAATATAAGTTTGAGTTATTGTTAACAAGAGAGACAAGTGTTAAAGATTAACGTAGAGTATCATCATGTTGTTGCCTAGTGGGAGACAATTGTTTGTGATTACCGTAGTACTTTGTTGCTGACTGCTGCGATCAGTCAATTAACGTAATTAATCACTTAAGGCAATTTCTTTTGGTTGTCGTCTGGTGACGAGAGTAGAGTCATCTAGGGATCTGTGGAGCTGTGTCCCAGAATCCCGCCTTGCCTGTCTTTGTTACTGTTTACAACAGTGCAACATCTTGTAGGGAGTTGCAAAGAGTGTTCACACTGGGTTGTGATAGGGGGGGGGGGAGTCACTGTTGGACTACCCGCCTAGTTACGTGGGTCTCTCCTGGGGGGCGGGAGGACCCCTAAGTTTGTGATTATAGTAGCTGTCAGGGAAACCGTGACACTATAGATTGCATGCTTTTTTTTTTTTTTTTTTGAGATATATACAAGAGTTGTTACATTCTTGTACAGCCACTAGTACGCGTAGCGTTTCGGGCAAGTCCTTAATCCTACGGTCTCTGGAATACGATCCCCTGCCGCGAAGAATCGTTTTTTCATCCAAGTACACATTTTACTGTTGCGTTAAACAGAGGCTACAGTTAAGGAATTGCGCCCAGTGAATCCTCCCCGGCCAGGATACGAACCCATGACATAGCGCTCGCGGAACGCCAGGCGAGTGTCTTACCACTACACCACGGAGACTGCTTGTGTCTCCAGTAGGCATCATTGTTCAGTTAGTTCACTTGTCAGCCCGAAGTGTCAGCAGGATGGAGCCTGCTGTCATTTCTCAAGGGGCTGTTGAATAGCTGTGTTGCAATTGCCACTTGATGTACAATAACGTAACCATTCGCTGTGGTGTAACTTAGTCTGTGATATTTTTCTTTGATTTGCAATATTGCATCATCAGTGGGCACACCTGTGTTCAGGTTAGTTCAGTATGCAGCCTCACAGCAAGGGTTGCTATTTAGCTGTTTGTTATCGTGCCACTGGATGGACATTAACGTAACGTAAACTCGGTAATGTAGTAGTTAGTCTCTTGTTATTAATAAATTGTTATGTTAGAGAAAACGGTCTTTGATGTCAACCCTTCAACCATATTATTCCACCATATTTCTGCATATTACGATTAAATGTTGATGTCATCTTGATATGACGGCTGTTCTTGGGAATTCGAATTCCAATTCATAGCGCCACTTCAAATATAAATATTTGATTGTGAGAACCCGTCGGTTACCCTTTATTAGTTTTAACGTCCTGTTTAACTAGGAGGAGCCAGCGGCCTATTGTGGACAGGTTTTCACCCCTGGTGGTGGAGGCCTGGCGGTTTGCTCCCACTTTTCCTTTTTCTATTGGACTCATGCTTAACTGCCGTGAGCAGCCTTTAAACTTGTAGTCCACCTCCTAAGGGAGGTAAGTGTAGAAAAAAAACTCACACCCCCCCACATCCCAAACCCTTCCAGCTCCTTAATATTCCAGACCCTCTCAGCCTTCCTTCCTAGACCCTCCATGCCCTCCCATCACAGACCCTCCATGCCCTCCCGTCACAGACCCTCCATGCCCTCCCGTCACAGACCCTCCATGCCCTCCCATCACAGACCCTCCATGCCCTCCAATCCCAGGGGCATCGAAGGTAACTCAGACTGAACAGAAGAGAGTCAGCTTTAAAGTAATGTACTCAAACATAGATGGGATTACAAACAATGCAAGTGAACAAGAGCACAATAGAAAATCCCGGAAATAATAGCACATACGGCAACAAAACTCTCATATATCATAACGGCTGCAGTGTTTCCCTCCATGACCACACTGTAATAAGAAAAGAGAGTGAAGGAAGGGGAGGAGATAGAGGGATAAGAAAAGAATGGAGTTTCGAGGTGATGGTTTTCCTGGGCTTCAAGGGATTCAGAGACTACACAACAGGCACCATGGCGATAGGAGGACCAAGAGTAGTTCTAGCAGTGATATATAACCCTCCACCAAATGACAGAAGACCTAGGCAGGAGTTTGTCAGACAACATGGCAGTAAATACTATCATTTAGAGGGCAGACTTTTTTCGCCTGTTGAAGTTGATCTTATTTGCTTATCATGGGAGATTTCAACCATGAAATATAGACAGAGAAAACATGGAACTGCATGGAGGTGAAGAAACATGGAGAGCTAAACTACAGGATGTGGCAACAAGAAACTTTTTAAACCAGAATATCAGGGGACCCACAAGAATGAGAATCAATAATTAACCAGCTTAACTTGACCTGATATTCACTCTGAACGACTCGGACACAAGGGAAGTTACCGTCGAAGATCCCTTGGTAATGAACAATCACAGTGTACCGATATTTGAGTATATGGTAGAGGTAGGGAAGGGATCAGAAAATAAAAGGCTGGCATTCCGAAAGGGAAGCTACGAGGAGATAAGAACATTCCTAACAGATATAAGATGGGTAACAAAGCTCAGAGGAAAGATGTCCCACGACATGATGGACTACATCACGCAGAAGTGGAACGAGGCAGCAGACAAGTTTGTCCCAGTCCCAAAGAAAGAAACTAAATGCAAATGAGGAATCCATGGTTTAATCAGTTTATCAGGGATGTAAGATGGCAAAGCCACTATGTAGTAGGGCATGAAGAAACTATATAAATAATAGGACACCAGAGAGCAGAGAAATATACCAGAGTGCCAGGAATGAGTACTTCAGGGTGAGAAGAGGAGAGGCAGAAAGACCGTACGAAAATGACATAGCAAGCAAGGCAAAGACTCAACCCAAGTTGATGCACAGCCGCAGCTGAAGGAAAAAACAATGAAGAAAGAAGTAATGACACTGAGGACAAGGGCAGACAGGTTCACTACAAATGACATAGAGGTGTGTGAGGAACTCAATAATAAATTCCAGGAGGTCTTCACCTTAGAGCAAGGACAAGTACCAGAGGTAAAAGAGGGAATACCTAACCAGGCACCACTTTAGGAGATTGTAATTACCAGTGGGGAGGGGAGGAAGCATTTGCTTGAATTGGATATGGCAAAGGCTGTAGGCCTTGATGGAATCTCACCATGGATACTAAAAGAAGGAGCAGAAGCACTGTGTCAACCAATTTTAATGGTGTATAGCAAATTACTGGAAAAAGGAGAACTGTCATAAATTTGGAAGATGGCTATTGTAGTTCCAATATACAAGAAGGGAGAAAGGAGGTACTGAATTACAGGCTGATGTTCCTAACTTGAATACCATGCAAGGTGATGTAGAAGATTGTGTTAAAAAAAACTAGTAGAACGTCTGGAGTGAAATAATTTTTTAACACATCATCAGCATGGGTTCAGGGATGGCAAATCTTGCCTCACAGGATTATTTGAATTCTATGACCAGGCGATAAAAATTAGGCAAGAAAGAGAAGGGTGTGCTACTGCATATTTTTGGACTGCCAGAAAGCCTTTGACATGGTTCCCCATAGGAGACTAGAGCACAAGCTGGAAATGCAGGCAGGGGTAAAAGGGAAGGTACTCCAATGGCTATGGGCAGTAGTGCAATGCTGCTGGAGCTCCGACACCTCTGCAAGTGGATGATGGATGGGGAAAAAGAGGATGAGGGAAAAGGGAGATGATGGCTTGTGGGTGATGGTTGATCATGGCAGGAAAATCCTGCCCTGTATTGCATCCCTAATTAGTTAAACATGTTATGATATGTCTTCGTATTTTTAAAGATTCAATAATATTTAAATGTATATATATTTCAAAAGTAAACAGGATGAATTGTACTGGTAGGAATCTGGAAACAATTCCCGACGCAGGTGAAGGCTTCCTGTCCATTTATGCCAGACAAACGGTATGAGACAAAGTTGCCAACCTACCTCTTTGGATTCTAATATTCAGCGATAATGTTCATGGCTTTAGCAGTAGCTCATTAGACAGGTATTCTTTATAATTCATACAATAGTATAATTTAGTATATTTTACTAGGCAGGTAAAACGACAAAACTGCTACACACAACTTTACATAATTTAGTGGTTCTGGCGTCGTGTAAAATACTGAGTTGGCAACTCTGCTTGTGTGTTTCAGGGGCATTAGTGATATGGTGGCTGGTGGTCCCTAGATTTCTCTCTAATACAGAAGCATTAATTCTCACAAACAACCCCATCATGGCTTCTATGCCAACAATATTGACTCCCCTTTTATCGTAAACAAAATGAAGAGTGTAAGAAGAATAATGTACAGGAGACTGATAATGATAAATGAAAGTGGCAAAAGTTATGTTTCGACTGCTTCTAGTTCAAATTTTCAAAATTGATCCACGTGCAATTCAGAAAGTAATGGAGCTTTGAAGTCTAACTTGTATCCTTGTTTAGGTGTTTGGATTGAAGAAATGTGGAAGGAAAAAGGAAAACTATCCATGGTTACTCTTCAGGGATGATAAACATGGGCGTAATGTATGTGCAAATAAAAGCAATGTAACACTTTTTACTTTTACAGAGTTTAAGACGTGTGAAGTATATAGAAACAGGATAGCAAATGACAGGCTTTTGTCAGGCCCGCCAGAGCTCCGGCACCTATAAAATTGGCATTGCACCCCTGGATAAGGGAATACCTAGGCAACAGAAGACAGTGAGTCACTGTGAGAGGTGAGGTTATAGTGTGGCGAGATATCATTGGTAGAGTCCCGAAGGGGTCTGTCCTTGGACCTATTCTGTTTCTGATATATATAAATGATCTCCCAGAGGGAATAGACTCGTTCCACTCAATATTTGCTGATGATACAAAAATTCTGAGGAGGATCAAGACCGAAGATAGCAGAGGCTGCAAGATGACCTAGATAAACTGAAGGAACGATCCAACAAATAGCAAGTAAATCACAACAAACCCAAGTAAATATAGGGCGATGAAAGTAGATGGAAGGAACTGGTGATCAGACACAAGGTACCGAATGGGAGACGAAGTCCTTCATGAAACGGACAGAGGAAAGATCTAGGAGTTGATATCTCACCGAACCTATCTCCTGAATCCCTCATCACAAGAATAACATCAGTGGCGCATGCAAGATTAGGTAACATCAGAACTACCATCAGATACTTTTGTAAGGAATCATTTAGAACCTTGTATAACACACATGTAAGACGGATAATGGATTATGAGGATCCAGCGTGATGTCCATACCTAGTTAAACACAAAACGAAGTTTGAAAAAGTTCAGAGGTATGCCACCAGGCTAGTCCTCGAGCTGAGTGGTATGAGCTACGAGGAAAGAATAATGGAGCTAAGCCAATCGACACTGGAAGACAGAAGAGTTAGGGGAGACATGATTACCACCTTTCAAATTATCAGAGCAATTGACAGGGTTGACAAAACAATATTTAGCATGGGTGGTTCTTGAACAAGGGGACACAGGTGGAAACTTTTAGGTTAGAATGAACTTTTTCAGTGTCAGAGTAGTTAACAGATGAAATTCCTTAGGCAGTGATGTGGTGGAGGCTGACTCCATACACAGTTTCAAATGAATATGTGATAGAGCCCAGTAGGCTCAGGAACCTCTACACCAGTTGATTGACAGTTGAGAGGCGGGACCAAAGACCTGAAGCTCAACCCCCGCAAGTACAACAAGGCGAGTACACACACATACTCGTGTTCCTATACTGACCTTTCTTATGGAAGGAGATATAGTCAATTGTGGGAGGCGAGGCCGGGTTGAAGATGGAGGAGCCGTTGTGGCAGTGTTGTAGGAGCGCCCAACACAGGGTGGAGAAGCCCGGGTCCCTGCAGGAGCCCCCAGGGCCGCCCATCACCAGCCTGGGCGACACATCCTCCAGCCCAGCCCGGCACGCGTCGTAGTAATTAAGAAAACCTGTGCCAGTGATGATACAAACACAGTGCAAAGTAGATATTAATAAAATGATTTGTTTAATTAACTTAACCATATTCCAACGTTAATGAACATAATGTATATAGCGGTGGGAAAACAATGTATTCACTATTCACACGGTGGACATTAATTTGTATATATATTCCATAAGTACAAAATATCCAAAATATTTTCTATACTGCCGCACACCAGCGAACGGCTTATTTCCTTGTGACAGTGAGAAGAGGAAGACTAAACGTTAATATCTATGACACAAACAGTTCCTCAGTTTACATAGTGTGGGAACCGACCTGTGAGATTTATATTTATTTAATTTATATGAATTTATATTTACGTTAATTTATATACTTCGATAGCAATTTGTATAATGATAAGTGGACTGTATTTCTGCAATAATCTCAATCTCACAAATCGATCCTCTACACATTAGGGGGGGTTATTAAATTAATATATATGCAGCCAATCAAACTACAGTAATAGCTACATACATTGATGAGGTTCCTTATCTTATAGTACAGCAGGTTAGTCCACCAGGTATAACTAGGGTGTAGACACCAAATTATCCTCTTTGAGGTAGCTTCCATATCACCCAGTAACTGGTGCACAAACTCTTCCTCGTCTTGACCTGTCAAAAGGGCGCTAACTGTGAAGCCAGAATCCTATATATGACAAGTATATCAGAGAAAACACTATACAGTACATGGAACATGAAGACCTGGCTTAATTACCTTTAGTTTGAGGCGATTTCGCGATCTAACCGGATCACCCTATATCCTGACATTAATGGCCATAAATGAATGATAAACGGGTTTCGGATAGACACTTAACTTGATATGTAGACAGCGTGTTGAAAAATGGTACACCTTTGGTTTCCATAACACTACGTCCAAGTAAATTTAACAGGAGCCGAATTTGCTCCCGTGTGAGCCTCTGGTCTCAATAACAATGGTTGTTTAACACTCCATACTATTGACGTTACTGGCCGACATTGTCCAGAATGATAGGAGCCGAATTTGCTCCACACGTCTCGGAGGTGACACAACAATGGCTGCCCTCCTTCCCCACTGACGCCTGGCCTACTTTGTCCAGATTTCAGAAAGTGATAGAAGGGTCACATTTACTCTACTTTAATATTGATAATTAAGCTAATTTATATAAGATGTTTTTATGATGGTAAAGTCCAAAGACTAATGTATTTAAGAATAATTCCCAGCAGAATAGCTGGTGAATTATAATAGTATGTGGTGATGATATCCCGTTTTCTATAGACGGTAATTCCACTACAAGTTACGTTTTCTATGGGTAACTTGTTTATAATACAGCTATTATCTGTATGATTATTAAATGGTGTCGGATTTTCCGACATAATTCCCCAGGGGCTGCTCACGGGTCGAAGTCCTAATTAGAACAGACGAACACCGATACTCCTCCTTCGAATTATTACATTAATTTGATGTTAGTAGTTAGTAATCACACATTTGTGCGTCTGTTCGTACAGGACGGATGTCCCGTACTAGAGTTGCAGGGGTTAGAAGTCTAATGCGATTTCATTTCCCTGTCAACTCTTGAAAGGCTAATATTCAAGCCTTATTACATATTATTTAACCCAGAAGACTGGATGTGATCAAGTACTACAGTCAAGTATGATTCAGGGACTGCAGTGAGATCAGTGACATTAGATATAACTTGAAGTTTGTTCAAGTAACTGGTCACTGATATATAAACACTGAGGCCCATGGAATACATCTTGATTAAATAATAAATGTATCAAATCAGTCATCAGATTTATTGGGGTTTAATTTAGTTAATTGATTCAGAAGATTGAATAGCTCATCATTAAAGTAAAGTATGGTTCTGAGACTGCAGTGGGATCAGTGACATTGGTCGCAGTGACTTGTAGCTGTTTTAGGCTACTGTTCACTGATTTGCCACTGAGGCCTCATGAACTCATCTCCAGCTTCAAATGATGATACTAACATCAACTTCTGTTGGTATAGTCAGCTGTAATCTCCTTCGTATAATGCTACTGGAGAAATATAATCAGCTGACAAATTTAGATTTCTATTGGTATTGTTTATCTGCAGGCATAGGTCTCCTCAGGCTTGATACTGGGCCTGAGAGTAATTTACCTCCTGCAGAGTTTAACATGGTTATGCCCTGATATTTAGTAGGGCTACCAATGAATTGATGGTAGTAGTCTGTCCCCACAAGGACAGCCATTTGGCATTTGATTTGCTCAAATTTACCTGCAGCTGCTTGATAATAGCTTTCCAGGTCAGCATAATCAACTTGAGATTGTTGTGACAAACCTTCACATTTCTTGATCTGTCTTGTTAAGTGGCCTTTAAGACCTGCAAGGGTTCTTTTCATTCTCCCTGCATTATCCATCCTGGCTAGTTGGTGAAGCCTTGTGGGGCTTGTATTTGGGCTGCTCATAATACTGAACAAGCACTGATGGTAGCCTAGGGTTAAATTCTGCACTCACTAGGCAATAATCCTACCTCTACTAGAGGTTAGCACTTAAATTAATACACATTATATATATACAATCATACACACTAATGATTTGAGTGATAAACCAGTGTCACTGGAAGTACCTTTAGGTTAGCTCTTCTATATCACCCTAGGATGGTAGAGACACTAATTAATCACTCAAAGGTGTAATGATCATAAGTAATTTATTATATATACAACTCAACTCGAGTTGATAAAAATTACACCCAAAATAGGGTCTGGACCATTCATTAATGGTGTTAGGTTATTCAATATAGTACAACTGACTATGGTAATAATGGGACTAGGATGAGCAATAATAGTTCAACTAGTCAATGGTAAATATCCTACCCTGTTGTGGGTTGGCAATTAGTAAATATTATACTGTGATCACTAGTGCAATATATATTAAATAATTCTCTATTTTGGAGAAATAATATACACAATTATTGATAATAGCCTCTGAATTAGCCTCTATGAAACTTCTAATATTATCTAGAAGTATTAAATATTATTAGTGACCTCGCGAAATAAAGTCCACAAAATTCGTAGATAATCTCTCGCGAAATGTAACACCACGAAATCCGTGAACAATCTCGCGAAGACACAGTCACTAATTTGGCTGGATTCTATATTAGCGCTGTCATTTCACGAAATAACACGCCACCAAATATCTGTGGGTGTGCATGAAACCGCTGACGAAGCTGAACTGGGCTGAGGGAGGCTCCTGAGCTCCCTCGAGGCTACGCTGCCGTCTTGAGTGCTGGCTTTGTTTAAATAACACTGCACTAGTATATTTAATGAATCCACTGGTTAACTGGTTCATCCGGTACTAAGATGACCAAATGTGGGTTCATAGGACCGAATATTCCGGTTCCGAAGGTCCAAATAATTCGGTTTCGAAGGACCAAATAATGTGGGAACCGACCTGTGAGATTTATATTTATTTAATTTATATGAATTTATATTTACGTTAATTTATATACTTCGATAGCAATTTGTATAATGATAAGTGGACTGTATTTCTGCAATAATCTCAATCTCACAAATCGATCCTCTACACATTAGGGGGGGTTATTAAATTAATATATATGCAGCCAATCAAACTACAGTAATAGCTACATACATTGATGAGGTTCCTTATCTTATAGTACAGCAGGTTAGTCCACCAGGTATAACTAGGGTGTAGACACCAAATTATCCTCTTTGAGGTAGCTTCCATATCACCCAGTAACTGGTGCACAAACTCTTCCTCGTCTTGACCTGTCAAAAGGGCGCTAACTGTGAAGCCAGAATCCTATATATGACAAGTATATCAGAGAAAACACTATACAGTACATGGAACATGAAGACCTGGCTTAATTACCTTTAGTTTGAGGCGATTTCGCGATCTAACCGGGTCACCCTATATCCTGACATTAATGGCCATAAATGAATGATAAACGGGTTTCGGATAGACACTTAACTTGATATGTAGACAGCGTGTTGAAAAATGGTACACCTTTGGTTTCCATAACACTACGTCCAAGTAAATTTAACAGGAGCCGAATTTGCTCCCGTGTGAGCCTCTGGTCTCAATAACAATGGTTGTTTAACACTCCATACTATTGACGTTACTGGCCGACATTGTCCAGAATGATAGGAGCCGAATTTGCTCCACACGTCTCGGAGGTGACACAACAATGGCTGCCCTCCTTCCCCACTGACGCCTGGCCTACTTTGTCCAGATTTCAGAAAGTGATAGAAGGGTCACATTTACTCTACTTTAATATTGATAATTAAGTTAATTTATATAAGATGTTTTTATGATGGTAAAGTCCAAAGACTAATGTATTTAAGAATAATTCCCAGCAGAATAGCTGGTGAATTATAATAGTATGTGGTGATGATATCCCGTTTTCTATAGACGGTAATTCCACTACAAGTTACGTTTTCTATGGGTAACTTGTTTATAATACAGCTATTATCTGTATGATTATTAAATGGTGTCGGATTTTCCGACACATAGGTAGAGATAATCAATTAGAATAATAGGGGTTGAGAACATATCAGCTACTCAACCTTGAACGGTGAAGTTTAGGTTGTCAAAGTCGTGGTGGTCGGGTTCATTCCAGGTCTCCCAGAGCCAGGAGGTCACCCACGGCAGCCCGTAGCGACCTGACCCGAGCCATCCCAGGTCACCACCACGACCACCCCAGGTCATCCCAAGTCACCACAGGTCACCACAACAATGAGAAAAACAGTTACATAATGTTGCCGCTGTAGTCACCAAAATATCGAAGCATACCTAAGATACATAATGAAGAAATGTTTAAATATTTTATTAAATCTGATTTACTACCAGAAATTTGGGTTAAATATACCAAGAATGTTTACGTTAGTGCAGACACTTTACTAATACTTCATATATGTATAATGTTTAGCGTTAAGATTATGGGGATCCAGAATATTAACACATTACTTGCTGCTATAAAAACTTTGCCTGTTACCCAGAGCATGGCTATGGGGTCCTAAATAATGTAGACTAAACAGGAACACTTTAACAAATACAAAGAGCAAGGTAATGCTACCAATATATCTGGTGGCAGTGTGAGCGACGAGTCTCCTCCACCAGACCACCTGAGTGTGGTTTTCCAGGTCAGTGAAGAGTCCGCCCGGGTTGCCCATGAGCTCGAAGCCTGGTCGTAGCTGGTAGTGGTGCAGGTGGTCCAGCAGGCGGTCCAGCTGGCTGAAGTTGTACCTTGGTATACCCTTCTCAATGCTGAAATAAAATGTTTTATGTCAGATTACAGAATATACTGAGAATAAGGGGGCAAATCAAACGGAAAAAATCGAATCTTTTTGAAAAATTTATAAAAATACTACAACGTTCTGGCAACACTTTGGCGCAAACCCGATAATGTTATGATATAAATTAAAGTATTTATGGTATATTTCCATGCGTAATTGTGCAAAATCCGGTGCCCCGCGGCTGTGGCGCGCCAAGAGTATTGCGTCGTACGTTCTAAATGTCAATTTTTTCGTAATAACGTCGTAAATATCGATGTATGCATAAGGAGTAAATATACACTCATTGGCAACCTTCTCATCCCTTGCTGAGCTATAGGGGAGGTCCCAACCCCCAGTCACCTCGTGTGTCTGATAGAGTGCGGACATGTTCTGATGCGCGCTCCATTTTCGTTCCTGTAATTGCTCATTTTTGCGTCTACTGCACAAACTCTTATAAAGATATAGTGCCAGAAGATAAGAGCAGCAAATCTGGCAGTAGGTCGCCGTCTTTATCAGTAAAAGAAAGCCGCTTTAGCGCGAAGAGTAATATCCAGTGAGAGATTTTAGCGCACCACACCTCAACCTTCCTCTCACACCACCTCAACACCTTCCTCAACCCTCCTAGACCCTCCTCACACACCTTCCTAGACCTCCCTCCCTCCAACAAGCCGAGACAGGCTCCTGAGGAAGGTGATCCAGCAATCATGCAGGTGCCTACTAGTGCCCAATGCAGTGCCACCTTGAGGACCCACAATTCGGACCAATGTCAATAGGTTAGTATGTTTTAGTGTTATAATTTGGTATTTTGTAATAATTGTAATATGTATGTGCAGGATATATATATGTATATTTTTTTTTTTTTTTTTTTTCAATTTTTTTTTTCGTTTGTTATCAGGGGATGTGCATGGAACTTGCACACCTTGCTCAATGGATGCCTATCTGCAAGGGTGCCAATTATGAACGAAATAGGTCAATGTCAAACTCGGCTACAGGTGGCCGAACTTTGATCTTATTTTACTCAGGTAAGTAATTTACAACTTCAAGGTGTTTCTCAGCTTTCATTTATTAATCAATTTACATGCAAATTACACCTTATATGTAGAGTTTGTGCTTCTACAAAAGTGTTGAGACATTTTAGTCCAAAGTCCATTTGTTGATTTTATAAAAATTTATAAACATCATATATTGCATATTTTTGGAAGGGTAACTTTGAATAATTATATTATTGCACTAAACACTTTTTGGCTAAAACCCCAATTATAAATCCTTTATTACATGCTAATGTGATATCTGAGTGTTATAGAAATGATTTTAGTTGACACATGTGTTCCCTGCAACTTTTTGAAAATGTTGAAAATTCGTTGCATAATACGTTCTGTATTTTTTTCTCCTTTTCTGTTTAGGGTGTGATGCTGAAACTTAAACCAATTGCAGCCCTTTCTATAACCATTTCATGATTAAATTAAAAAAAAAAAATAGGAACATTTTTTATTTTCCGTGATTAGAGCCCCTAAGTCACATTACCGTATATGAAACAAGTAACACAACCCACACAGATATCATTTAATGGAAGGCTGATGAAAATTCACCCCACGTATGTTACCCATGGGTTGAGACCCGTGCATTCTTTTATATTCTTTCAACTGGGAGTTGACCCCATCCTGCAGCTGCGGCCCCTGAGGCAACACTCTTCTTAGGTGGCGGTACGGGTGAGGGGGGGGGGGGGGGTTGAACTGGAGGCTCAGTGTGGCTTCCTGAACCAGTCAGCTCGTCTGCTAAGCTCGCTAAGTTGGACATCGAGGCAAGTGAGCATTGTCGGGTTAGTATCTTTAACGGTCCATGGGACCGTTATCGTGCATCATATTCAGCCCCTCAGTGGTTACCCCGCGTATACTGTTCTGGTTACTCCCCTGAGGCTGCTTGCCCCTGTTCTTATGCCTTCCCTTGTTGGGTTTCGTGGTAGGTGGGGATGCGAGGTGTTTATGTTATTTGTAAGTTCCCTTCTGTCCATGTTTACTTGCTCAGACGCGTGAGGTGGGCGACCAGATCCCCAGGTAGGACCGTGTTGGATAATCGGGCTCCATAGCTCCGGCTGTGGTAGGCTAAGATCAGGCTTTTCAGGTCCAGGACGGACCGAAACGTCGTCGTCCCTTCACTTTCTAGTGTATGGTTTGGTCAACATATTTCAGCCATGTTACTGTGACTCCTCGTCTGCATCAGGCTTTGATTACTCCTTCAGACCTATCCCTTCCCAAAGTTACTATGGCGTCTTTGGCCCACTCCTTCCGGGTGGCTCGAGGTGACGCACTCGCCGTCCGGATCCTACGCTTCCTGCAGCGACAACAATCCTTCTTCCACCCCATCTTGAGATGGGGGGACGGTACTCAAAGACCGCCATGAGGTTATTGAGTATATTCTCGAGGCTCAGGGTCATCCTGCACTCCAGGTTAACACATTCACTCGGCCGCCTCATGGTCATCGTCCTCTTCATGTCGTCAAGATCACCAAAGTCACCAACCCACAGTTGTCATCAGTAATTCTTGCTGGTGTCAAGTGCTCCGTTCACGAATACGTTCCTTCTCCGGCTCTCTGTAATAGGTATTGTAAGTTCAGGCCTTGAGCCTCAAAATATTGCAGTGGGGGTTTCCTTTGCCGCTTGTGTGGCTCTAAGGCCATTCTAATACAAGGTGATGCTTACCCAATTATTTTGTGTCCAAGTCTTCATTATAAGTTTGAACAAGCCATCCTCCACCTTCGACATAGAGATCACATTTCTTTCCCAGAAGCAAGAATTTATGTCCGCCGTCTTTCCTCTTTTTCTGGTATGATATATGTGGTATACAAAGTTCTGAATGATTCTTTACACAAGTTTCTGAATGCCGTTCGTATGTTGGCCAGCCTGGCATATGCCGCTGATGTTATCCGCTTGATATGTGCTGCAGGAGACAGGTCTGGCGTGATATCAACCCCCAAGTCTTTTTCCTTCTCTGACTCCTGAAGAATTTCCTCTCCCAGATGATACCTTGTATCTGGCCTCCTGCTCCCTACACCTATCTTCATTACATTACATTTGGTTGGGTTAAACTCTAACAACCATTTGTTCGACCATTCCTTCAGCTTGTCTAGGTCTTCTTGAAGCCTCAAACAGTCCTCTTCTGTTTTAATCCTTCTCATAATTTTAGCATCGTCTGCAAACATTGAGAGAAATGAATCGATACCCTCAGGGAGATCATTTACATATATCAGAAACAAGATAGGACCGAGTACAGAGCCCTGTAGGACTCCAATGGTGACTTCACGCCAATCGGAGGTCTCACCCCTCACCGTAACTCTCTGCTTCCTATTGCTTAGATACTCCCTTATCCACTGGAGCACCTTACCAGCTACACCTGCCTATCTCTCCAGCTTATGTACCAGTGTGTGTGTGTGTGTGTGTGTGTGTGTGCGTGTGCGTGTGCGTGTGTGTGTGTGTGTGTGTGTGTGTGTGTGTGTGTGTGTGTGTGTGTGTGTGTGTGTGTGTGTGTGTGTGTGTTCTCACCTAGTTGTACTCACCTAGTTGTGTCTGCAGGATCGAGCATTGACTCTTGGATCCCTTCTTTCGAGCATCGGTTGTTTACAGCAATGACTCCTGTCCCATTTCCCTATCATACCTGGTTTTAAAATTATGAATAGTATATGCTTCCACAACCTGTTCCTGAAGTGCATTACATTTTCCCACTACTCTCACGCTAAAAGAAAACTTCCTAACATCCCTGTGACTCATCTGAGTTTCAAGCTTCCACCCATGTCAACCCGTTCTGTTACTATTCCGTGTGAACATTTCGTCTATGTCCACTCTGTCAATCCCTCTGAGTATCTTATACGTTCCTATCATGTCCCCCCTCTCCCTTCTTTTTTCTAGTGTCGTAAGGCTCCCTCAGGCGCTCCTCATACCCCATCCCTCGTAGCTCTGGGACGAGTCTCGTTGCAAACCTCTGAACCTTTTCCAGTTTCATTATATGCTTCTTCAGATTGGGACTCCATGATGAGGCGGCATACTCTAAGACTGGCCTCACGTAGGCAGTGTAAAGCGCCCTAAATGCCTCCTTACTTAGGTTTCTGAATGATGTTCTAACTTTTGCCAGTGTAGAGTACGCTGCTGTCGTTATCCTATTTATATGTGCCTCAGGAGATAGATTAGGTGTTACGTCCACACCCAGGTCTCTTTCACACGTCGTTACAGGTAGGCTGTTCCCCTTCATTGTGTACTGTCCCTTTGGTCTCCTATCTCCTAGTCCCATTTCCATAACTTTCCATACTTACTCGTGTTGAATTCCAGTAGCCATTTCTCTGACCATGTCTGCAACCTGTTCAGGTCCTCTTGGAGGATCCTGCAATCCTCATCTGTCACAACTTGATACCTGGTTGATACCTGGTTGATGGGGTTCTGGGAGTTCTTCTACTCCCCAAGCCCGGACCGAGGCCAGGCTCGACTTGTGAGAGTTTGGTCCACCAGGCTGTTGCTTGGAGCGGCCCGCAGGGCCACGTACCCACCACAGCCCGGCTGATCCGGAACTTCTCTTAGAAAACCGTCCAGTTTTCTCTTGAAGATGTCCACGGTTGTTCCGGCAATATTTCTTATGCTCGCTGGGAGGACGTTGAACAACCGCGGACCCCTGATGTTTATACAGTGCTCTCTGATTGTGCCTATGGCACCTCTGCTCTTCACAGGTTCAATCTTGCATTTTCTTCCATATCGTTCACTCCAGTACGTTGTTATTTTATTGTGTAGATTTGGGACCTGACCCTCCAGTATTTTCCATGTGTATATTATTTGGTATCTCTCTCGTCTCCTTTCTAGAGAGTACATTTGGAGAGCTTTGAGACGATCCCAATAATTTAGGTGTTTTATCGCGTCTATGCGTGCCGTATATGTTCTCTGTATTCCCTCTATTTCAGCAATCTCTCCTGCTCTGAAGGGGGAAGTGAGTACTGAGCAGTACTCGAGACGGGACAACACAAGTGACTTGAAGAGTACAACTATTGTGATGGGATCCCTGGATTTGAAAGTTCTCGTAATCCATCCGATCATTTTTCTGGCTGACGCGATATTTGCTTGGTTATGCTCCCTAAACGTTAGAACTCTTCTCATCAACTTTGCGTCATCCGCAAACATCGACATGTAGGACTCTACGCCTGTAAACATGTCGTTAACATATACAAGAAACAGAATTGGTCCCAGCACCGATCCTTGTGGTACTCCACTTGTTACTGTTCGCCAGTCCGACTTCTCGCCCCTTACCGTAACTCTTTGGCTCCTTCCTGTTAGGTAGTTCCTTATTCATGCTAGGACCTTTCCCCCCACCCCCGCCTGCCTCTCGAGCTTGAACAGCAGTCTCATGTGCGGTAATGTATCAAAGGCTTTTTGGCAGTCCAGAAATATGCAGTCTGCCCAACCATCTCTGTCCTGTCTTATCCTCGTTATTTTATCATAGAACTCCAAAAGGTTTGTTAGGCACGATTTCCCTGTCCAGAACCCATGTTGATGTTTGTTCACAAACCCAATGTTCTCCAGGTGTGTGTGTGTGTGTGTGTGTGTGTGTGTGTGTGTGTGTGTGTGTGTGTGTGTGTGTGCTTGTGTGTGTGTGTGTGTGTGTGTGTGTGTGTGTGTGTGTGTGTGTGTGTGTGTGTGTGTGTGTGTGTGTGTGTGTGAGTGTGTGTGGGTGGGTGTGTGTGTGTGTGTGTGTGTGTGTGTGTGTGTGTGTGTGTGTGTGTGTGTGTGTGTGTGTGTGTGTGTGGGTGGGTGTGTGTGGGTGTGTGCACTCACCAGTTGTACTCACCTAGTTGTGCTTGCGGGGGCTGAGCTCTGGCTCTCTTTGGTCCCGCCTCTCAACCGTCAATCAACAGGTGTACAAGTTCCTGAGCCTATTAGGCTCTATCATAACTACACTTGAAACTGTATGGAGTCAGCCTCCACCACATCACTTCCTAATGCATTCCATTTGTCAACCACTCTGACACTAAAAAAGTTCTTTCTAATATCTTTGTGGCTCATTTGGGCACTCAGTTTCCACCTGTGTCCCTTAGTGCGTGTGCCCCTTGTGTTAAATAGCCTGTCCTTATCAACCCTGTCGATTCCCTTGATAATCATGTCCCCCCTAGCTCTTCTGTCTTCCAACGAAGTGAGGTTTAATTCCCGTAGTCTCTCCTCGTAGCTCATACCTCTCAACTCGGGTACTAGTCTGGTGAAAAACCTTTGAACCTTTTCCAGTTTAGTCTTATGCTTGACTAGATATGGACTCCATGCTGGAACCGCATACTCCAGGATTGGTCTGACATATGTGGTATATAATGTTCTGAAAGATTCCTTACACAAGTTTCTAAAGGCCGTTCTTATGTTAGCCAACCTGGCGTATGCTGCTGATGTTATCCCCTTGATATGAGCTTCAGGGGACAGGTCTGGCGTGATATCAACCCCCAGGTCTTTCTCTCTCTCATTCTTGAAGTATTTCATCTCCCAAATGATACCTTGTATCTGGTCTCCTGCTTCCACCCCTGTCTTCATTACATTACATTTGCTTGGGTTAAACTCTAACAGCCATTTGTTCGACCATTCCTGCAGCTTTTCCAGGTCTTCTTGAAGCCTCAAGCTGTCCTCCTCTGTCTTAATCCTACTCATAATTTTGGGGTCGTCAGCAAACCTAGAGAGGAATGAGTCTATACCCTCTGGGAGATCATTTACGTATATTAGAAACAGGATAGGTCCAAGTATAGAGCCCTGTGGGACTCCACTGGTGACTTCACGCCATTCTGAGGTCTCATCCCTCACTGTAACTCTCTGCTTCCTATTGCTTAGGTACTCCCTTATCCACTGGAGCGCCCTACCAGTTACTCCTGCCTGTTTCTCCAGCTAATGCATCAACCTTTTATGGGGTACTGTGTCAAAGGCTTTCTGACAGTCCAAAAAAATGCAGTCCGCCCATCCTTCTCTTTCTTGCTTAATCTTTGTCACCTGATCGTAGAATTCTATCAAGCCTGTAAGGCTAGATTTACGCTCCCTGAACCCATGTTGATGGGTTGTTACGAAGTCTCTTCTCTCCAGAAGTGTTACTAGGTTTTTTCTCACAATCTTCTCCATCACCTTGCATGGTATACAAGTTAAGGACACTGGCCTGTAGTTCAGTGCCTCTTGTCTGTCACCCTTTTTGTATATTGGTACTACATTAGCAGTCTTCCATATTTCTGGTAGGTCTCCCGTTTCCAGTGACCTACTATACACTATGGAGAGTGGCAAGCAAAGTGCTCCTGCACACACTTTCAATACGCATGGTGAGATTCCATTCGGCCAAACAGCTTTTCTCACATCCAGCTTCAATAGGTGCTTCTTGACCTCATCTCTTGTAATTTCGAACCTTACCAAGGTCACCTGGTTTGCTGCCACCTCTCCTAGCCCCGTGACTTCTCCCTGTTCTATTGTAAAGACCTCCTGGAACTTTTTCTTGAGTTCTTCACATACCTCTTTGTCAGTCTTTGTGTACCTGTCCTCGCCCACCCTAAGTTTCATCACCTGTTCCTTCACTGTTGTCTTCCTCCTGATGTGACTGTGTAGTAGCTTTGGTTCGGTCTTGGCTTTATTAGCTATATCATTTTCATACCTTTTCTCAGCTGCTCTTCTCACACTAACATACTTGTTCCTGGCCCTCTCGGGTCGTAAACGGGTTCTTTCTCTGATGTTGTTAGAGGTAGGGTATCCGGCCCCAAGCTAGTAGTGGCTTTCAAGGGATGTGATCCGTAACGCAAGTAAATTAAAGGGGAAGGGGAAATAAAGGCAAAAACTTAATAATATAATTGTCACCATCACCATAAATAATATATAAAAGGTTACACGGGGGGGGGGGGGGGGGGGTTAAACACTATTATATACAACGTAGTCTTCCTCTGAAGACTCTGGACGATCACGGTGCTCAACAAGGCTAAGCTCTTAGTCCTCTTGTGGCCTTACGATGAATCCTTCGATTCTCTTGATTCTACCCTGGCCACAGGCCAGCCAAATCACAGTTCCACTGGGGGCACCGTCGTGGAGGCCTTCAACCACAAATCCAGCCTGTAGCTGGCAGGTTCCAATCAGCAACGCTGGTTAGGCCACTCCATGATTGATACTAAGATCGTGAGCCCTAGTCAGGAGCCTCGTGTGATCCCACAGGTCACTCACCTTTCCACAACACCCCAGTGGTTAAGCGTCTCCACCAGTCAGTCCCGGGTATGACAATCCCTCAACTGCCACTTCACAGGCAGGTCAACACCACAGTGTTCATCCGGGGGGCGACTCACAGCTGCTGCAGCAAATACTTGGAGACAAGACGGCTGCCTTGGGTAGACTGATCCCACTTCCATTACAGCAGTCCCAGGTCGACTCTGTAATCAAACACGTCATCAGTAAGAGGGACACTCTAGGGCACCTCACTTACAGGCTTAGACACAAACGCCCACCTATCCACTCCATAGATGGCGTTGCTGTCCAAGCGTCACCTCACCAGAGGTCAGCAGCGGCTGTGTTATGAGCTGATTAGGACGGGAAACTAGTGTCGGAAAATCCGACACCATTTAATAATCATACAGATAATAGCTGTATTACCCACAAGTTACCCATAGAAAACGTAACTTGTAGTGGAATTACCATCTAAAGAAAACGGGATATCATCACCACATACTATTATAATTCACCACCTATTATGGTGGGAATTATTCTTAAATACATTAGTCTTTGGACTTTACCATCATAAAAACATCTTATATAAATTAACTTAATTATCAATATTAAAGTAGAGTAAATGTGACCCTTCTATCACTTTCTGACATGTGGACAAAGTAGGCCAGGCGTCAGGGAGGAAGGGGGCAGCCATTGTTATACGAGACCAGAGGCTCACACGGGAGCAAATTCGGCTCCTGTTAAATTTACTTGGACGTAGTGTTATGGAACCCAAAGGTGTACCATTGTCAACACGCTGTCTACAAATACAAGTTAAGTGTCTATCCGAAACCCGTTTATCATTCATTTATGGCCATTAATGTCAGGATATAGGGTTAGCCGGTTAGAACGCGAAATCGCCTCATACTAAAGGTAATTAAGCCAGGTCTTCATGTTCCATGTACTGTTTTCTCTGATATAGCTTGTCATATATAGGATTCTGGCTTCACAGCTAGCGCACTTTTGACAGGTCAAGTCGAGGATGCAAGATTTGTGCACCAGTTACTGGGTGATATGGAAGCTACCTCAAAGAGGATAATTAGGTGTCTACACCCTAGTTATACCTGGTGGACTAACCTGCTGTACTATAAGATAAGGAACCTCTTCAATGTATGTAGTTAATTTTGTAGTTTGATTGGCTGCATATATATATAAACTATTAAACCCCCCCTAATGTGTAGAGGATCGATTTGTGAGATTATGAGATTATTGCAGAAATACAGTCCACTTATCATTATACAAATTGCTATCGAAGTATATAAATTAACGTAAATATAAATTCATATAAATTAAATAAATATAAATCTCACAGGTCGGTTCCCACAACTAGCCCTTGTGGCTGGTATTTCTCGTCCTCACTAGCTGGCGCCGTCTATTTGGAGGGAGTTTCGGGAACTGACCCACAGATGGCGTGGTCGTCACTGCTCCGTGCTTGGACGCTGGGCTCGGGTCCATAACACCTCCCCACCAAAAAGAATTTGGTTTGGGTTTCTATAAAGAAAAACACAAACCAAATTAGTACGTGTGTACAACTCCAAATGGACTCACGTACACTGTAAACTGGAGCGGCGAGGCTGTCTAGTCCACAGAACTGTACCACTGGGCAACTCTGGCATGAAGGAAACTTGAAGATGGAAGGCGATGACCTGCCTGATGTAATCGTCCACACCTCCACTGCGATATCAAACAGGGGCATAATCTCACGTCTCTTGAGTAAGGATTGATGTAGACACGATCTGGGGCGACTCGACACTTCCCTGTGTCGTGGCACCGATGATGGCTGGTCACAGACAGCATTTCTAGTATCGGTCCGGTAGTCCTTCAGGGAGACAGGGACCTGGAATACAGGGGTCTGATAATTTAGAGTGACAGCGAGGGTTAAATCAGTACTCACAGCATACTCCTCTACTAGGCCCACACCTAGTCCCAACAGGGCTGCTCGTACATCGAGGATGGCATTCGCTCTGCCACCGTCAGGTCGACCAACGTTCCGCATAACGCTAAATCCAGGCTCAGCCATCATGCGGGGGGTGTCAACCTGTCGGAAACAATCACTCATAATATCACATCTCGTACCTCTTGTATCAACCATCACCTTCCAGGTCCCTTCTTCGACTGCACTACTCACCGTGCACGTCTCCAATCCTTGGGGCCTTTTCACGATGTTCAAGGGAGCCATCATCTGTCGGGTCGTCCACTGGTCCTTACCGAGAACACACATAAGAACAAAAAATACCGCTAGGAAACATTTGGTTAACTTAGGGTCAAGTTTCATGAGCTTGTAATGTCCATAGCCAGCTATATCGATTAGCCTGGTTTGGACCGAAGAGGGCACTAGACCCTTCACACATACCTCACATACCTCCAACGTCTGGGGAATCGCTGGCCGGTTCAATGAACGCTGTACTTTGCCATACCGCAAGTACTCGTCCGCCTTCGCTCCAGACTCTTTGGTATCCGTGGGTGCTTGCACACGAGACCTCTTTTCTTGCTCAATCGCTTCTGCCATCGTAACCTCATGTTCCTCGTCGGGAGAAGAATCAGGAGACTCTGCTATAATGGTGTCGATCTGTGGGTGAGAGGAAGGATTAAACATATTTAATTTGTCTGTACCTGGATATTACCAACGCCTGCTGTTACCTCGGACCTTGCTGTTCCCGCTGACTCGTCCATGACCTTGGGATGATTGTTGCTCCAATCTGTCACCAAGTCGTTGGCTAGTATCACGTCGATCCCAGCTATAGGCAGGGTATCGACTACTGCCAACGCACATGTGCCGCTGAAGTAAGGCGAGTCGAGATGTATTGGCACCAAGGGGGCGACATATCGCGTCCTAGGAAACCCAACCAGGACAACCTTTTGTCTCCCATCTACACTCACTCCCTCGGGTAATGAGCCTCTCACGATCAGGGACTGGGCTGCTCCACTATCTCTGAGCACTACAACTGACCTACCAGTATGATCACTCGATACATACCCGCCTGAAGTGTGAGGGGCGAACAAACTTGGTTCTTCCTGAGTAGTCATAGACTGGCTTCCTGCTGGTGATGTTACACCGCTCATTAACATCACCTCCCTACGTGGGCCGCTACCTCTTCTGCCTCGGCACATAGCAGCTACATGCCCTTTCTGCCCACAAGTCCAGCACACCATATTCCTCCTCGGACTCCGGTGTTTCGGACTGCTAGGACTGGTCCTTCGAGGGCTACTTGGGGGCGTCTTCTTAGCGCTTTGTGGGACGGGGGTCTCCTCTTCGTCATGACGAGGTCTGTCAAACCGGCGTGGGTAATTCCTAGGAACATACCTAGCGGAAGACCGGTGCGTCAGGATGTATTCCTCAGCCATGGTGGCTGCCGCACCCAAGGTCTCTACCTGCTGTTCCTCTAAGTACGTCTTTAGTTCTCCAGCCAGACAGTCTTTGAAGTCCCCTAACAGTATGAGCTGCTCGAGGTCTTCTTTGGTCTCCACCTTCCGAGAGGCACACCATTCCTGGAAAAGTCGCTCCTTGATTGTGGCGAATTCGGTGAACGTGTGCTCTGAGGTCTTTTTCAGGTTCC
The DNA here is from genome assembly GCF_040958095.1 of Procambarus clarkii. Taxonomy (NCBI): domain Eukaryota; kingdom Metazoa; phylum Arthropoda; class Malacostraca; order Decapoda; family Cambaridae; genus Procambarus; species Procambarus clarkii. The sequence goes on along the minus strand of NC_091173.1, from coordinate 29,268,358 downwards.
TAAACTTTTGCCTGTACGCCTCAGGTACCAATTGGTACGCCATGAGCACGACCTTCTTCACCTTGTCGTAATCGCCAGAGTCATCAAGGGACAACGTGGAGTAGGCGATTTGGGCCTTCCCAGTCAAGACGGACTGTATCTTGATGGCCCAATTCTCCTTTGGCCACTCCAAAGAGGCTACGACTTTCTCGAAGGCCGCGAAGAACTTCTAAACTTCTCGTTGAACTTCGGGACCATTTTGATGTTCCTCACCGGATCGAAAATACTTGTGTCCGTTGTTTGCCTCCGACCACCTAATCACAATACTTCTAGCTCATGTTGCCTCTCTCTTTCCTCTCTGTCTCGTCGTTCTTGCCTATCACGTTCTTCTCTCTCTCGTTTCTCTTCTCTTTCTCGTTCTTTTTCTCGCTCTTCTCTTTCTCTTTCTCGTTCTTCTCTTTCTCTTTCTCGTTCTTCTCTTTCTCTTTCTCGTTCTAATTCTAAACGCCTCATCTCTAATTCTTTATCTTGTTTCTCTCTTTCCATTTCTAATTTCTTCCATTCTATCTCGCGATTTATTTCCAAGGCACGCATCTTTACTGTAAGTAAACTTATATTTAGCTCACCTGCATCGCTGTCAATGTCACTGCCTTTATCTTCCTTTTCAGTGGAAGTTACTTCTTCACTTTCTTTTGTACCTTGTGCCTCACTTTCCTGTTTCTCCTCGGCCTTCAAATGCCGGTGAACCTTTGGACAAGATCTCCACACGGGAATCACTGGCACGTATATTGATCTCCAGGTAGGCACTCACTAACACTAGTTCCTGTTTCCCCAGATATTTTAATCTGGGAAGACAGTCCTCCCTGTTCAGAAAAGCCTGAACATCGTCCAGATCGTCGATGGTCGCTTTTTCTGCCATTGACACTGAGATTGAGCACTAGCACTTAACACACAGCTTCACTTTAGCACTTAACGCACCGAGCACTGTTCTACGTCAATATTGCACTTTATCGCACCTAACACCGCACTTGCCAATATTGCACGTAATTACAACGGGCACGGCACTGCGCAATATTGCACTTAATCACAGCGAGCACCGCACTCTACAATATTGCACTGAATCACTCCGAGCACCGCACAGGACGTATAACGTCCTAATAATCACAAACAGGGGGAATTATTCACAGGGATTGCGCCACTTCACCACCCCTGTCAAACATACTTGACAAGGGGTCGGATCCCGCTGGGGATGCCAATTATGTTACGGCCCTACTGGGTCGCAACGGGGTTCTTTCTCTGATGTTAATAGAGTTTGGGTATCCGGCCCCAAGTTAGTAGTGGCTTTCAAGGGGTGTGTTCCGTGACGCAAGTAAATTAAAGGGGAAGGGTGACAAAGGCACTAAACTTAAATATATAATTACACCACCACCATAAATAAATATATAAACAGTCACACGGGGGGGTATAAACACTATAATATACAGAATGGTCTTCCTCTGAAGACGCAGGAATGTTCCAAGGTGCTCGAGAGGAGCAGCCCTGATCCTCTTCTTGTGGCCTCACGTTGAATCCTTCGATTCTCTCGAGTCTACCCTGGCCACAGGCCAGCCAAATCACAGTTCCACTGGGTGCACCGTCATGGAGGCCTTCAACCACAAATCCAGCCTGTAGCTGGCAGGTTCCAATTGGTTCCGCTGGTTAGGCCACTCCACGACCGATACTAGGGTTGCGAGCCCTAGGCAGGAGCCTCGTGTGATTTCACAGATCACTCTCCTCACCACAACACCCCAGTGGCTAGTCTTCTCCACCAGTCAGCCCCGGGTACGACAATTCCTCAACTGCCACGTCACAGGCAGGATAACACAACAGTGTTCATCCGGGGGGTGACTCAGCTTCTGCAGCAAACACGTGGAGGTACCTAGGCTGCCTTGGGTAGACTGCCCCACCGTCCGATTCAGCAGTCCCAGGTCGACTCTGTAATCAGACACGTCATCAGTACTAGTTACACTCTAGGGCACCTCACTCACAGGCTTAGACACAAACGCCCACCTATCTACTCCATAGATGGCATTGCTGTCTAAGCGTCACCTCACCAGAGGTCAGCAGCGGCTACGTTACTAGCTGATCAAGACGGGAAACCAGCCCCCGTGGCCGGTAAATCTCGTCCTCACTAGATGGCGTCGTCCATTTGGAGGGGGTTTCGGGAGCTGACCCACAGATGGCGCGGTCGTCACTGCTCAGTGCTCGAACGCTGGACTAGGGTCCGTAACACCCACCTACCCCAAAACCTCCCTGCCCCCACTCAAATACTCAACCAAATCTCCCTCACCCCACACCCAATCCCCACCCTTCAACCCCTCCCTTTCTCCTGCCAAGTACCCCTCCTCCCCTTTTCCTTCCTGTCCTCCCTCCTTTTTCACCCCATACCCTCCCTGTCCCTCCCCTTTCACTTGACCCCCCTACTCCTCATCCCAGTATCCTCTGCAACCCTGGTATCCACCTCACAAATCCTCACACCCATGGCACAGCTTCCCCTACCAGCGGAACACTCACCAAGGAGGAGATTTGAGAAGGGACAGAAGAAAGTGAGCCTCAAGGCAATGTACATTAACATAGATAGAATTACAAATAAAGAAAATGAACTTTGAGAATGGGTACTAGAGGAAAAACCAGACATAATAGCTCTCACAGAAACAAAGCTAACGAAAACCATAACAAATGCAGTGTTCCCACAGGACTTTTATGTTATGTGGAAAGAGAGAGAAGGAAGAGGTGGTGGTGGTGTAGCCCTGCTGGTAAGAAAAGGCTGGGACTTTGAGGAGATGGTAGTTCAGGGATGTGAAGGTTTCAGTGACTACATAATAGGTAAAATAACAACTGGAGGGCAAAAAATTATAGTCGTAGTCATGTATAATCCACCAACAAATGACAGAAGACCCAGACAGGAGTATGATAGAAACAACATGGCCACCATTAACATAATATGGAGAGCAGCTTATGTTGCTAGCAGAAATGGATCTGGACTACTAATCATGGGAGACTTCGATCATGGGAAAATAGATTGAGAGAATAGAGACCCACATGGAGGACCAGAAACATGGAGAGCTAAGCTGCTGGACGTAGCAACAAGAAAATTTCTAAGCCAGCACATCAAGGAACCAACAAGAATGAGAGAAGATGAACCAGCAATGCTTGATCTGATACTTACCCTAAATGAGTGGGATATAAGGGAAGTCAAGATGGAAGCACCCTTTGAAATGAGTGATCACAGTGTATTGAACTTTGAGTACCTGGTAGTGCTAGGAATTATATCCCCCCAAAACGAACTAGGAAACAAAAGGCTGGCATACCAAAAGGGAAATTATGAGGAGATGAGAAGCTTCCTAAGGGAAATACCTTAGGACACAGACCTCAGAGCTAAGTCGGTACAAGATATGATGGACTGTGTCACCCAAAAGTGTCAGGAGGCAGTAAGCAGATACATCCCGGCCCAAAAGGAAAAATCCGAGAAGCATAAGAAGAATCCATGGTATAATAGCGCATGTATGGAAACAAAGAAACTGAACAAAAGGGCGTGGAGGAACTTCCGGAATAACAAAACACCAGAAAGCAGAGAGAGATACCAGAGAACCAGGAATGAGTATGTCAGGGTGAGAAGAGAAGCAGAGAAAAGTTATGAAAATGATATAGCAAACAAAGACAAGACCGAATCAAAGCTACTCCACAGTCACATCAGAAAGAAAACAACAGTGAAAGAACAGGTAGTGAAACTTAAAACAGGCAAGAACAGATATACAGAGAATGACAAAGAGGTGTGAGAAGAACTCAACAAGTGGTTACAGGAGGACTTCACAACAGAACAAGGTGAGGTCACTGTGCTAGGAGAAAGGGAAATAAACCAGTCGGCTTTGGTAGGGTTCGAAATTTCGAGAGAGGAGGTCAAAAGACACCTGCTGGATTTTGATGTTAGAAAGGCTGTTGGTTCAGACGTGATCTCGCCATGGGTACTGAAAGAGAGTGAAGAGGCACTTTGCTTGCCACTCTCCATAGTGTATAGTAGGACACTTGAGTTAGGAGACCTTCCAGAAATATGGAAGACGGCAAATGTGGTCCCAATATACAAAAAAGGGCGACAGGCATGAGGCACTGAACTACAGGGAAGTGTCTTTGACTTGTATACCATGGAAAGTGATGGAGAAGATCGTGAGAAAAAAACTGGTAGCACATTTGGAGACAAGGGACTTCGTGGCAAATCGCCAACATGGGTTCAGGGAGGGTAAATCTTGCCTGACTCGCTTAATAGAATTATATGACCAGGTGACAAAGATTAAGCAAGAAAGAGAGGGCTGGGTGGACTGCATTTTCTTGGATTGTCGGAAAGCCTTTGACACAGTAATCCATAAGAGGCTAGTACATAAGCTGGAGAGACTGGCAGGTGTAGCTGGAAAGGTGCTCCAGTGGATTAAGGAGTGCCTAAACAATAGGAAGCAGAGAGTTACGGTGAGGGGTGAGACCTCCGATTGGCGTGAAGTCACCAGTGGAGTCCAACAGAGCTCTGCAAGCGGTCCTATCTTGTTTCTGATATTTGTAAATGATCTCCCGGAGGGTATAGATTCATTTCTCTCAATGTTTGCGGACGATGCCAAAATTATGAGAAGGATTAAGACAGAAGAGGACTGTTTGAGGCTTCAAGAAGACCTAGACAAGCTGAAGGAATGGTCGAACAAATGGTTGTTAGAGTTTAACCCAACCAAATGTAATGTAATGAAGATAGGTGTAGGGAGCAGGAGGCCAGATACAAGGTATCATCTGGGAGAGGAAATTCTTCAGGAGTCAGAGAAAGAAAATGACTTGGGGGTTGATATCACGCCAGACCTGTCTCTTGCAGCCTATATCCAGAGGATAACATCAGCGGCATATGCCCGGCTGGCCTACATACGAACGGCATTCAGAAACTTGTGTAAAGAATCATTCAGAACTTTGTATACCACATGTCAGGCCATTCCTGGAGTATGCAGCCCCAGCATGGAGTCCATATCTAGTCAAGGATATGACTAAACTGGAAAAGGATCAAAGATTTGCCACCAGACTAGTACCTGAGCTGAGAGGTATGAGCTACGAGGAAAGACTACGGGAATTAAACCTCAGTTCGCTAGAAGAAGGAAGAGTTAGGGGGGACATGAAGGGAATTAATAGGGTAGATAAAGCCAGGCTATTTAACACAAGAGGCACACGCACAAGGAGACACAGGAGTGCCCAAATGAGCCACAAAGATATTAGAAAGAACTTTTTTAGTGTCAGAGTGGTTGACAAATGGAATGCATTAGGCAGTGGTGTGGTGTAGGCTGACTCCATACACAGTTTCAATTGTAGATATGATAGAGCCCAATAGCCTCAGGAATCTGTACACCTGTTGTTTGACAGTTGTGAGGCGGGACCAAAGAGCCAGAGCTCAACCCCTGCAAACACAACTAGGTGAGTACAGCATTATTATCTTCACCATCCTAGCAGCATCCTCATCTGCACCATCCAACGCAGCATCATCATCTTAACCATCTTTGCAGCATCCTCATCTTCACCATCCCCTGCATCATCCTTATTTTCACCATCTGCATATCAACCTCATCTTCACTATCCCCTACAGCATCCTCATCTACACCATCCCCGGCAGCATCCTCATCTTTACCATCCCCGCAGCATCCTCATATTCACCATCTTCACAGCATCCTCATATTCACCATCTTCGTAGCATCCTCATCTTCACTATCCCAACAGCATCCTCATCCTGACCATCTTTACACCATACTCATGTTCATCACCCCCAAAATCCTCATCTTCACGATATCTGCAGCATCCTCATCTTAACCATCTCCGAAGCATTGTCATCTACACCATTCCCCGCAGCATCCTTATCTTCACCATTCCCTGAAACATCCTCATCTTCACTATCCTCACAGCATTTTCATCTTCACGATCCCCGCAGCATCGTCATCTTCACCATTCCCGCAGAAACCTCATCTTCACCATCTCCTGTAGCATTCGCATCTTCAACATCCCCACGGCGTCCTCACATCTTCACCATCCCCGCAGCATCCTCATTTTCACAAACCCCGCATCATCCTAATCTTCACCATCCTCTGCATTATCCTCATCGTCACTATCACCTTTATCATGCTCATCTTCACCATCCCCACAGAATTCTCAGTTTGATCATCCCCGTTGCGTCCTCATCTTCACCATCCTTGTTGCATCCATATCTTCAATATCCCCCGCAGCATGCTCACCTTCACCATCCCCTGCAGCATTCTTACCTTCACCTTTGCCGCTGCATCCACATCTTCACCATCTTCGTAGCATCATCATCTTCACCATCCTCACAGCATCCTCATCTTTACCATCTCTGCAGCATCCTCATATTCACCATTTTCGCAGCATCCTCATCTTCCCAATCCTAACAGCATCCTCATCTTGACCATCCTTACACCATCCACATCTTCATCACCTCCAACATCCTCATCTTCACTATCCCCGCAGCATCCTAATCTTCATTATTTCTATAGCGTCCTCATCTTCACCATTCCCTGCAGCATTCTTATCTTTACAATTATCGTAGCATCCTCATCTTCACTATCCCTGAAGCATCTTTATCTTCACTATCTCTTCAGCATTCTCATCTTCACCATCCCCCACCAACATCCTCGTCTTCACCATCCCCGTAGCATCCTAATCTTAAATATCCCTGCAGCATCCTCATCTTCACCATCCCCTTAGCATCGTCATCTTCACTATCCCAGCAGCAACCTCATCTTCACCCTTCCCGCAGCTTCCTTATCTTCATCATTCCCCGCAGCATCCTTATCTTCACTATCACATGCAGCATCCTCATTTTCACCATCCCCAAAGCATCCTCATCCTCACCATCCCTGCATCATCCTCATCTTGACCATCCCTGCAGCATCTTAATCTTCACCGTACCCACAGCATCCTCATCTTCACAATCCCCCCTCAATCTTAATCTTCACCATCCTCTGCAGCATTCCTATCTTCACCATCGTTGCAGCGTCCTCATCTTCACCGTCCCGGTAGCAACTTAATATTCACCATGCGCTAAACATCATCATCTTCACCATCCTCGCAGCACCCTCATGATCACTATCCCTGAAGCCTTCTCATCTTCAATATCCCCCGCAGCATGCTCATCTTCACCATCCCCTGCAGCATTCTTACCTTCACCATTGCCGCTGCATCCTCATCTTCACAATCTTCGTAGCATCAACATCTTCATCATCTCCACAGCATCCTCATCTTTACCAACTCTGCAACATCATCATATTCACCATTTTCGCAGCATCCTCATCTTCCAAATCCTAACCGCATCCTCATCTTGACCATCCTTACACCATCCTCATCTTCATCACCTCCAACATCCTCATCTTCACCATCTTCGCAGCATCCTCATCTTCACCATATCTGCAGCATTTTCATCTTCACCATCCCCGTAGCATCCTCATCTTCACAATCTGAACAGCATCGTCATTTCCACTATCCCCTACAACATCCTCATCTTCACTATCCCTTGAAGCATCCTCATCTTCACCATCTTCGCAGCATCCTCATCTTCACCATCCCCACAGCATCGTTATCTTCACCATCCCCGCAGCATCCTCATCTTCACCATCCCCTGTACCTTTCGCATCTTCACCATCCCCTGTACCTTTCGCATCTTCACCATCCCCGCAGTGTCCTCATCTTCACGATTCTCGCAACATCCTCATTTTCACCATCTCCGCTGCATCCTCATCTTCACCGTCCCCGCAGCAATCTCATCTTCACCATCCCCGCAGTGTCCTCATCTTCACGATTCTCGCAACATCCTCATCATCACCATCCACGCAGCATCCTCATCTCCACCATCCTCGCAGCAATCTCATCTTCACCATCCCCGCAGCTTCTTCATCTTCAGCATCCCCCGCAGCATCTTTATCTTCACTATCACCTGTAGCATCATCATTTTCACCCTCCTTACAGCATCCTCATCCTCACCATCCCCGCCGATTCCTCATCTCCACAGTCTCCCGCAGCATCCTCATCTTCAGCATCACCTGTTGCATCCTCTTCTTCTCCATCCCCGCAGCATCCTCATCTTCACCATATCTGCAGCATTTTCATCTTCACCATCCCCGTAGCATTCTCATCTTCACCTTCACCTGCAGAATCCTCATCTTCACAATCTGCACAGCATCGTCATTTTCACCATCCCCTACAACATCCTCATCTTCACCATCCCCTGAAGCATCCTCATCTTGACCATCCCCACAGCATCCTAATCTTCACCATCCTCTAAGCATCCTCATCATCACCATCCTCCCTTAAACCTAATCATCATCATCCCCTGCAGCATCGCCATCTTCACCATCCTTGCAGCATCCTCATCTTCACCATCCCGGCAACAACCTAATATTCACCATCCCCGAAACATCATCATCTTCACCATCCTCGCAGCATCTTCATATTTACCATCCCCGCAACAATCCCATCTTCATCCTCCCCACAGCATCCTCATCTTCACTATTCCCGCAGCATCCTCATCTCCACCATAACCACAGCATTTTCATCTTCACCATTACCGCACCATCCTCATCTTTACCATCACCGCTGCATCCTCATCTTCACCATCTATGTAGCATCCTCATCGTCACCTTCCCTACAGCATCCTCATCTTCACCATCCCCGCAGTATCCTCATCTTCACTATCTCTGCCGCATTCACATCTTCACCATCCTCCACCAACATCCTCGTCCTCAACCGCAGCTTCTAAATTATCACCATCTCAGCAGCATCCTCATCTTCAAAATCTTCGCAGCTTCCTCATCTTCATCATCCCCACAGCATCGTTATCTTCACCATCCCCGCAGCATCCTCATCTTCACCATCCCCGCAACATCCTCATTTTCACGATCATCGCAAGATCCTCATTTTCACCATCTCCGCTGCATCCTCATCTTCACCATCCCCGCAGCATCCTCATCCTCACAATCCCCGCAGAATCCTCATCTTCGCCATCTCCCGCAGCATTCTCATCTTCACCATTACCGCTGCATCCTCATCTTCACCATCTTCGTTGCATCCTCATCTTCACCATCTCTGCAGCATCCTCATCTTAACTATCTCCGCAGCATCCTCATCTTCATCATCCCCCACCAACATCCTCATCTTCACCATCCCCGCATCATCGTCATCTCCAGCATTACCTGGAGCATTCTCATCTTCACCATCCTCACAGCATTCTCATCTTCACAATCCAGCAGCATCGTCATCTTCACCATCCTCGCAGAAACCTCATCTTCACTATCCCCTGTAGCATGCGCATCTTCAACATCTCTATGGCATCCTCATCTTAATAAACCCAGCATCATCCTAATCTTCACCATCCTCCGCATCATCACTATCACCTGTATCATGCTCATCTTCACTATCCCTGCAGAATTCTCAACTTCATCATCCTCGTTGCGTCCTCATCTTCACCATCCCTGTAGCATCCACATCTTCACTATCTCCCGCAGCATCCTCCTCATCTTTAGCATCACCTGTAGCATTCTCTTTTTAACCATCCTCCACAGCACCGTCACATTGGCCATCCCCGCAGCATCCCAAGCTTCACCATCCCCACAGCATCCTCATCTTCACCGTCCCCCTGAATCCTAATCTTCAGCATCCTCTGCAGCATCCCCATCTTCACCATCCTTGCAGCATCATCATCTTCACCTTCCCGGCAGCAGCCTTACATTCACCATCCCTGAAACATCATCCTCTTCACCATCATCGCAGCATTCTCTTGTTCACTATCCCCGCAGCATTCTCATCTTCACCAACCCCACAACATCCTAATCTTCACTATTTTTTGTAGCGTCCTCGTCTTCACCATCGCCATCAGTATCCTCATCTTCACACTCCCTTGCAGCATTCTTATCTTTACCATCCCCGCTGCATCCTAGTCTTCACAAACTTCGTAGCATCCTAATTTTCACCATCACCACAGCATCCTCATCTTCACCATCCCAGCAGCATCTTTATCTTCACTATCTGCGCAGCATCCTCATCTTCACGATCCCAGCAACATCCTCATCTTCACCATCCAAGCAGCATCCTCATCTTTACCTTTCCCGCCGCATTCTCATCTTCACCATCCCCGCAGCTTCCTCATCTTCATCATCCCTCGCAGCATCCTTATCTTTACTATCACCTGTAGCATCCTCATTTTCACCATCCTGGCAGCATCCTCATCTTCACCATCCCCGCAGAATCCTCATCTTCATCATATCCCGTAGCATCCTCATCTTCAGCATCACCTGTAGCATCCTTTTCTTCACCATCCCCGCAGTATCGTTATTTGCACCATCCCTGCAGCATCCTCAGCTTCACCATTCCCTGTACCATACTCATCTTCACCATCTTCGCAGCATCCTCATATTCAGCATCCTCATCCAAGCAGCATCGTCATCTTCACCATCCTCATCTTCACCAACCCCTGTACCTTCCGCATCTTCACCATCCCCGCAGCTTCCTCATCTTCACCCTCCACGCAGCATCCTCATCTTCACCATCCTCGCAGGTTTCTCATCTTCATTATCCCCCGCAACCTTCTTACCTTCACTATTACATGTAGCATCCTCATTTTCACCATCCCCATCGCATCCTCATCTTCACCATCCCCGCAGAATACTCATCTTCGTCATCCACAAAGCATCCTCATCTTCACCATCCCCATCGCATCCTCATCATCACCATCCCCGCAGCATCGTCATCTTCACCATCCCCTCAGCTTCCTCATCTTCATCCCCCGCAGCATCCTTATCTTCACTATCCCATGTAGCATCCTCATTTTTATCATCCCCACAGCATCCTCATCTTCACCATCTCCGCAGAATCCTCATCTTCACCATCCCCTGCAGTATTCTTACCTTCACCATTACCGCTGCATCCTCATATTCACTATTTTCGCAGAATCCTCATTTTCCCAATCCCAACAGTATCCTCATCTTGACCATCCTTACACCATCCTCATCTTCATCAACTCCACCATCCTCATCTTCACCATCCCCGCAGCATCTTCAGCTTCACTATATCTGCAGCATCTTCATCTTCACCATCCCTGTAGCATCATCATCTTCACCATCACCTGCAGAATCCTCATCTTCACAATCTCCGCAGCATCGTCATCTTCACCATCCCTTGCAACATCCTCATCATCACCATCCCCTGATGCATCCTCATCTTCACCATCCTCATCTTCATGATCCCCACAGCATCGTCATCTTCACTATCCCCACAGAGACCTCATCTTCACCATCCCCTGTAGCATCCGTATCTTCAACATCTCCGCAGTATCCTCATCTTCACCATCCCCCCACTGATCCTCATCTTCACCATTCCCTGCAACATGCTTATCTTCACCATCCCCTGAAGCATCCTCATCTTGACCATCCTTGAAGCATCTTAATCTTCACCATCCCCTCATCATCCTCATCATCACCATCCCTCCTGAATTATATTCTTCATCATCCCCTGCAGCATCCCCATCTTCACCATCCTTACAGCATCTTGATCTTCACTATCCCGGCAGCAACCTAACATTCACCACCTCCGAAACATCATCATCCTCACCATCCTCGCAGCATCCTCATATTCACCATCCCCGCAACAATCCCATCTTCATCCTCCCCGCAGCATCTTTATCTTCATTATTCCCACAGCAACCTCATCGTCACCATACCCACAGCATCCTCATCTTCACCATCTTCCGCAGAATCCTCACCTTCACCATCCTCAGCTGCATTCTTATTTTCACCATTACCACAGAATATTCATCTTTACCATCTTCGTAGCATCCTCATCGTCTTCATCCCCTCAGCATCCTCATCTTCACGATCCCCGCAACATCCTCTTTTTCACTATCCTCGCTGCATCCGCATCTTCACCATCCCCGCAGCATCCTCATCTTCATCATCCCCCGCAGCATCCTTATCTTTACTATCACCTGTAGCATCCTCATCTTCACCATCCCCGCAGAATCCTCATTTTCACCATCCCTGCAGCATCCTCATCTTGACCATCCCTGCAGCAGCCTAATCTTCACCATTTCCACAGCATCCTCATCTTCACAGTCCCCCTGAATTTTAATCTTCACCATCCCCCCCTGAATCCTAATCTTCTCCATCCCCATTTTCACCATCCTTGCAGCATCCTCATCTTCACCATCCCCCCACAGCATCCTTAACTTCACCTTCCCCTGCAGCATTCTTATCTTCACCATTACCACTGCATCCTAATCGTCGCCATCCCCACAGCATCCTGATCTTCACCATCCCCGGAGCATCCTAATCTTCACCATCCCTGCAGCATCCTCATCTTCACTATCCCCGCAGCATCCTCATTTTCACCTTCTTGAGGTTATCTTGAGTTGATTTCGGGGCTTTAGTGTCCCAGCGGCCCGGTCCTTGACCAGGCCTCCACCCCCAGGAAGCAGCCCGTGACAGCTGACTAACACCCAGGTACCTATTTACTGCTAGGTAACAGGGGCATTCAGGGTGAAAGAAACTTTGCCCATTTGTTTCTGCCTCGTGCGGGAATCGAACCCGCGCCACAGAATTACGAGTCCTGCGCGCTATCCACCAGGCTACGAGGCCCCAGCATCCTCCCTTCCGGAGTGTTGTCACCTAGTTTCTCTGCCTTAGATTTCTGTGCGGATAATTTTATCCCTGAAAACCAGCATTGCGTCGCTAGTTGGTGAAGCAATATTTCCTCTTATGTCACCAGTTGACAGTGTATGGTTGTGAAGGAAGGGTTGTGTCAGTGTCACTGTTCTTGCTTCGCCTCCAGTCACTGTTGCCACCCTTACTTCACCATTAGTCACTGCCAACACTACCTTCACCACTCACAACTGCCATTGACAGTTCCACCCTCACTAAATTACCACTTGATCTTAGATAGCATTATGACCTCGTTACCTTCAAAACTGAAAAGAATTAACCAAAACATTTGTTCTGGTCTTGTGAATATCAAGAGTATATTTCGTTGATTTCTCGGCCCTTCGACTTTATTATTCATGAGTGCAGTCGGTGGATGGAGGGTTTGGGTATCCTTGTTGATGGTGGTGATAGCCTCAACTACTTACCGTGAGTGGGGGCGGGTGGAGATGACCAAGATGGAGCTGAGTATGCTCCAGGACCAAGCAGCAGACTGGCAGAGCCAGCAGACAGGACTGCTGTACCTAGCACGTACCCTAGCCTCCTTGATGGGGTTAATCCCACAACTGCCCCAGCTAGACTCAGCGCTCCTCGACTCCCCAGACGACGACTCCGCCTGGCACTGGATAGCATCACACACACGGTTGAGTGAAATTCTTCAGCAGATTGAGGAGCTAAAGAAGTTTCTGTGGCAGGTTGGTGAGGAACCACGGCGCCTGAGTAAGCCAGCCTAGCTGACTTTTCTCATAATAATTAGCGGTCTTCTCCTAATGAGTTAGACATGCGAGATGGTCGTTGATTGGGTAACTGGTGATGACATGTCGAGAAACTAGCTGGAATATAATGATCATTCGAGTAAGGAGCTTCAGTATGAGACCCACACGTGTGATGGTGAAGATATGAATGATGAGAGTTGAAGGATCTATAAGAAGGCTGGTGAAGGGTCCGGTCTACTAGAGATAGTGCGTGGCCTATAGGTGTGCCTGTGACCCTAGTGAAGGGGGGGGGATGTTTGTGTGTGTGTGAACCGAGGGGTCGGAGGGAGGGAGGGAGGGAGGGTTTTTTGAGTGTCACCATCACACTCAATTAGGTGAGTGTACTCACCTTATTGTGCTCACCTAATTGTGCTTGCGGGGGTTGATCTCTGGCTCTTTTGTTCCGCCTCTCAACTGTCAATCAACTGACGTACAGATTCCTGAGCCTACTGGGCTCTATCTATATCTATATTTGAAACTGTGTATGGAGTCAGCCTCTACCACTTGACTGCCTAATGCATTCCACCATCCCGGCAGCATCCGGGATAGTGGAATGCAGTTAACCTGTTAACTACTCTGACACTGAAAAATTTCTTTCTAACGTCCCTTTGGCTCATGTGGGTACTCAGTTTCCACCCGTGTCCCCTTGTTCGCACACCACCAGTGTTGAATAGTTTATCCTTGTCTACCCTGTCAATATTCCTGAGGATTTTGTAGGTAGTGATCATGTCTCCCCCTTACTCTTCTGGTTCTTAGCGTCGAAAGGTGCATTTCCCGCAGCTTTTTTTCGTAACTCACGCCTCTTAGTTCTGGGACTAAGACCTCTGCTCTTTTTCCAGCTTCGTCTTGTGCTTGCCAAGGTACGGGCTCCATGCTGGGGCTGCATACTCCAGGATTGGTCTTACATATGTGATATACAAGATTCTGAATGGTACCTTACACAGGTTCCTGAAGGCTGATCTGATGTTAGCCAGCCTCGTATATGCCGCAGACGTTACTCTTTTTATGTGGACTTCAGGAGAGAGGTTTGGTGTGATATCAACTCCTAGATCTTTCTCTCTGTCCATTTCATGAAGTACTTCATCTCTATACTGTATCCTGTGTCTGGCTTCCTTTTTCCACTGCCTAGTTTCATTACTTTGCCTTTACTCGGGTTGAACTTAATCAGTCATTTGTTGAACTATTCATTCAGTCTGTCTAGGTCATCTTGTAGCCTCCTAATATCAACCTCTGTTTCAATCCTCATAATTTTTGCATCATCAGCAAACATTGAGAGAGACGAGTCTATTTCCTCTGGGAGACCATTTACCTATATCAGAAAAAGAATAGTTCCAAGGACTGACCCCTGCGGGACTCCACTTGTGTCGTCTCGCCAATTCGAGACCTCACCCCTCACAGTAACTCGTTGTCTTCTGTGGCTTAGGTACTCCTTTATCAAATGAGGTACCTTCCCTTTCACTCCAGACTGCATCTCCAGCTTTTTCACTAGCCTCTTGTTTGGTACTGGATCAAAGGCTTTCTGGCAATCCAAAAATATACAGTCTGCCCACCCTTTTTTTTGTTTTGCCATATTTTTGTTGCCTGATCGTAGAATTCAATTAACCCTGTGAGGCAGGTGTGAGTGTGTGTGTGTGTGTGTGTGTGTGTGTGTGTGTGTGTGTGTGTGTGTGTGTGTGTGTGTGTGTGTGTGTGTGTGTGTGTGTGTGTGTATGTGTGTGTGTGTGTGTGTGTGTGTGTGTGTGTGTGTGTGTGTGTACTCACCTAGTTGTGTTTGCGGGGGTTGAGCTCTGGCTCTTTGGTCCCGCCTCTCAACCGTCAATCAACAGGTGTACAGATTCCTGAGCCTATCGGGCTCTGTCATATCTACACTTGAAATTGTGTATGGAGTCAGCCTCCACCACATCACCCCCTAATGAATTCCATTTGTCAACCACTCTGACACTAAAAAAGTTCTTTCTAATATCTCTGTGGCACATTTGGGCACTCAGTTTCCACCTGTGTCCTCTTGTGCGTGTTCCCCTTGTGTTCAATAGACTGTCTTTATCTACCCTATCAATCCCCTTCAGAATCTTGAATGTGGTGATCATGTCCCCCCTAACTCTTCTGTCTTCCAGCGAAGTGAGGTTTAATTCCCGTAGTCTCTCCTCGTAGCTCATACCTCTCAGCTCGGGTACTAGTCTGATGGCAAACCTTTGAACCTTTTCCAGTTTAGTCTTATCCTTGACTAGATATGGACTCCATGCTGGGGCTGCATACTCCAGGATTGGCCTGACATATGTGGTATACAAAGTTCTGAATGATTCTTTACACAAGTTTCTGAATGCCGTTCGTATGTTGGCCAGCTTGGCATATGCCGCTGATGTTATCCGCTTGATATGTGCTGCAGGAGACAGGTCTGGCGTGATATCAACCCCCAAGTCTTTTTCCTTCCCTGACTCCTGAAGAATTTCCTCTCCCAGATGATACCTTGTATCTGGCCTCCTGCTCCCTACACCTATCTTCATTACATTACATTTGGTTGGGTTAAACTCTAACAACCATTTGTTCGACCATTCCTTCAGCTTGTCTAGGTCTTCTTGAAGCCTCAAACAGTCCTCTTCTGTTTTAATCCTTCTCATAATTTTAGCATCGTCCGCAAACATTGAGAGAAATGAATCGATACCCTCCGGGAGATCATTTACATATATCAGAAACAAGATAGGACCGAGTACAGAGCCCTGTGGGACTCCACTGGTGACTTCACGCCAGTCGGAGGTCTCACCCCTCACTGTAACTCTCTGCTTCCTATTGCTTAGATACTCCCTTATCCACTGGAGCACCTTACCAGCTACACCTGCCTGTCTCTCCAGCTTATGTACCAGCCTCTTATGTGGTACTGTGTCAAAGGCTTTCCGACAATCCAAGAAAATGCAGTCCGCCCAGCCCTCTCTTTCTTGCTTAATCTGTGTCACCTGATCGTAGAATTCTATCAAGCCTGTAAGGCAAGATTTACCCTCCCTGAATCCATGTTGGCGATTTGTCACGAAGTCCCTTCTCTCCAGATGTGTTACCAGGTTTTTTCTCACGATCTTCTCCATCACCTTGCATGGTATACAAGTCAAGGACACTGGCCTGTAGTTCAGTGCCTCTTGTCTGTCGCCCTTTTTGTATATTGGGACCACATTCGCCGTCTTCCATATTTCTGGTAGGTCTCCCGTCTCTAGTGACTTACTATACACTATGGAGAGTGGCAAGCAAAGTGCCTCTGCACACTCTTTCAGTACCCATGGTGAGATCCCATCTGGACCAACAGCCTTTCTAACATCCAGATCCAGCAGGTGTCTCTTGACCTCCTCTCTCGTAATTTCGAACTCCTCCAAGGCCGCCTGGTTTACCTCCCTTTCTCCTAGCACAGTGACCTCACCCTGTTCTATTGTGAAGACCTCCTGGAACCTCTTGTTGAGTTCCTCACACACCTCTCTGTCATTCTCTGTATACCTGTCCTCGCCTGTTCTAAGTTTCAATACCTGTTCTTTCACTGTTGTTTTCCTTCTGATGTGACTGTGGAGTAGCTTTGGTTCGGTCTTGGCTTTGTTTGCTATATCATTTTCAAAATTTTTCTCTGCTTCTCTTCTCACCCTGACGTACTCATTCCTGGTTCTCTGGTATCTCTCTCTGCTTTCTGGTGTTCTGTTATTCCGGAAGTTCCTCCACACCTTTTTGTTCAGTTTCTTCGCTTCCATACATGCCCTATTATACCATGGATTCTTCTGTTGCTTCTCGGATTTTTCCCTTTGGGCCGGGATGAACCTGTTTACTGCCTCCTGACACTTTTGGGTAACATAGTCCATCATACCCTGTACAAACTTGTCTCTGAGGTCTGTGTCCCAAGGTATTTCACTTAGGAAACTTCTCAACTGTTCATAATTCCCCTTTCGGTATGCCAGCCTTTTGATTCCTAGTTCTTTTTGGGGGGAGATAAGTCCTAGCTCTACCAGGTACTCAAAGTTCAATACACTGTGGTCACTCATTCCCAAGGGCGCTTCCATCTTAACTTCCCTTATATCCCATTCATTTAGGGTAAATATCAAATCAAGCATTGCTGGTTCATCTTCTCCTCTCATTCTTGTTGGTTCTTTGGTGTGCTGGCTTAGAAAGTTTCTTGTTGCCACGTCCAGCAGCTTAGCTCTCCATGTTTCTGGTCCTCCATGCGGGTCTCTGTTCTTCCAATCTATCTTCCCATGGTTGAAGTCTCCCATAATTAGTAGTCCATATCCATTCCTGCTAGCAACAGAAGCTGCTCTTTCTATTATGTTAATGGTTGCCATGTTGTTTCTATCATATTCCTGTCTAGGTCTTCTGTCATTTGGTGGTGGATTATATATGACTGCGACTATAATTTTGTTCCCTCCATTTGTTACAGTACCTGCTATGTAGTCACTGAAACCTTCACAGCCCTGAATATCCATCTCCTCAAAATCCCAGCCTTTTCTTACCAGCAGAGCTACACCACCCCCACCTCTTCCTTCCCTCTCTTTCCTCATAACATAATAGTCCTGTGGGAACACTGCATTTGTTATCGTTTTCGTGATCTTTGTTTCTGTGAGGGCTATTATGTCTGGGTTTTCCTCTAGTACCAGTTCTCCA